>NC_143021.1:52034655-52339655 GCF_055824585.1 Amblyomma mixtum | reverse complement strand
GTGTTCGCCGCTGCGCCACAAGGTCTTCGATTTCGCAGCCAATACCTCTCGAGATGAGTGCGTCAGTGAATGTCGTGCTGTTGCTTACCTACGTAAGGGAACGTAGAAAGCCAGGAGTGTGCTACGGCGCATCCAGACCAAACAGCGTTACACCCTCTTCCGGGCAGCAGCTTTACGGTCAGCACCGTTTTTTTTATTTGTCTCCAGCATTTCACTCTAGTGCACTGCACGGGCTCGGGCCAGCCCGGAAGCCCGGGCTCGGCCCGGCCCGCGGGCAGGGCCGGGACATGATTTATTTTGCCGGGCCTGGGCCGGGCCTGAAGTTGCGGGCTCGGGCTTAAAGCTGCGGGCCCGAGCCAGGCTTCGGTCCGTACAGAAACGGCTGGTGTCCGACTTTTCATTCAATATTGCAGAGTGAATGAAGCAGCGACACGGATGAGCTATTAGTTATAGTACACGCTGAGAAAAAAACTATGCTTTATTCATTGACTTATTTATTTCCTTATTTCCACGCCGCGGTGCAGTAAGAGTAAAATTCAACGGGCCTTAATTGGCCATTGATCATTCGCGTTCCTAAAACATACCTATACACTATTAGAAATGCATTGGGGAAGAACAATTAGTTTAGGACGCGTATGGTCTTCAAGCACATACCATGAAATACTCAAGCCTTTTAGCTTTTCGTTTCTGCTGAAAGGTGACCAGTTCGGCGATGAGCAAAACCTGTGAGATCGCATTCAGTAAAAAAAAAATGTCACCCTACTTACTGCTTGCTAGGCAGATTTAATATTTATACATCGCAGGCGGCAGAATATGACTGATTACAATCATGGGGGAACGCAGAGTAGACTGATACGCGTGTATGCAGCCATTTTTATTTGACTCTCGAAACTTCCGAGTTTATCTTTGCCCACCTACACGATATCAGTCTCCAGAAGACGGGCCTGGCGAGAACTACTCTTCATCACTTCCTTCTGGGTTAAAAAGAACCAACTTTCTTTAAGCCAAACTGCGGTTTGAGAACCTTTGTCGGCCAGTTCCTTATCGGTGTAGTAGCAGTCTACTTGCTCAGTTAAGGCCGATTCACACGACGGTCCGTTTGCCCGCGGCCCGCGCACTACGTGTTCAATGCGTCAGCATATTGAGAGGCGCGCTGGATGGATGGATCGATGGATGGCGGCCGACAGCGCGCCCCTGAAAGTGCTGACGCATGACCACGTATTGCGCGGGCCGCGGGCGAACGGACCGTCGTGTGAATCGGCCTTTAGTGTGAAACGGGCCGGGCTCGGGCTGGGCTTCACTCCGGGATTCCCGTGCCGGGCTCACTAGAGCGATAATTTAGCGGGCCCGGGCCGGGCCCGGGCTTGAAGCCGCGGGCCTGGGCCGGGCTCGGGCTTCAGGTCGCGGGCCCGGGCCGGGCTCGGGCCTCAAATTCAGGCCCGTGCAGTGCTCTATTTCACTCTGCCGTCTTTCTCTGCCTCTCGCGGTGACAACTTTCCCTCTCAGCATCCCCGCGATTTCACGCCGTCCAGCGTGTCTCGGTCGGCGCCTAAAGGGGAGGCACCCTCCTCCGCTGAGCCACGGCCCTTCTCGAAGCGCTCTCTCTCTCTCTCTCGCTGAGCCATGCTTTGTGTCCGTGCGCGTAGGCGGTAGTGGGAAAGGGTCGTTTGTTTACTTCTTCCCTTCCTTTCTCCGGCGAGGGTTTTCACTTGCCCTCCGTCTCCTTGTCCACCCTCTCCAGAGATTCTCAACAGTGGAGGCACGCTGTATGCAGACAAGCTGCGCTTGTGAAGCGCTGGGAAGAGCGAGGCATGCCGGCAGTCTAGTCGTAGGCAGCCGTGTTCGCTGTGATCGAGACGCGAGCCGATGATTGCACCTGACTGGATTCGGTTTTGTGCCACCGGACTACGCCAACAACACTGGCCGCTGGGATGCTGTGTGCGCATTCCGGCGTTCATGTTCGCATTGCTCGTGGCACGCTCTTCGGCGCCTTTTGTTGCTCGACCTCTGCGGCGGACTCCGTCGCCGATACACGTGCGTGCCCTGCCCTGCCAGAGGCGTGAAGTGATATCCGTGCGCGGCAGACGCTATTACTCCGCTGGAACGACGAGGAGTAAACGTGCTTCCCTGAAAGCGACCACATCTCTCAGGAAAGAACTGCACTCGTCCTCACGTGAGTGAAACAACACTGCGGTGCACGGGCACTTCTTCGCGCCGTAATTAGTAGTAGTAGTAAGTGCATGAAGGAAGAGGAAAGGAAACTAGCACGGGCCTGTGACTGGCGAGTTATCGCCACCACCACTGCCGGCGTGCAGATAGGGAGGAGGATAGGTAGAGGGGATAAGAAAGAAGTAAAGGGAAGGGAAAGAAGCGGTGCCCTGTTCACACGACGATCCGTTTGCCCGCGGCCCGCGCACTACGTGTTCAATGCGTCAGCATATTGAGAGGCGCGCTGGATGGATGGATCGATGGATGGCGGTCGATGGATGGCGCCATCGATGGATGGCGCCATCGATGGATGGCGCCATCTACCGCCAGCGGTAGATGGCGGTAGTAATAATAGTTGTTGCATTCCGCAGCACTGAAATCATTGGCGTTGCCTTAATGTGTGCATTGTTTTCATTCGTTTCCTCACGCTTTTTGGCATTCGCGAGGAAGAGAGAGACCAAATGCGGGCATTGGGGAGTCTGCCAGCTGGTTTTGTTTTTCTGTGTGCCGGCCCCTTCTCAGGTGACCGGTTGACTGCTGTCGACTGTGTTCACTAGGGTTGCTCGATGGTCAGCATCCAGACACCCTAATGTTCACGCGCTGGCAGCGCCATAGCTTAGTCGCGGCATATTTTGTGTTACGAACCGCGCACACGCATTTGCATTGTTCGTGAGCAGGCTTTGCTTTCTTTAGAACCATTGCGAATGCAAAAATCAAACTACCTGTAGAGCCACAGAGCTTAATCCCCGTGCCACACTGACAGATTTAATGCCATTAAGTTCTTACTGCCTTAATACCTGTGACACACGGACAGATTTAATGCCATTAAGTGCTTACTGCCTTAAGTTTTAATGACATTTGTGCGGTGCCACACGCGTAAATTTAATGGCATTAGCCTTACTGCCATTCGCGACCTACTGAGTTCGCCACAACTCATTCGCCCGTGCAATGCAGACTCTCGTTCCCATTCCACACGCAGAAGAGCATGCAGCTTTGTTAGTAACAACTTCCTAACTAGTAGGAAATTGTTAATTCTTAACATGAGGCATCTATATCGCATTTTCGATCCGAAGAGCGCCATTTTCACTAGCCTTATTGACAGTTACTCTCGACTTGTGTGATGACATGCGAGTTTATGGCTACTTTTTCGACTTGTAAAGCAGGAACAGCCGTATTTTCTGGAAAATCGTTTTTACATTAAATTTGAACAAAATTCCCGATGTATTGTGCCAATTAGCAATGTTTATATTCAGATGAAACTTTTGACTACCTTGCAAGCGTTATCGTCATCGCCACTTTCGATAATGGCATTTAATGTGGACGTGTAGCACCAACTCCGAAAATAATGGCATTAACTAACTTAAGGCCTTAAGCATTTACTGCCATTTCTTGCGCGCGTGTGGCACGTGTATAAGTTTTAATGGCATTCGTGCGCTGCCACACGCATAAATTTAATGGCATTAGCCTTACTGCATTCGCGACCTACTGAGTTCGCCACAACTCATTCGCCTGTGCAGTGTGTACTCTCGTTCCCATTCCACACGCAGAAAAGCATGCAGCTTTGTTAGTAACAACTTCCTAAACAGTAGGAAATGGTTAATTCTTAACTTTCAGCCAGATGAGGCACCTAAACCGAATTTTCGATGCGAAGAGCGCCATTTTAACCAGCCTTATTGACTGGTACTCTCGACTTATGTGCTGAAATGCGAGTTTATGGCTACTTTTTCGACTTGTAAAGCAGGAACAGCCGTATTTTCTGGAAAATCGTTTTTACATTACATTTGAACATCATTCCCGATATATTCTACTCATTAGGAATGTTTATATTAAGATGAAACTTTTGACTACCTTGCAAGCGTTATCGTCATGGTCACTTTCGATAATGGCATTAAAAGTGGACGTGTAGCACCAACTCCGAAAATCATGGCATTAACAAACTTAAGGCCTTAAGCATTTACTGCCATTTCTTGTGCGCGTGTGGCTATTGACAGGTACTCTCGACTTAAGTGCTGACATGCGAGTTTATGGCTACTTTTTCGACTTGTAAAGCAGGAACAGCCGCATTTTCCGGAAAAGCGTTTTTACATTACATTTGAACAACATTCCAGATATATTGTGCTCATTAGGAATGTTTACATTCAGATGAAACTTTTGACTACCTTCCAAGCGTTATCGTCATCGCCACTTTCGATAATGGCATTAAATGTGGACGTGTAGCATCAACTCCGAAAATAATGGCATTAACAAACTTAAGGCCTTAAGCATTTACTGCCATTTCTTGCGCGCGTGTGGCACGGGACCTGCATGCAGCAGCCGAAATATATGTGTTCCCGCCGACCTGCAAGCTGTTTGTCGACACGGTCGCGCCGAGGAGCTAGCCGGGTACGCGTTACGTGAGTTACAGCGCACCGGCAGTCTCACCTCGGTCCCTTTGGAGGATCCCCGCCGCGAGAAACCCTAAATGATACTTTCACCCGCACCGCTTTTGCGGGAGCGCTCCTTTTTTTTTTGCTTGTGCGTGTGTGTGCGAACTCCGCGTAGTCACCGCGCCGCTTCCGGGCGACGCGCGGGAAGCCGGGAACACGGACTGCCTGGTCGGTGTCAGTGGCGCGCTTTACGAACGCTGGCCTTTAGGTTTCTTTTTCTTTAAGGCAACGGGCGGCTTCGGCGGTGGCATGCCATAGTTCCTGAGCTGCGCGGAGAAGTGTACGCCTCAGCTACACTCATTGCCGGACTTGCGGCCTAACGGCGGCGCCGAGAAGATTTTTCTTTTGGCCGTGCGCTTTTGTTTCCGCTGGCTGGCGCCGATTCGAGGAACAGAGGGCAAATGACGGGTCTGTTCGTGTGTTTGTGTGTATTCCTGCCTCTTTTAGTGAGCGCAGTCCGACTTCCTGAGGGGAAGATACTCTGTCATGGTTTCGTTGTGTTTTTCTTGTGTTGTATCAGTCACGTGGGTCTCGCTGTAAGCACTGTGGACCCGCCTAAATACACGGCCACGGGCAACTGTTACGTCACGAGAGGGCCGGCCCAATCAGTGGTGAGCTGAGGCATTAAGAAGAGATGTTGGCGGGAATCTAGGGGTTCTCGCCAGGAGCTTTTGACCGGGAGAGCTCTGGTGGCTCCACTCTGTTAATGCTCTCCCTTTGTTCTATTCCGTCTTCACTGTACCGTCTATGCTAATCTCTTATGTATAAGGTTTTTGTTTTGTTTCTCCAATGAAAATCATCGTCGTCATTCTTCGCGCTAATGCCAATCAGAAGACCGGGTCGTAACGGCACCGAGACGGCCTGACCTCGCTTCGCAACAGCAAGCGAGAAGAAGAAAAGTGAAAACAACCTCAGCTCTACCTGTGTCAGAAAAAGGAATAATTTGCCGTAGAGACTGCGAGTTATTTTTTGGTGATCTTGAAGTCTTCTAATGGTTCGGTGATCCGGCGACACGTTGCGGAACAGACTGGACAACTTCTCCGAGACTATGTAGTTTATTCACGAGCGCTCATCAGCGACTCCACGAAGACGTTACGCATTTCCGCTTGGTTACAGCACCGACACAAACAAACACACAAAAACAGCAGCGGCGGCACAAGGAAGGCAAACACTCAGCCCGAACCGCGCGCTCTCCCCCTTCGTCGATCGTCTCTGAGGCACCCCGTCCGTCACGCGGTCCGCAGTTTAAAGCAATAAATTTACACGCGGCCCCCTCTCGACGCCCCAGGGGTCCGCGCGTCGGCTTCGTTTTGCGGTTCGAACGCGACCCTGCAGGGCCTCGTCTTCTCGCAGCCGGCTATGGTGCAGTCCGCTAACCGCCATTCTGGGATGCACTTTACCACATTTCTTTAAAACAAACCCATTCGAATTGCGCCGGGGTGGCGGCCACTCGAGGAGCCCCGACAAACAGCTAACACACACACAAAACTAGACGGGCCAAGCTACCGGTTTCGGGGTGCGTGCGCGATGGGTCCCTGAGCCGCAACCCGGCAACTCAACTCCTCCTTACCGAGCATGTTGCGTGTACACTCGCTGTACGCACAACACAAAGCACGTTACAATAAAAAAAATGCGGAGGGATATACGAAACAAAACATACAGAAAAGCACCCCGATGGTATACACAGCTACCACATCAACAAGAGAAACTCACGTCTTAACGACAGTCCCGACACATCTTGCACACTGACGCACGTAGCAAAGACAATATAAGATAACAATACTTAATCCATGCAGTGCTGATGACAAATACATTCCAACCTGTAGTCAAGACACGACATTATTATCAGGGCACTCAAACATTCTGCAACACGCACACGAAGACAGTTCCGAGCGGTTCATCCCACATTGTCTGTAATCATTGAAGCACAAAAGGAAAAGTTTACACCAAACTTCCGCACAAACAACACTCGGCCATGTCCATGTCAATAGTCTCAACACAGCCCTTTCGGCTCTGGTTCCTCCACTTCCACCTACTGCATCCACGCTTACTCGAGCCTTTTGTTTCAATCTGGTAACAAGACTAGCTGTGTAGCATACCTAGCACATGGCTCCGATTACAGCATGGCGAGGCAGCTAAGCGTAGAGTGGCCCTGGCCAACGCGGCCGACGATTTTGAGCGGTGTCCTCCCGGGTCGAATACACGCACTTGTCGTCTACGACGGAACATTGGTGCGGCACAGGCAGTTCGCGCAGAGGCGATACTCCGTTTGCGCCGTGGTGTATCCGACTCACGATCCTCGCCGGCGGTCAGTGCACTCAGTCGTGGGAGAGGGTCGGATGATCGTCGAGGGTCGAAGAGCAGCGTGGCGCTGGTTTGTTTGCGAGCCGCGCAAGCGTCGTCTCTTTTCAGGTGGGATCCGAGCTGTTGTGAACAGGCCGTGGCGCTGGTCTGGGAAAATGGACCTGGAGCACGGCTTGGTCGTGGCGCGAACAGAGCAAGTCAGAATGCAAGGTGTAAACAAAGTTCTCGCGCGGCCGCCGCTCACTCAATTTCTTTTAGAGCGCAGCTCTTTGGCGCCCGTTCCTGCGTTTCGCGGCGTCGCCGTTGCCGCTCGTAACCAGCTCCGCAGCCGGGGCAGCGCGCTGCTCGAGCTGCTCGCGCTCCTGGCGCCATATCTCCCGCACGCCCAAGTCAAAACGCATAGCCGCCGCCGTTCGCCACTGTGTGCGCGTCTCGCCACTCGCCGTGCGTCTTTCTTTTTGTATGTTTTTGTACTGTTTGTTGTAATGAGACAAACAAGCCCCTTCAGACATTTCTTTTTTGCAACGGTCGGAAAGCACATCAATCAGCCTGTTTTCCCTTTCACCTGCTTTTTCATGCATGGCTAATAGGTGCTCGTGAAAGTTACTTTCTTTTTCTTTAGACTTTTCAAGTTGCCTCTGTTCGCTAATGAGCCGATCTATTGCAGTATCCCGGCTGGAGTTTCTTCCAGCCGTCTGCCTGTTGCCGGAACCAGAATTTAGTCTGGCTGGTGATGGGCCCGAATCGGGAACACCGCTCCGTGGTGTTCCCGCATCGTGCAAATGAGATGTGTTCCCACCTCTCGATGGCGGTGGCGATGGCTCGTTGTTCCCCACGTCTGCAGCTGCAGCAGGTTCCTCTGTTCCGTGCAGTGTTGTAGGCGTTACCGAAAAGAGTAACTAAATACGTTACCCGTTAGACTAAAAAAAAGAGAACGCGTTACCGCCATACGTTACCTACAAAAAAGGTAACGCGCTACCGTTACCGAAAAAAAGTATCGAACGTTTCTTTGCCGTTACTCTATGACCATAAATTTCAATCAGCGTGTCTTCGCTGTAAGAACTCAAGATAACAATTTTATGAAGCTCATACTTCATATAATTCCAACTTCACAAAGAAAACAGCTAAACTCAACAAATTTACAGGAATTCTGGTGTGCTTCTGCTTACGAAATTACGCGGAAATCGTGCAGCAATAAAAAGTTTAAATGTCATAGTTTCGGAAAAAATAGATTTGCGCTCGCAATAACCAGAAACGTAGCCGCAGTTGCAGACAAAAACAGCCGGTTGACTGCAATCCCCTTTTCTGTGCTGTACCATTGTACTCCTTCGACGACTCTCTTGGGGCCATCTTGAAGTGAACTGGCGAAATTCCTGAGTTTGCTCAGAAGAGGGAACTGCTTTCACAAAGAATGCGAGAGTGTCGCCTGGGAACGAGACCTTTCGGTTGGAAAACAAGCTTACGCAGAAACTGACTTACAGATTTCTGCAAATGGTTCATTGGTGGCTCGGCATGCGTCCACTCTTTAGAGAGTAGTGTGCGTGAGTGGTTTGGGGATGGAGACAAGTGTGTGACTGCGTGTTCGTGCTTTTTTTTTTTAGTGGAGTGCGCCGTCAAGGGCAGGTGTTTTTTGGCAGGCATGCGAGCCGCAACACGGGTCGTCGAGAACACCTGTAGATTTTGTTTATTTGCAAAATCATTTTCGGCGTTTTTTTTTTTTGAAAAAGAGGCGGAGGCGGACAATTGGAATAAAAAGTAACTAGTAACGTGACACCTCACGTTACCGAAAAATGTTAACGTAAGTACGTTACCCGTTACAGTTCCGAAATGGTAACGAGTACATTACTAAGTTACCGAAAAAAGTAGCGCGTTACCGGTAACGCCGTTACTTGTAACGCGTTACCGACAACACTGGTTCCATGAGAGCCCCCGTGTACCATGGCATGGACCAGCTGTTACAAACATTCTGTACAATTATGGAAATGTGGATATTTTCTGCTGCTGGTGCAAAAATAGAATGCTTAGCAGCTTGTTCCATAGGACACTTGTGTTCTCTCGTGAAAACCAGCAAATTTTTAGGGGATGTACTGTGTCATAGCTCATCATGATTGTTCACATCACTAATGGACACAGCGGAAGTAATACTGCAGCATATATTAATGTTGGAACAGGCTAATTTTGGATCGCTGAAGCAGAAACACTGCCAGACAAGATAGTGGAACACCACTGTATTTTTGTCTTCTTCTAGTGACAGATCAACAATCCATGAAACAAGCTGACTGCATCGAGCAATGAGATGTGAAAATATTTTGTCACTGCCTTGTGAGCTGTGCAAAGGGGCACAATGAAGTGTGTGTCTCCTGGCTCACTGTCCTTGTGCTCTGCTTGACGAAATACATTCTTACCAACATTGACATGAAAAGTAGGGAACTGACTTCTTCTACGGTGGCAGTGTCCTCGCAACCTGCTGCAACTGCCAGGCTTTTGTCGTTCGCTGGCAGGGAACTCGAAGAACTTATGCAAGTCCCAGAAGAACTTCCATTCGATCCCTCACCGGCCCTGTAGTTTTCTTCTTGCATAGGTCCCTGCAGTGAAAGAAAGCATGACCTCTATATCAGAAGAAAGGTATCAAAGGTAATCTGCACTCAAAGTGCAAACGCAGGTTTTGAGCACAGCTGGCAAGTGCTGCGCGGCGCTTGACCGGACACTGAATAGGTAATGGCCGAACTCAGCCTATGCCGTGAAGCTAGGGCATGAAGACGGCGGCCCATTTTAGCTTTTGGAATTACAAAACGTAAAACCGCGGGAGCGCGTACAACGCTACCGATAATGCACAGACTACAAAATGAGCAACATGTTTTCACATCGTGCGCTGAACATGTCCCTCGACACAGCACGTTTCTGCCGCGCCTGGGAAACCAATTCCAGAAGTCAATCGGCGTCTGCGGCCTGGACGCGGAATACAGACGATCTACATCGTCAGGTTTCGAAGCCTCTTCCCAGCTCTCACCCGCCGTGTTCGTCTCAAGAAGGGACGACCTTCTGAGCTTCAGGCCTTCGAAGAGGTCCTCCCCTCACCCGCCGTGCTCGAACTCGGTGACCGGCGTTCTGTTGGGGTGTGCTTGCCGGGCGCCTTGGAGGACTGCTAGCACGCTCGAACAGCAGTTTTAACTCGTTTATTGCATCTCGATCTCCAAAACACCAAGACCAGTCATTTATATAGCCTCGCCTGACAGAGAACATCCAACCTCGCCAATCAGGCGCGAGGTTCATGCATCTGGGCGGAACAAAACGTTTCGTCACGGTTTCTCCTCACATTCGCACGCACTGCACCAATTACGACTCTCCTCGCACTCTCCCGCGGTCGTCACGCACTACGCAGTGTTCGGAGTCCGCGGCTCGCATCCCGCGCACCACTGCCGAAGACAGGCGATTCTTGCATCCCAGGTACCCGCCGCTCATCTCACCCGCGATGCCCCGCCGCCGGAAGCTGTTGTTGATTGCACTGGCCTCTGCGCGGAGAACGCGGTGTCGCCTTAAAGGTTGCGTCGAAGAGCGTAAACGGCCGCAGAGAGATGCGCTTGAACCACTTGAGCCACGCGTGTCGACGCCGCCGACGTTACAAGGTTCGCGGGAAGCGCCGCCGGCCCAGACGAACTGCAAGGCGCGCACCGCAACAACCGCTCTCGAGTAAACCGAGTCGCAGCGACGTTCGCTGTAGTGTGCGGCTGGCCCAGCTGCTTGCGTCTACCCTCGACCGCCGCCGGCGCATTCGAAGGACAACTCGCAGTCTTCTCAGGTTCCGATGACGCACGTCGCGTTGAGGAGAGCAACATACATCATGTTCACGCGAACACGCCGAGCATACGATGCGCATGCATAACAAGGCCGCTGGTAGAAAAAAAAACTATGCGCAAGCCAATAGCAACAAAAAAAGGTTTACTTACATGCCGAAGCGTCCGCTGCAAGGAGTGATCGACTATGATTACATAAATACACCTTCTATAACGCCACCAAAACGGTGCCACTGCAATACAGCAACACAGGCCTTTCAGACAGAACCGATTGCCAGCATCACCCGAACAATGGTTGCACGGTTACATCACATTTAAGAAAAATTGTGCTCACCTGTATTTGTTGACCAAGTTTGCTATTTTGCTTTTCACCACTTTAAGCGGTTTGCCGATGTCTAAGGCGTGGAGCGCGTCGGCAATCGCAGCGTACACCTTAGAATTTTTCTTCACGCTCCTGAGGTCGCCCAAGTGGTCCTCCCAGACCTTTATAAGAGCGTAGGTTTGTTCCCCCGCCCATTACGCACGGTTTTTTGTTTCGATTTAAGAAGTGGCTGCGGCTGCATCGCTCTCCATCGCCCACCGTTGCGCAACTCACGAACGTGAAAACAGCTGCACGCGCTACAACACTAGCACAACAGTCATGGTCACGTGTCCGCGGGGCCAGCCTGAAACGAGGGTAGTTCTCTGCGTTTACGTGTTGCTGTCCTGTCGACATTGTAAGCATAACACGTACTCATGTAAAATAAACTAAATTAGTTTTACTCATTTATAATGCATTACATTTTATTTACTAACGCTGCCCTGGTGCTTAGGCTACACATTCGACCGAGGAGCGAGTGCGAATGAGTTCCCTATGCTGACTAGATGGCGAATGTCGTTTTCATCGAATGGCATTACATTTTCTCGTGTGGCCGCAAATTAATGCCATTTTGAACGAATGTCATTCGATGGGAATGACATTAAAATTTCCGTGTGACAGGTATATAAGTCGCTCTTGCTTATTTGAGTCAGCCTGACAATTAGCACAGCTCAGTCGCTGCCTTCGCATTGGATGATGATAAAAGGCTTCGAAAAATAAGCGCTATGAGAACTGGCCTTTCACTCAAATCTCTTTACAAGCATTGGGATGCAGCATTTTTCTTGGTGTCCCACTCAGTATTTACGGGGTCTGTTTTTCGAAGACAATGTGTCAAGGGACTTGTAATGTGGGAGTACTGCTGGGTGTAATGTTGGTAATAACCAGTCAGGCGGAGATAAGCCTTCATGTCAGTCGTTGTTCGTTTTTCAATGACAGGAGGGAGATCGAAACACTTAAAAAAAAGAACGAACTAGGATTTATTTACAACTACACCAAAGAAAGGAAGAACTGGCCGGAGCGAAACGAGAGGGTCGCTTTTAGCGGATCGCTGAGTGACTATCGTCGACCTTGACGAAGGAATCGTCCCCTCCGCGAGCCCGCCCTCACATCCAAAAAAAAAAAAAAAAATACGTCGCACACCGACACCGCTTTCCCTCTTGGGGGGGGGGGGGGGGGAGGGGATAGAGTAATGGGCGCTTCCCAACTTTTCTCGGAACGGGCCGAGGGGTCCTTCCCTCGGACTGAGTTGGTGGCTTCTTGTGTAGTGCAGTGACGATATTTTTGGGGGAGCGTCACTGGCGCGAAATCTTCTACATCACATCTTTAATAGTTTTAGTTGCTTCATTTCCTTCTAAATGTCGAGAAGCTCTTTACGATACACCTCAGGGACCAACAACTGGTCGTACACTCGTTCTGTAGGGTCATAGTATCGGCCTGTTTTAAACCTTCTTTTTAATAAAACAAAATATTCTTTTTTGGAGCAGCCCTGTTTTGTGAAGGACTGTGTACGGGAGGCCTAGGCATGGCCCATAAGAACTCGCTTCATCGACTAACACCAGAGACACTGTGTCTGGCTCAAAATTATCGCCCTGTCCCGTCAGCGAAGGCGGTTGTGTGGAATGCAGCGGGCGCAACACAGAGACGTGCGAAATAGCCAGAGGGCAAAAGAGGAGAGGCCGCGCGGGGCGCCCAGCGCAACCACATGCATCCCTGCGGCCCGTTTTGCAGCGCGTCCCCAACTCCCCCCCCCCCCCCCCTTTGGCGCAGAGACAGGCACGTTTGTGCGTTTGTGTGTGCGCGCATGCACGCCTGCAGACGGCCTTGTTGCGAGGTACGGGCTGTGGACTCGGAGAAGGCTAGGAGTTGGGTCTTTATTAAGGGAAGTTAACCAAAAAGAAAAGAGGGCCCCAGTTCCTTGGAAAGTACAGACTGGCTCCCCGAGCAGCTGCTCTCTTCCGCTGCTAGAGGAGGAATCTCTTTGTCCGTTGACGGCCAAGTTTTCGAATGCCGTGGTCGCGTGTCCAAGCCGCGGTTCTTGGAAGAGACCACCCCGGGTTCTGATGCGAGAAGAGAGAGGACAGCCGTGACCCTCATAAATATGTCAACTTCGAGAGGAGTGCGTCTTCGGCTGAACATGAGACCCGCGTTCGCGAAGAGGCCGGCACCCTGCGGCGCGGAGGGTAGGCCGGAACGCTCGCGGCACAAACAGCTTCCCGGAGTTCGCGGGCCCACTGGCCTGCATTGTCTTGCAGCGCGACGGCCTTACTAATGGCTCGAGGTGGCGGGGGAGGCCGGCAAGTTAGCACCAAGAGGGCTCCCAGCAGAGGAGGCGAGGAGGACACCGAAGGAAAGAAAGGGAGTCCTCAGAGAGACGCGTTGGGGACAGGGAGAACGGAGAGAACGAGCAGAGACGGGCGAGGTGGACGGAAGCAGATCGCGCTGGTCTGGAGTCGGTGAGGCCGGACCCGAGGGCATCCGCTGCAAACTGACCGCCAGCCGAGACGCCCAAGAAGCTGGACGCCACAACCCGTCAGAGTACCGCCAGCTGAGACGCCCAGGAAGCCTGACGCCACAACCCGTCGTAGTCACCGAAACGTGGGACCGCCACCAGGCTGAGCGCCACCCCCGCCAGAGCAGCCGAGAGCGAGGCACCTGCTGGCCGGACCGCACCGACGCCTAATACAAGACAGCGGTGAGCGGAACTCCCAGTTTCACCTTCAGGCAGAGAGTGCGAATAAATTAGGTTGACTCGGAGGCGTTGTGTGTTGGCTCATTTCTCCTCGCTTCAGCAGAACCCGTAGATGGCAACAAACAACAGTGTTGCATTGTGACTGACCCCCGACAGGCGGGAACGTCACAAGTGGTGGCAGCGGTGGGATCTTGCTGAAGTTTTGGTGCGAGACATTCACCCTCGTACCCGAGGAGAAAGGGGCCAACATGTCGCTACAGGAATCACCGAGTCTTCACGAAGGGATGATAGGTGCTAATGAAATGCTGTTGGGAGCTGTGATTCCATCATTCACGGGGGGTGATAATGGTCCCAAAATAAGGGACTTTCTGCAAATTTTAGAGCAGGTCGGTAATCTGGGCGGATGGCAGGAGAAACAGTTAGTCGGGATGGCGCGATGTAAGATGGTCGGGGCTGCTCTGGACTTTGCATGGTTGGATGAGGAGGTGGCAGGTGCGTCTTCGTATAAATCGTTTAAAGCGCTCGCGCTGAAACGATATGATACTGAGCCGGCGTGCAGGAAGTTAGAGAAGTTTCTAAATGCAAAGCAGAACATTGGTGAGAATGTGCGCTCATTCGCGAGCCGGCTTCGTAGGCTCGGAACAGAGGCTTTTGAGGACGTTGATGGCGATGACACGTCGAAGAGAGAAGCGAAGCGCGAAATCCTTAGGGAGCAGCTGACCTCTATTTTTCTGAATGGGCTCCGCGATCCGGTAAGGAGATTTGCTCTGTCACACGATCCCAAGACATACGAAGACGCAGTAGAGGTAGCGTCTAAAGAAGAGCAAATAGAGGAAGTGACGCGCACGAGCAACGCGACTGTCCGACGTGTAGAAAGCAGAGAGGAGAATGGTGATTTTAGTGAACGTCTGGATCGGCTGGAGAAGCTGCTCGAAGAGGTCCTTCGGATACGTGAGGGCCCTCCATCTGGGCAGGCGCGAGAATTGAATCGACGCGTCAAATCAATCGCCTGCTTCTCGTGCGGCAGGTTAGGGCACATCTCACGTTTTTGTCGTCTGCGTCAGATATCGCACGGGCACATTTCAGGGCGCTTGGACCGCTCCGAGCAGCGTAAGAAGGAAGGCGAGGACAGCCCTGAAGGTATCAAGGAGCTAGATAAAACATCTGCTGAGAGCCGCCACGAGCGAGGGTGTTCAGAAGCGGTATTGAGCCTATGCACGGACAAAGCAGAAGGAGTTCGCGAGCCAAGGGAGACCAATCGCCATTCAGACGCGCTCAGCCGCGCGGCGGACGCAAGGCTAACCGAGGTTCCCCCTGTGATTGAGCAAACCCGCCTGTACGTGGAGCAAAGGAAAGATTTGTCTGTGCTAAAATTGATAAACGAGTGCGACAGCTCAGAACGAAAAGAGTCAAGATTGTATCATTTGGACTCTTGTGGTTTACTGCGTTTCAGAGACAAAGCGCACGGTGCCTCAAACCGAGTAGTTGTCCCTTTGCTAATGAGGAGTGAAATTGTGAGGTTATGCCACGATATGGAAGGCAGAGGACATTTAGGATTTCAAAAGACCCGCCGGGCGGTTAGCAAAGGTTATTTCTGGCATGGACTGAGACAAGATGTTGCAGAACACTGCAGAAACTGCCAGTGGAGAAAGAAACCGAGGGTGAGCGAAGTGCATGGACCACCTCCTAATCTTAGTGTGACTTAGGGGAAGTCTGGTAGTTGCCACGACCATTGAACTGTGCTCATGATTTCTGCGGTTGCGTGTTTTACATATAGAGGGCGGAGTTGTCCGCCGTGTGAAATTTACTCCTCTGCCTGGGGGGACTGAGGGTCCGCTCACGTTGTGCCGTGTTGTGAAACCAGTGCTTGTGCGCGAGGACGATGTTTAACAGCATTGACGTACTCGAAATGTGACTGCTGCCATAAGACTGAGTTGCGAACTTTGCGACGTACTGGTGGTTGTGAAAGTGCGGTGACCACGAAATTTTCATAGAAAATTTCTTTATAAGAAGAGGGGGTTGTGAAGGACTGTGTACGGGAGGCCTAGGCATGGCCCATAAGAACTCGCTTCATCGACTAACACCAGAGACACTGTGTCTGGCTCAAAATTATCGCCCTCTCCCGTCAGCGAAGGCGGTTGTGTGGAATGCAGCGGGCGCAACACAGAGACGTGCGAAATAGCCAGAGGGCAAAAGAGGAGAGGCCGCGCGGGGCGCCCAGCGCAACCACATGCATCCCTGCGGCCCGTTTTGCAGCGCGTCCCCAACTCCCCCCACCCCCCCCCCCTTTGGCGCAGAGACAGGCACGTTTGTGCGTTTGTGTGTGCGCGCATGCACGCCTGCAGACGGCCTTGTTGCGAGGTACGGGCTGTGGACTCGGAGAAGGCTAGGAGTTGGGTCTTTATTAAGGGAAGTTAACCAAAAAGAAAAGAGGGCCCCAGTTCCTTGGAAAGTACAGACTGGCTCCCCGAGCAGCTGCTCTCTTCCGCTGCTAGAGGAGGAATCTCTTTGTCCGTTGACGGCCAAGTTTTCGAATGCCGTGGTCGCGTGTCCAAGCCGCGGTTCTTGGAAGAGACCACCCCGGGTTCTGATGCGAGAAGAGAGAGGACAGCCGTGACCCTCATAAATATGTCAACTTCGAGAGGAGTGCGTCTTCGGCTGAACATGAGACCCGCGTTCGCGAAGAGGCCGGCACCCTGCGGCGCGGAGGGTAGGCCGGAACGCTCGCGGCACAAACAGCTTCCCGGAGTTCGCGGGCCCACTGGCCTGCATTGTCTTGCAGCGCGACGGCCTTACTAATGGCTCGAGGTGGCGGGGGAGGCCGGCAAGTTAGCACCAAGAGGGCTCCCAGCAGAGGAGGCGAGGAGGACACCGAAGGAAAGAAAGGGAGTCCTCAGAGAGACGCGTTGGGGACAGGGAGAACGGAGAGAACGAGCAGAGACGGGCGAGGTGGACGGAAGCAGATCGCGCTGGTCTGGAGTCGGTGAGGCCGGACCCGAGGGCATCCGCTGCAAACTGACCGCCAGCCGAGACGCCCAAGAAGCTGGACGCCACAACCCGTCAGAGTACCGCCAGCTGAGACGCCCAGGAAGCCTGACGCCACAACCCGTCGTAGTCACCGAAACGTGGGACCGCCACCAGGCTGAGCGCCACCCCCGCCAGAGCAGCCGAGAGCGAGGCACCTGCTGGCCGGACCGCACCGACGCCTAATACAAGACAGCGGTGAGCGGAACTCCCAGTTTCACCTTCAGGCAGAGAGTGCGAATAAATTAGGTTGACTCGGAGGCGTTGTGTGTTGGCTCATTTCTCCTCGCTTCAGCAGAACCCGTAGATGGCAACATACAACAGTGTTGCATTGTGACTGACCCCCGACAGGCGGGAACGTCACAGTTTGACATTTTCTAGCACGGAGAGTGCTCAGTGAAACCAATCTTTTCTGCTCTGCAACAAGCGTCGCCTTGTCTAAGCTGAGCGAGCCGCTTTCAGCTGCCGGATGAAGGAGTGAACACAGTGCCTACGTCCGCGTTTTTCTCAGCCAGTACGACAACTCCCGAAAGGGCCTTCGATGTCGACCTCCGCTCTTCTGCGACACTCCGCTCTTCTGCCACTTCCCGGACCTCTGCACACACTTTCCAGTATGGTGCTGAGGAGAAACTCAACGCGGATGCGCCACGTCCATGGGGGTCACAGAGCCCCAAAACACTCTGCGCATTTCTTGCCGTTTACTAACAGTTGCTGCAGTTACGGCTGCAAAAGCAGCAGGTTGTCGTGAGAGTCGTGCGTACTCGCGAAAACGGCTTTCTTTTTGCAGTTGCTAGCCAAGTGGCCATGTTGCTTCCAGTTGAAACTGTAGGGCGTAAGCTGCAAGAAGACTCTCAGACAAGACGAGACGTGTGTGCGGTTCAACCGTCTATTCTTCCTGTGGTATCGGAGCTGCGGCGGGGAGCGCGGGAGGCGCTCCCCGCCTCTTCAACAAGGAAAAGGGAGGAGAAGGAAAGAGCGCGCCAGATCAACACCCTCTAAACAATTTTGACAAGGCCTCAGTACTCCTTCCGTGACGTCACGAAAAGAAGCCCCCAAAGTCCCCGCCACTTATGGCGGAGTTTAACGCGACTGGAATCATCTAGCAGCAATAAGCTTACATTTATCAGTCCACATTTTTTCTTTAGTTAGAAAACTGGAACGAGTAGCAGACACTTTACGCGGAATTTATTTTGAGGCACTAGCCGCAGCGATTTTTTTCACCTAGTTTTATGAAGCACAGCGATAATGAAGAATTAAAAACTCTCGATTAGCTTCACAACTGCCTATGTGTATTTTTATTGGAGGTTCAGTAGAGTTACTTCTTGGGCTAGTTGGTATACTTGATTTAAACTCATAGTTTTTCAGGGAGCACGCAAGAGACCTAAGGAATGGGGAAGGTGCTAACCTTGTCGAGCACTGCGCTACTTCCAAGTATTGTACACCGGTGTTTTCGGAAGTGAGCATTCTGAGCACAAGCAAATCAAAAACAACCTATGGAACGATAGAGGCATATAAAATTAAGAGAGCAGGGACAGAATGTGTCCGCGATACTTCAGTTCATCTCTACGCTGCAGAAAAGCTGTTCCTATCAAAGTTTTTACGATAAAGATGTGAAATGAGTTTTTTTCCTGTTTACCTTGCATGGTGTGCGCTTGCGCTGGTCTGAGTGCATTTAAGCTGTGTGTGCGTTTCTAAATAAACAGTTGTCAGTCAGCGCTGTGTTCGCCCGTCTTCTCATCCTGCTTCTTTTCTTTGGCCGTGTGCCGTTGCGCTGAAAAACTATGAGTTTATTGGAGGTACATGTGTTTGTTCTAAGATCATATTTTAAATGAATACGATCCCTTGAGGTGCTTGGCTTAGAAGTATAAGACGCTCATCCCGGAAACTTTGATGGCATTGCGCCTGGGCGAAGGCGCAGATGCGAAAGTGGTGCAGTGGTGGTGCGCCCTGCAACCTCGTCGATGTGGGAGGCCTCTCGCGCGATGTCAGCCTCAATTAAGTGAAGCTCGCGAACCTAGAAGGAAGTTAAATTTTTGCTTAAATAGCAGCTGTAGCTTGGCAAGAGAGTTTTCTTGAAAGTCTTCATTCGCTACTTGCAGTGCTAACCAGCTGCTTAGTTTAAATACACTTTTTTTTTTTACAATGCATGCGCTTAATCTTATCGTATTTTGCAAAATTAACTATTCTAGGAGGAAGTTTCGAACATCGTACCCTGGGATGCGGTGATACAACGAAGTTCTCTCGAGGTATTGCTCTAATCCACACGTTCTGTTCTTCTTCAACCCGGGGAAACTTGAAAACGTGGTCTTTGGGACCCGATTGGAAATTAGTCCGGCAATTGGACACGCAGCACTTGTTAGGCATATCCTGGCAGAAGCGTAATCCGCATTCCACTCCAACGATGGCACTATAACACCGTCTCGGAGACAACCGCACGCGCAGCACGAGGTGTAGGCACAGTCAACGTCTAGGAAAAAATGTGCGTTCGGAAGCATGTCGCGACATGCCATGACTTTCCCCGAGGCAATGAAAGGAGTGTCACGTGTTTCCAGAACCGATCGCATTGTCGTCGCCTTCGTCCCTCACTCTGACTTCTCGGTATAGGCAATGCCACCTGGTATAGGTGGGGCCTCTTTTGCATGACATAGCTCGGGGGGGGGGGAGGGGGGGGCAGGAACAGCCAGCAGTGTTGGCCAGATGCGGGGGCGCGCGAAGTGCTGTCTGGTTGGTCTGGATTGTTTCAAGTGACACCGCAGACTCCCGACTGCAACAGCGTTCACCTCACGTTGCCAAAAGCATGGGAAAGAAGCCCGCAAACGTTGTGCCGGCGAGGGCTGGCGCACTACGAAACAAATGAATGTCTTTCGCGCCTCAAATGCGTTGTCCCTGCAGGTTACTTTGACAATTCCGCTGATTTCGACAACTCATCTTGACCCTCACTTTCCTTGTCGCGTACTTGCGAAGGTTCCCTATCGAACTTTTTACCGGGAGGATATCTCCATCCTTCGGACTGGCGGGAAGCAGACTCCGTTTTGCCACGTTTCTCCTCTTTTGCCGATTTCGATCATAAATTTCTGCGCGCGTAGCAATCTTCAACCGGTTTGACTGTTTCCTCCAGATTTGGTTCGATTATTCTCTCCTTCGCCCAGAGTCTAGTCTCTTCCATAATTCATCGATAGAATTGCTCCAGACCTGTGCACTCGACCACTTGTTCATAATCTTCGTATCTACCAGCGCTCTTTAGCGTTTTTTATAGGTTATAGAGTTAATCTCATAAGCGAATTTTGGTGAGATACTGCGCCCTTCTTCGCATGTCTAAGCGCTGGTGGATCCCCTCATTGATAACAATATTTACGTGATGGCGGACACTCACTGGATGCTGGAAAGCTATTTTATTGACGTCGCTTAAAGAAAATTTGGAAGGATGTGCGTCCACGCTTTCAAAGGAGACCGCGCCTGCGCAAGCTGAGCTGCTCTCGGTGTCGGCCTGTGTGCTTTCCTCGGACGATCGTCTCTTTATTCTCCCCCCCCCCCCCCACCCCCCACCCCTCGGTCCTTCTCTTCCTCCCGGTCTCGTGAGGTCCGTCTTCCTTTCGGGGCGCGGGGGGCGTCGCGTGGTCCTCTCGTTTCTGCGAACAGTCCATGGCTCTAGCATGCCCGTATGTCTTAACCGGTCTATTTGAAAAAAAAAAAATCGCAGGCGCGGTGCGCTCTCGTCGAGGTCTGGTTTGCTCCGGCCATAAATTTGGACAAAGTGTGTTCTGTCCGAGGGTCAAGCGAATTCTAGGAACTGTTTGTCCTTCGTCTGGGCGAGGAATGCGCTTGTCAGCTGCACGCTGACATCCGCAACAGCGCCGCTTTGACCTTGTCGTAGTGCTGTGTATCATATCGTTGCTAAGGCGTGCGACTACCGCGGAAGCCTCGCATTTTGGTACGGTCAATAACTTTTGTGACCATTGATCCTTTTCCAAGCGGAATTATTTTTTATGTGTGTTCAGTGTTCACGAGAAAAAATGCTGTCAGCTCGCCCACAGTGAAAATTTACGCTGTTATTTTGTCTTTATTTCTCTCCTTCACTTGTTGCTGGTTCTTTCTTATGTTCTGTCTGACTGCTTCGCCAAATAAACTTCTGGAATTGGTGGTATTAACTGAGAAAACTTATTTAATTAAACACTTCGTTACAACAAGAAAAGGTACAGTGCCGTTAAAATAATGACAGCAGCATAGAAAAGAATAACTGAGCTGGGCTGCGCCTGGACTTAGGACAGTCCGTCGTCCTAAGCGATCATGCGGGAGGAAGTCTGTCTCCTACCGAGCTCCGACCTCAGAGCTCCCGGCCGTCGCTGGGTGTCTGCAAAAGAAAAAAAAAACATTTATTAGTTCAGCGCTCCCACATCCATAAAGACGCCTCCCCGCGGTTTCGGGGAATGCATGTACCGCAGACGGGCCTCGGATGCCGGCGCGTCTGGGCCCCGGACCGCAATGTTAGGAAACCCATTCTCGCGTGACAAGTGGCTCCGACGTCCGTTAGTAAAAATAAAAGCAAACCCCGACACCTAACGGACGCGCAGGAGGACCGCCCTGAGTCAAAGGGCCGCTTGGCGCGTATTTCTTTGCGGAGCGACTCCTTGTAGACAGCATCCGAGTTGTGGGAACAGGCAGTGGTGCTGGACGCGTTGTCTCCGCCGCTGGGAAGGTGGCCCCGTAGTCGCGGCTTTGCCGTGGCGCGAACAGAGCAGTCAGAATGCAAGTTGTAAACAAAGTTCTCGTGCAGCTGCCGCTCACTCCTCATTTCCTTTTTTTGTATTCGAGATCGCGCAGACAGCCAGAAACCAAAGAAACGTAGGCTGGAATGGGTCCGCTGTGCAAGAGGCTGTTTACTCAAACTCCGCGGGAAACACTTGGGGCACACGCCAGGTTGAAATCACTGCCCGGGCACAAAAGTGCGATGGATCATCATCATCTGCCTGACTACGCCCATTGCAGGGCAAATGCCTCTCCCATGTGTCTCCAATTAACCCTGTCCTTCGCCAGTTGCGGCCACCGTATCCCCCGCATACTTCTTAATCTCATCCACCCACCTAACTTTCTGCCGCCCCCTGCTACGCTCGCCGTCTCTTGGAGTCCACTCTGTTACCCTTAAAGGTGCACTGAAGAGGAATCTGAATTTGTCTTTTTGCCGCGGGAACTCGATCTACACGTTCCGAGCTTTCTTAGAAACCGCGATTTATTGCCCTGTGTGACCGATTTCCCTAATTAAATCGAATTAACGCCCGGCTCCCGCCTTTTTTTTTTTTTTGAATTCTCTCTCGTACGGTGGGCGGAGTCGACCAACGCGTGGAGCGCCCTTCACCCAGTCCCGTGGCGGCTTGCCGCTCTGCCTTCGGCGGAGTAATACGTAGTAGTCCGTAGTAGCAAATAGTCCGCGCGTATATTTATTTCTTCGGGCTTATTTTGCGGCTATATTATCTGCAAATGAAACTATTTATTCATGGAAACCTAAAAAACAAAATAAAGCGAATGCAAAGCCTCCACGGGACTGGGTGAAAGGCGCTCCACGCGTTGGTCGACACCGCCCACCGCACGAGAGAGAATTAAAAAAAAAGGCGGGAGCCGGACGTTAATTCGATTTAATTGGGGAAATCGGCCCCACAGGGCAATAAGTCACTGTTTCTAAGAATGCTAGGAACGTGTAGATCTAGTTCCCGCGGCAAAAAAACAAGTTCATAATCCTCTACGTTACACTTGAGGACCAGCGGTTATCTTTCCTTCGCATTACATGCCCTGCCCAAGCCCATTTGTTCCTCTTGGATGCAGTCGGCTATTATAAACGTGGACAGCGGGTACCTTTCTCTACGAAAGGAGTTTCCATTCAGTCTAATTTTTTTCCCCTCACTTCCCCTCGCTGTGGATGTGCGGCGCTTTCTTCTCTGACGAGGCAGCTTTGCTTCCTATGCGGCAGGAGATGGCAGGATCGGGTCCGGGAGATGAGTCCATAAATCGCAGCACTAGACTTTCGTTTGGGTGTACTCTTTGAGCTTACGTACCCGACGACCTTGCGGGTAACGAATGCGCATGCGCAGAACGCCGCGTGCCTGACCGCATCTTTCGGGCGTACGCACGCTACAAACCATTGCATGCGCGCGCGGGAACAGTAAACTTTCAGTTTCTCTTCCCAGGTATTTCACCTGCACCCGTCCAGTCAGCGACTGCGAGTGTTCGTAGATTCGATGACTGGAATCTGCTGCTCGGAACAGAAAAGAGAGATATATTGCATGCACCTTGGTCTCACCGGGCTGTACTTCTCCTTCCTTTCGTCTAAGCCCCAAAAATTCAACACCGTATTTTGCGAAGGCGCATTTACTCTTTTTTAATGCTTCGAGAACTTAGTGCAACCTCATGGCTAACCCGCTTCAGTTGTTAGCAGGAATGAGCACGTCACCCAAATAGCACATAGCAACAGTGGCTTTCAGTGTTCACAATACGCGCTTCACGAATCACTGGAACGCCGATGGAGAACGTGCGAGTGCGAATGTCACCCGCTCGAGCTGTCCCATTTCCTCCGGTGTAATGAAAGCTGTTTGTTTAACGCCGCTCGTGAAGACAGGCATGGCAACTCCTCCCTGTTTCATTTCAACGAGAATTTCACTTTCGACAGTGCTAAAATAGAACGGTACCTGACAGATTGAGATCCGATGACAAAGTTGTCCAATTAATTGTCTTAGAATGAAGAGCACTTTCCTTGGTAGCCTTTTGCTGAAACTAACTGGTTTAGTTCGTTGTTGATGGCGGTATACTGTTATCGTATTGGATGCTTTGGTTTATTACAGGAAACAGTCCAACTGTCCGTTAGGAAGGGAGGGAGGGGTCGACAGGTTACATGCTCCTCGTTGGAGCTCCCACACTTTTCCCTTGCCCTTCCAGAGGGAGGATTGCTCGACCTTTGGCCCGACTCCTCCCGGTTCCCAATGTGCCGTCGCCCCGAGGGGAGCGGCCACCGACCATAAACAAACAAGCGAAAGGTACCTGGGATTTGTCTCGCGAAGCGAACTGAAGAAAATGCCATGCAAAGAAAACAGGGTAAACACGTAAAGAAAACGAAGTTTCAACACTACCTCGCCGAATGAGCTTGCTCATTCTACGTTTCCGAATACAGTCCTGCCTCATTAATACGTACACTTTGGTTCCCGAGAAAAACTGTCCATAAAGCGAGTCACCATAATAACGACTCGACACGAAAAACGAAAACCATTTATTGAGAAAAAAAAACATTGCCTGCTTCTGCACATAGCAATGTGCATTGGACTGAAATTTTGACAGAACATTGGCAATTTGGTGTTCACTGTCGTCAGCGTCGTGGTCTTCAAAAAAATTGCAGTACAGTTGTGGCAGGCTTTGCGTTGACGAAACTCACCATTACGGACTGTTCTCTGCTCGATGAATCGCCTTCTGGTTCTGTACTCGCTGTCGCGTCCAAAATGGCCTCGTCACTCAGCTGCTCCTCCACGTGGGCCTCTTCATCAGCGTCGAGGAGTTTTTCAACAGCGCTTTCTGGGTCGGCTGCAGCACCCGCTTCTTTCAGGCCTTCACGAGGCTTCGCTAGGGGAGAAATCATCGTCCGAACAAGTATCTTGGCCCGAGTCTTGATCCGGTAAGATGCCAGTGTGGCGACAGCAGTTAGCGACTGTTCTCCCACTTACAGCGTCCCATGCAGGCTTAAGCTCCCTCAAGCGCCACCGGAGATCTGCTGTTTTCGGCTCTTTGTTCTCGGCGCAGTGAAGGTAGTGCCGTACCATGGCAGCTCGGTATGTGCTTTCGTCACTCTAAATATGCCGGCATCAAGTGGCTTAATTCTAGCCGTAATATTTGGCGGAAGAAATACAAGGTTGATGTTTGCAAACTATTCAGGGGAGATGGAGTGACCGACGACATTATCAACTAGAAGAATAACCTTGCGACTGTGTGGCCTCAACTTTTAGTCAAATTTTTTAAAAGCCTTCTGAAAATATTTGAAGTCAACCGTGCTTTCTCACTTCCTTCGTATGTGCAGTAGATAGGTAGGGAGAAAGTTTTTCCAAATCATCGCGGTCTTTTAGATTTGCCTTCTACGATCGGCTTCACCTTTTCCGTGCTGCTCACATTGCACATAAGGCCTAGTGTTATTTTCTCCGTGCTGCGCTTTTTCCCTTATTGCAGCACCGTGAGCAAGAGTTGCAGATGGGCCAATCTTATAAAAGAAGCTGATTTCGTCGAGATTATAGACGTTGTTTGGATGATAGCCACTGAGTAACTGCATGAAATCCTCTTGTGACGAGAAAGCAGCAGGGTAGCCAAATATGTGAGGCTTGAATCTTGCGACGGTGAATATTGGAGAGTGCATACTACACAAACGTCTCTCTTTTTTGCCGTCGAAGAGGCCACTGTCTTGCTTGCCGAGGGGGCCCGGCCGTTTTCCCTGACCAGGCCGTTTCGCGCCCAAACTCGCCTCGCAGGCGCCGCCGAGGAAACTCGACCCCGGGACAGCCACCAGCGCTCAAAGCCGGGAGTGTCCCCGCACTGTTCCCGTGCCCTTTGGCCCCCCCGTCGCGCACACGGGCGTAGGAAAAACACTCAGAAAAACGTGAAGGAGGGCACGCGGGAGACGAGAAACACAGGCACGGGGAAACGATGCCGTTCGTAGAAAACGGACTCTCCCATCCCCAAGAAAAAAAAAAGGGCATACAAAACAAGCAGAACTGTCAGTAGTATCCCCGTCTTCGTGAATGCGTCGGCTCGAGAGTCCATGCCTCTTCTGAAACCTCGTAAGCCATATCCTCGAGAGTAATTGAAATGAGGCACCCCTAGACACAGCGGAAGGGAATTTGTCTCGGTAAACATTAGCGTTTTTAGCTGCAAAAACACTTCGTAAACCAGCAGAGCTAAAAGCTAGCAAAATGCAAGAACAGAAACATATACACACCCACGATGTTTCCGACACAGCGAGCCTTCTAACAACAGCACCGTTTGCGCGCACGTTCCCGGACAGCACAATCAAGGCTAACTCCAATTCTTCGAACTGTGCTGGGCGCTGTCGGACTGTGGTTGACGGTGCGATGCCGATGTTGAGCCATTTATAAGAGTCCTTTAGCATCGATGCAACCGTAGACCTGGCGAGTCTGAGCCCAAGTTTAACCTGAGCCCAGTCCCTTACTGCTTGGATTGACTGAGGTGGCTTTTGCCGCTAGTATTCAAAGATGGCGCATTTTGAGCCTGTGTTAAGCTCCGTACCCCCGCCATGATTTAAGTCAGACTAACGTTAAGCTCGTCAGGTGCTCGATTCTTCATTCTTTTTTTTTGCCGTCTGCTTTTTCTCTCAAGGAATTCTACAAACGAAGAGGTTAAGCCGCAAGGCTGTTGTGCAAAGGGCCATCGAGCAGCCCCTCCCCAACGCCATTCGTACGGCTTCCCATGAGACAAACACGGCAAGCTGAAGTACATGTTAGCGGAAACTCAGTGGATGTTTAAAAACTAATTTATTGAGGTCGTTTAAGATAATTTATAGGGATGCCAGTCCACGCTTTCAATGGAGATCGCGCCGTGCGAACCGCGCTTCTCTCGCCGCGTCCACTCTGTTCTCTCCCTGGCGCTCGTCTCTCTGTCCACGGTGGAAGAATGTCTCTGCCCCTTGGCCCGTTCCTTCCTCCCCCGGTCGCGTGAGGTTGCCCCTCTTCCCTTCGGAGTGCGGGAGGCGTCGCAAGGTCCGCTCTTTTCTGTGAAGAGCCCGTGGCTCAGTCATGTTGATCTCTTTTTGCAGGCACGGTCTGCTCTCGTCGAGGTCTGCTTTCTTCCGGCCATAAATCTGTAGAAAGTGCGCTCTGTGCGAAGGCTGAAGCAGTTAGCGAATTCTTGGAACTTCCTTGGGCCGGGCGAGAAACGTTGCCGTCGGCAACATGCTGACATACAGTTTATAACGACGTGTCACTCGACAACGAATTCGAGGTCAGTCCTTGCCAAGGTCGCGTTCTTGCCTCAAAGTGGGGCCGACGCGCGGACCCCTAGGGTGTGGAAGGGGTGCAAAACGCGGCAGTTTGGCACCGCAGCAACGACGAAAACCACATGCCCCACAGACGTGCGCTATGGATGGACGCGCGGTCACGATTGCGTGTGTTAGCAACAAGTGGCCGGATTCTTCTCGAATAAAGCAAACTGGTCTATTTAAACTTAAGGATACAAGAATAAGGTAACTGGGTCATTGATACGTAGGAAGTTCGGCGGATGTGCAGAGTTGGGAGGGCCTTGCCGACGCGTCTCGTTTCGTCGGCGTGTCTCGGTCGTCTCTCTCGGGCCTCGCTCGAAGCATTCGTCGCTCGGTGTTCTCCCTGGCGCGGCTGTCGACGGTTCACGTTACGCCGGCATTCTTCGTTCGCGTGGTGCCGAGGCTTCGGAAATTTACGAGTTCGGAGTCCGAATGCGGGCGCGGCCGCGCGTCGTGAGTGCGTGGCTTACATTTCGCGGCGCCGAGTGTCCCAGGCCGCGGGGTCTGTGTTTAGAAAAGCTTGGGAACGAATGTGCCGCCCATCCCCATTCAGCGTGGCTCGAAGGCAGGGTTGTTGTTCCGCTCGGCGCTCACTGTTTGAACCTGAGAGTCGGACCCGGGGCGTCTCGTAGATACTGTGCGGGAGCGCTGTCTTGCGCAGGCGTGTTGAGATCTCGTGGCGTGTAAGTTACGGGAGTGCCAACACGGCCCTTCCAAAATATACGCCTGTCCTCAGGCGCACGTTGTAGATACCATTTCCTCGGTGTCCTAGGCGGGTTCCTTGTACCTTCTCAGCTGTTCGATGTTTACAGTTTTCTCGTTTAACCTTCCAGTAATGTGAGGGATTCTGCTTATGACAGCCATGTTGGGTCCGGTAAATGCATTTATTTCGAACGGCCCTGTATCTTCGATCTAACGTAGATCTTGAGCCGATTTCGAGAAGAACGGTATCTCCACACTGGAAATGCGGTGTCTGACGTTTTTCGTTGCAGCGTCTCGTTGTTTCCTCCTGGCTCCTCTCAATAATTTTTCATGTCCTGGTGCCCCTTGGCCATTTCATGCAGTCTTTGTGCGGCGCCGATTTCCTCAAAGGTGGTTCCAATGTTTAGTTCTCCGGGCACCTTCGGGTCGTAACCGTGCATGAGATGAAATGGACTTTGGTTGCTGAGGTGGTACTTTGTGACGTTGATCCCGAATGTCGCCTTAGGCAGTTCCTTTTTCCATGATTCGGAATTGCTGATGACCGTCCGTAGTACGTGTTTCAGTGTTCCCACCATTCTTTCAATCAGTCCGTTGAACTACGGAGTTGGACTCGGGTTCAGGTCTTCCTCTTTTGTGGTGGTGGAGATGGGGGTCCGTTTGGACGCGACACGTTGCAGGAGGGAGATGAGACGTAGACGAACTTCTTTGCGGAAATGTACAAGCTGGGTTTATTTACAACTATTTACACATATACACATCGACCAGGGTGGTCGCTAGCATTCAGGACGATCGGGAGCGCCAGGCCAGAGCTCGCCCCTACGAAACCCTGTCCTGCCTGGCCGACTGAACTCGCGCTACACGTAGCGGCTCCTCGTCCTACGGAACGTGGCCAGCGCAAAGCTAGACCCTGTCCGTCTCGCGATTCCGACTCTCCACCAAGAGTCCCTGCCCAAGTCTCCGCCTTTGGCGCCAAAACGCCTCCTTAAATAAGTTTACCCAGCATTCTGGGGACAAACTTAGTAACCAATGATAGATGGGCTTCTTACAACCAATCAGAGCGTTTTCTCTGCAACTCAACAGACCCACGAGCTTGTTTGCTCGCAATGGCCGCATGCCCTTGAAGAAGCCGACAGCGCTTTTGCGCTTTTCCACACACAGTAAAAGCACTTTGACAACACCACAAAAGCACGCAAGCACCACTTCCATCAGCTGTGGCTCCAAACACTACAGTGTGGCATCTGAGCCCTCTGGCCAGAGGCAGAGTAATCACAACTCGTTACCCGAATGACCACTTTCATCAGCTGTGGCTCCAAACACTACAGGGTGCATCCGAGCCCTCTGGCCAGAGGCAGACTGGGCGTTTACATGAGCCCGACAAAAGTCGGGTTAAGCAGGCTGTCGGGCCGAGAACCGGTTGTCGGGCTCATGTATACGCTAGGGGGTCGAGCAAAGGGACCGTCGAGTCGAGCTGGGCCAGCCCGACTGCAGGGGGTGGGTTGGCTCTGCCCTACCCGGCTGGAAGGAGCATGTATACGCTGCCGCATCGGCTTAGCGCCTCCTCTCCTGCCTCCTCTCCGGTCTGGCTGGCGCTTTGCAGGAACTCGGAGCACTCGGCGCGCGCGCTCTTTCTTAACGGCCTGTGCATGAGGGGCAGTTGCTATCTACCGCCGCAACTCTCCGGGGGCTGGTTCGGTTACTTTGCACATATTGCTGAACGGCTGCTCCGAGTACTGAAGAAGAACTTGACGACCATATCTTATGCAGCCACTGCTATCGGCACGCAAAGCAGGGAACTAGTAGATGGGTCTCAAAACATTGAAGTCGGCATGCAATGATGGCGCATAGTATTTTAGAGAATAGGGCTGTATCATTTGCGTCTAGCAGGAATAAAAGTGAGGCAAGATATTACAGGGCGAAGCCACGGTTAGGAAAACATTTATTTTCATCTTCAGGGCTGGCACAGTCTCTGTTGATACTTGTAAATGCATGAATAAAATAATAGCACTTGCCGTTTGAAAACATTCGAAGTATCTGTGCCATCTGTTCTCACTGCGTGAAACACACCAGATCAGAAAGATCCTTTGCTCTTTGGAACTCCGATATCGTTTCACATACTTAGAAGGACTGAAAACAATAACAGGCGCTGCTTGTAATGACCTATACAACATTGTTGTGCGGCTCGCAGTTCAAGGGATGTCAGTTACAGCCTTAAATGCTTTCGCGTTGGCTTGTGGATGAAACCAGAAGGCTTGTCATTTTGGTTTGTCAATTTCTTTGTGTAGTTGACGAGAAGAATTCGGAGAAACTTCTCAGAAATGAGGTGTGTTAAGCATTTGGTGTGGCTTCTGTCAACCCATTCCGGGCAGCATAGGACGGGTGAATCTTCTTGATGTGGTTCAATGATTAGTTACAAGACTACGAGAATTTCGATCGTGGGAGATACTTGACCGCCTTTTCAAAAAAAAAAAAAAAACGCCGGAATCACTAGAAACCCCGGCTTTGGATAGTGGTTTTCACCATGATTTGTTTTCTCGGCGCCTGCTCAGGCCGTAAGAAGAGAGCGAGAAAGCGCGCGCGTCGAGACCGGCCGTGCTGGGAGATTTTTTTTTTTTCTGGCAGCGGAGACACCCATTAGAAATCAAAGCGAGCCGCTGCCGGCCTCGAAGACAGAGCGCGCACGTGAACGGGCGAACCAACCGGCCGGAAAGAGCAGCAGCGGGAAAGGGAACTTTTGTCTGGGCGTCTTTCCTCCTCTAGCATGCGTGTAGTTTGCGTGCTCGACGCTAGGGGTAGCGATGGTCTCTGCCCGACAGAAAACCGGTTCATGTAAACGCGGTAGGGTCGGGCTGGTCAGCCCGACATCTGGCGCACCCCGACCCGACCCGCAACGTCGGGCTCCATGTATACGAGGCTAGAGTAATCACAATTCGTTACCCGCCATCCGGCCTCACGACCATTCGTAATTACACTCAGCTGCCTCCCACGCAAGCTTCCCCCTCAAGTGTCCCTGAAGTTTTCTTTCGCACTGTTCGACGCCGCCGTCGAAAAGCCATTGAACTTAACCCCGACAATAGCCGGGGTACGCGACTCGTACGCACTGTCCGCGGAACGGGATCCCCTTCCGGCACCCCTCGCTGCCATTGCTGCTTTTACCTTTTGGGGCGGCAGCCCTTTGACCCCAGCGTTTCCTCTGTCTGCTTAAAAGCTACGCCGCCTAAAACATCTTAAGATAAGGACCAAGTCGGCGGCGCCCGGGGGGGGGATATGGAGATCGCCCGCTGCCCGGCGGCCCGCAAACTCAACTCCTCCCAACCAAGATTGTTGTGGGTACACTTGCTGTACGCACAACAAATTCCATGCACTGCCATCAGCTGACGCCTCGAGGGTAAACAGTGAATAAAAGTGGCAAACCCACAGCAAAATAACACACACAGAAAAACAAATCAGGCGTACTCATGACGTAAGCATGGGTCAAACAAAGCATCCCTGCAAGCACCGAAATTGTACAAACGATAGCCTGCATACATGGACGAAGCATAACTGCACACACATCACCAAGTCGCAAACAACCAAGAGCACACATGCTCAAGCACCAGTTCACACAGCACAGTACAAGAAACCCGCATCGGTAGATCCCCACCCGTTCCGTCCCCGGCGAAACATGGTGGCCACCACTGTCTACCGGTTGCTGTTGGGCAAAAGTCTTATCGGGCCCTTCACTTTGATTCGGTGGCGGTTGCTTTACCGCTTCCTTCACCTCTACGGCAAGCGCAGAACATGCCTTTCTCTGCTGCTCGTAATCCGCTCTGACAGCTATTACTTCCTCTGTGGGTTCATCAACGAAGGCTATCGAAGCCTTCGTTGATGCAGAGCTTGCAGTACACAGGGTGAAAACAGAGATCGACTCTGTTTTCACCCTGTGTACTGCAAGCTCTTGAGTTTTACTCTGAACTCGCTTCAGCTCCTCAAATGCCTCGGGTGTTAACAAGGCTTCCTCCGCAACCTCGTCAGTTACAGCACACAGGATGAGCACAGGGGGATTTACACTGGCATCCTGTGATGACCTCGACAGACTCAAGGGCACATACCTTAAATCAGCTATGACCGCATGCCCGAACGCGTCTTTGAGTCGTATCTTGCCGGCTCCCTCTGAGGGGTTCACGTGTGGGAAAACGCTTCTCTTGAGGATAGTGATCCCTGCACCTGAGTCAACACAGGCCTTGAAAGGCGTTCCTCCCGCAACCAGCTCCACCCAGGTCATTTTTGCACCTCCCCCTGCCGCATTCACTACATATACGTCACATGTTGGCACGGCGTCGCACGCTGCCCTCGCGGTTAGTTTGGCAGTCTGTGACCTTTTAGCTGCCTCCTGCGTTTCCCACTCTTTCGGTATAGTTTGTTGGCAGTTCCGCTGGTAGTGGCCTATACGGCCGCAAGAGAAACACTTGGGGGCAGGCCCACGACCAATGTTTGTGTTCTTCAGGCCTAGCTGTCTCGACTTATCCCCTTTTTGGGTATCTGCGCCTCCCTGATCAATTTGGCGGGGGCTCCTTATGCTGTCCTCATATTTTTCCGCAAGTTCCGCTAACTGTCCAGGTTTGAACCATTCTCCCGTTTCGTGCTGCAGCACGTAGGTTCTTAGATCATTGCTCATGAGCTGTTTGAGCCGGTCAGAAATCAGCAACGTACGCAGCTCTTCTAGCGATTTTATCTTCCGGCTGCTCAGGTAATAGTCGAGGAGAACCTGCAGCCTAGTCGCGAATCGACTCCAGGTTTCATTCCCCTTTCTGCCCGAGAAAAACCTACGCTGATATTCTTCTGGCGTCAACTTCAGTTCCCCTAGCACGAACTCTGATTTCCTCATACGACATCAACCTGTCGTCCGCTTTGTCTGCTATGAGCGCGCGACACTGCTCGTTTAACAATGGCAATATTATACTCCCGCGCAGATCGTCCGGAACTGCGCAGCTCCTCAGCATATTGTCCGCATTTTTGAACCAAGCGGGCACCAGCTCCTCGAACGCTGGCATGGGAGCAAGGACCGCCCTTAACTCTTCAGCATATCTGCTCCTACCATCTCGAGTTCCCAGCGCGCTGTTGCTCTGGCCCTTCTGTTTCAGTCTGAGGAGCTCAATTTCGAGCTCCAATTTTTTGATATCGAGCTGCCTTAGAAGGACTGCATCACTGCTTTCATTCTCGATCGGTGGAGCATCGTGAACTTGTGGGCTCAGAGAAGATTCAATTTCCTGCGATACCGAATATCCTTCAGTTTCATCTGTTAATGACGCCTGGTCAGAGTTCTGGCTCGCCATCCCGTCTTCCCTCTGAGCTGTCCCTCGTGTGGTGACCACCATGCCCTACCGGCAAACGAACAGGGAAGAGACCCACCTTTGCTTCGGTGCTTTCCACGTTTCGCCTGGCACACTCAGTGATGTCGCTCCAAGTTCTGTCGTCCACAGGTCAGTTGGGCACACGTCAGAAAGTCAGCAGCCCGGTGATAGTCGCTGCTTGAAACCTGGACACTCGGGGTCGGATGTTCGGATTCTCCGTTGACAGTCGCCCTCACAGGATCTTTCGTTGCAGCCCCGTTCACTTGAAGGCGCAGGTCCTGGATCCTCTTCGTAGATGTTGGACCAGCTTAAATTTTCTGTACAGTGCAGTTGAAGTCGCTCACCCTCCGCAGAAAGCCGCTGCCCGATCCTGTCGGCTGCGCCAGTTGGACTCGGGTTCAGGTCTTCCTCTTTTGTGGTGGTGGAGATGGGGGTCCGTTTGGGCGCGACACGTTGCAGGAGGGAGATTAGACGTAGACGAACTTCTTTGCGGAAATGTACAAGCTGGGTTTATTTACAACTATTTACACATATGCACATCGACCAGGGTGGTCGCTAGCATTCAGGACGATCGGGAGCGCCAGGCCAGAGCTCGCCCCTACGAAACCCTGTCCTGCCTGGCCGACTGAACTCGCGCTACACGTAGCGGCTCCTCGTCCTTCGGAACGTGGCCAGCGCAAAGCTAGACCCTGTCCGTCTCGCGATTCCGACTCTCCACCAAGAGTCCCTGCCCAAGTCTCCCCCTTTGGCGCCAAAACGCCTCCTTAAATAAGTTTACCCAGCATTCTGGGGACAAACTTAGTAACCAATGAGAGATGGGCTTCTTACAACCAATCAGAGCGTTTTCTCTGCAACTCAACAGACCCACGAGCTTGTTTGCTCGCGATGGCCGCATGCCCTTGAAGAAGCCGACAGCGCTTTTGCGCTTTTCCACACACAGTAAAAGCACTTTGACAACACCACAAAAGCACGCAAGCACCACTTCCATCAGCTGTGGCTCCAAACACTACAGTGTGGCATCTGAGCCCTCTGGCCAGAGGCAGAGTAATCACAACTCGTTACCCGAATGACTACTTTCATCAGCTGTGGCTCCAAACACTACAGGGTGCATCCGAGCCCTCTGGCCAGAGGCAGAGTAATCACAATTCGTTACCCGCCATCCGGCCTCACGACCATTCGTAATTACACTCAGCTGCCTCCCACGCAAGCTTCCCCCTCAAGTGTCCCTGAAGTTTTCTTTCGCACTGTTCGACGCCGCCGTCGAAAAGCCATTGAACTTAACCCCGACAATAGCCGGGGACGCGACTCGTACGCACTGTCCGCGGAACGGGATCCCCTTCCGGCACCCCTCGCTGCCATTGCTGCTTTTACCTTTTGGGGCGGCAGCCCTTTGACCCCAGCGTTTCCTCTGTCTGCTTAAAAGCTACGCCGCCTAAAACATCTTAAGATAAGGACCAAGTCGGCGGCGCCCGGGGGGGATATGGAGATGGCCCACTGCCCGGCGGCCCGCAAACTCAACTTACAGCCAGTACGAAGGAGATTTCACGTGCTGAATTCCAAGTCTGTGGTGAACTTCAGCTGTTCGTTTGTTCACGAAGCCTTTTGCTTGATCCGTGATGACGACGCTGGGCGCGCCAAATCGGGGAATCCAGCGGTTAGTGCGAAATTCCCAGTAGTGCCTCGAAGAGGTGCTTGGCACTGCTACCGTGTCCATGTACCTTGTTGCGTGATCGATGCATACAAGTACATATCCTTCGTTTCCATCCAGGAGGCCCATATGATCGAAATGACTACATTGGGCTCGCTCAGAATTTCTCTGGGGTTCAGGCACCCTTCGGCTCGCGTCGTTCGTGAGTTTACGACTCGGCAAGTCTGGCATGACTCGATGTAACGGCGCATGTCCTTGGCTATAGACGGCCATCAATACTTTCTTTGCACCAAGGTTTTCGTTTTCTCGCTTCCAAGGTGTCCGTTGTTGTCATGAAACACCGCCATGACACTGCTTCGGTGCGCCACGAGAAACACCACTCTTCTGCAAACACGTCCTGTTTCGGTAGACCTTTTCAACACAATGCCGTCTTCGACTTCATAGCTGGAGCTGTTCGCTCCAGCTTCGGCCCGGAAGTTTTGGCATTCGAGGTCGCACTCTTGAAGTTCGCGTATGCGGCTATGCCTGCTCACGATTACGGCGAGGCAAGCGAGGTCGTTGCTGGTCACTTCGTTTTAGCTTGGTTCAGCTTCCAGCGTTTGTCTCTCGAGAGAGCATCAGCAGCAGCATTCTGTAATATTCCCAGATGTGATGTCATGTAAAATTTTGTATTGTGGATGTAATGTCTGATTTTTTCATGACATTAGCGATGAGAGAAATAATTTTAGAAACATTGTCGCCATATTATTTTATCCTGCAAGAAGCGCATAACGGTGGTACTTGTGCGGATCTGTATCTTTAATCATGAGTAAAATACTCCGTGAATGCATCCATATAAACACCAAAAAATAGATGAATGCTGCAGGCAACAAGTACACTGATCAGGTATAGCTTTTAAGTATTAATTTATTCCAAAACGGTAACATCAATCAGTGGCCTTGTCATTTTATATCTCGTGACACCATTGATGACGGGCTTGTCCTTATCTGCTGCGCCACCACTCCTGGAAAATTGGAGCATGTGCAGCCTAAAAATAAAAGAAAAACAAAGTGTACAGCAGCTGTAGCGTGCACATCCTCTGAATTCACTTTCAAGGGATCATGTGCTTGCATCGGACTCTGATTGGGGTTCAAGGACATAAGCAACATTTATGGAACGAGGTAATCATAAAAAAATGAGTGGAAGAAGCAAAATGTGCATTTTACATGTCATTACCATTTCATCCATTTAGGAAGAACCCAAAGGAAACATACAAACCTAATTTGATTAAGAATTTCTGGGGGGAGGACGAGTGCAGAACCACATAGGATTTAAGTACCTGCATCGACCCATCTTCATAAGAGCATTAGTGTAGCACATCGGTCTGTGGGGACCGCTAAGATGATCACTGCCGCTATAGAGGAGAGAAATATATCTGGAACCTCCGCATCAAGTCTTCGTTCGGCGACGGTAAGAGAACATTCTCTGCTCGAAACGTAGGCGTACGTTCCTCAGGACAAAAATTATGAATTAAGAATTTGGTCACAGTGCATTTCACTGCACGTAATAATCACGGAACCTAAGAGATGACATTTTAATTTATCTCAGAAGGACAAAACGTTGTTTAGTGTCCTGTTTTCCCCTTGAAACCTTTTTTCTCAACGTAATTAATCTTTCTAAAACGAATTGTGTGTACTTTTTGTGAATCGATATGGATCCTTCCCTGAAGAATTTTCCGAGCCTCCCAGAATTAAAGAAGAATTAATTGTCTTCGTACTGTATGCTCCACAGTAGAGATTTTCTGAAGTTCCGGTTATCACTAAATACAGCTCGATATGCTGCAGGTTGTGTGACGTTCCCGCCTGTCGGGGGTCACTCACAATGCAACACAATATTTGTTGCTATCTACGGGTTCTGCTGAAGCGAGGAGAATTGAGCCAGCACAGAACGCCTCTGAGTCAACCGTGTTTATTCCTTCTCTGCCTGAAGGTGAAACTGGGGTTCCGCTCACCGCTGTCTTCTATTAGGCGTCGGTGCAGTCCGGCCAACAGGTGCCTCGCTCTCGGCTGCTCTGGCGGGGTGGCGCTCAGCCTGGTGGCGGTCCCACGTTTCGGTGACTATATATGACGGGTTGTGGCGTCAGGCTTCTTGGGCGTCTCGGCTGGCGGTACTATGACGGGTTGTGGCGTCAGGCTTCTTGGGCGTCTCGGCTGGCGGTCAGTTTGCTGCGGATGCCCTCAGGTCTGGCCTCGCCGACTACAGACCAGCGCGATCTGCTTCCGTTCACTTCGCCCGTCTCTGCTCGTTCTCCTTTGTCTCTTCTGTCTCCAACGCGTCTCTCTGAGGACTCTCCTTCTTTCCCTCGGTGTCCTCCTCGCCCAACGGTTTTTCGCCGTCGCTGCTCATGCAGCCGACCAAGGGCGCTCGCCGATTTTTCCACGAAGCCGCGGCCGTGAGGACGCGAAGGCCGGCGGCCCCGTTGGGGATGTGTCGAAGGGGATCAGGTGTCCCTCGGAGGGGAACGGTTCCCCATAAACCAGCGTCTCGCCTCCTCTGCTGGGAGCCCTCCTGGTGCTAGCTTGCCGGCCTCCCCCGCCACCTCGAGCCGTTAGTAAGGCCGTTGCGTTGCGAGACACTGCTGGCCTGTGGGCCCGCGAACTGCGGGAAACTGTTTGTGCCGCGAGCGTTCCGGCCTACCCTCGGCACCGCAGGGTGCCGGCCTCTTCGCGAACGCGGGGCTCATGTTCAGCCGAAGACGCACCCCTCTCGAACTTGACATGTTTATGAGGGTCACGGCTGTCCTCTCTCCTCTCGCATCGGAACTCGGGGTGGTCTGGATTCGATCCCCAAAGACGCCCTCTTCCAAGAACAGCGGCTTGGTCATGCGACCACGGCATTCGAAAACTCGGCCGTCAACGGATAAAGCGAGTCTTCCTCCAGCAGCGGAAGAGAGCAGCTGCTCGGGGAGCCAGTCTCTATTTTCTAGGAGGGTAGATGTGTAGGCCAGTTGGTGAGACATGAAGGAGCTAGACACCGCAGCGGACACGGGACAGAGAAAGAAGACGAGTTGCAAGTACCGCCCTGTGTCGTCTTCTTTCTCTGTCCCGTGTCCGCTGCGGTGTCTAGCTCCTTCATGTCTATTTTCTAAGGGCCTGGGGCCCTCTTTTCTTTTGGGTTAAATTCCATTAATAGAGACCCAACTCATCCTAGCCTTCACCGAGTCCACAGCCCGTACCTCGCAACAAGGCCGTCTGCAGGCGTGCATGCGCGCACACACAAACGCACAAACGTGCCTGTCTCTGCGTCAAGGTGGGGGGGGGGGGGGGGGGGGGGGGGGGGGGGGAGTTGGGGACGCGCTGCAAAACGGGCCGCAGGGATGCGTGTGGTTGCGCTGGGCTCCCCGCGCGGCCTCTCCTCTTTAGCCCTCTGGCTACTTCGCATGTCTTTCTGTTGCGCCCGCCGCATTCCACACAACCGCGTTCGCTGACGGAGCAGGGCGATAATTTTGAAGCCAGGCACAGTGTCTCTGGTGCTAGTCGGTGGAGAGAGTTCTTTTGGGCCATGCCTAGGCCTCCCGTACACAGTCCTTCACAGTTGTAACATTTCGTGTGCTTTCATTTAATCACTTAATCCTCGACTAACAAAAAGCAAAAAGGGAGAGCCTTCTGTGTACAAAGAAATCTTACAGAGTATCATTTTCTTACATTCTTTCAATTGATTTCTTTAAGAGGTGAGTAATGCCCCAGTACATATTTTCGTTATTTAAGAGTAAACTCTTAGACTCCTTTGCAATGCTCCGGCTCGGTCCGAATCAAGTGCTTCTTTTTTTTCTGCGTCCTTGTTGGCATTGCTGCCTTTGCCATTCAGTGATTTGCCACGGAGTTTTTCGACTGTGAAGACACTACGCAAGAGGTGGCGGGTAAACTTGAAGGGTTGGCCTCGGCAGTTAGCCAGCAAACGGTCGATGACCGCTTTTTCCACACAAATACCGTTGCCGATTTCCACCTGCGAAATAAAGTTTCAAACAATACCTTGATAAGCAAGTTAGCATACTCGCAAAAAAGAACATGAAATGTGAACCTTTTTCCTTAGCTAGGTCGTTGTTTAGAGCGATCATTAAAGATGCCTCTTTTCTCAACAAGGTGGAGGTACGAGCAAATGTGTGCTTTCTTCACGTGACAGGAAAACTGAGGAGAGCTACCAAGGACAGCAGTGAGACAGAGTAGCGATGTTCCACGCACACGGCAACTACCCAGCGTGGGCAGTATCGGAAGTCACGCTACCTGTAGCTTATTACTTGCAGGTCACCAGCCGTTGCTGAAATTCTCGTCATTTCACGCTATGAGAGACGTTGTAGAGGAGGTTTTCGAAATTTCACTAACATAGGATTCTTCACTAACAGTGGGGCCTTGGGCTTCGCTTTCATCGAAACACGGTCGGAATCGAACCCGCGTAATGCTTAGCCCGAGGACTTGGGGTCGGGTTCGGGCCGCGGTGACCGCGTTTTGATAGCGGATACAACTTAAGTCGCAATGGAGCTCCGACCAGATTGAGGAACGCCGCACAGAATTTGTCTACGACAAAAAGTCCACAGTTAAAGGAATGTAGACACCTGACTTTTGGGTGCGTGTTTTTTTCTTGGTAATGAGGTGTAACGCATTATTTTACACGGATTTCCACGTGGTATGCTAACACGACCGATAAATAATTTCTTTCTCGTGCTGTTTCTGTGTCGGTTTCAACAGCTGAACGATGGCTGTGACCTCAAAGAGAGGTTATAGGTCACGGGAGGCATGGAAAAGCTGCAATTTAATCGCTGCTTCTCCATACGTTGTCATTAAGGCTCGAAGAAGGTTGGCTTCAGCACTGTAGTGAATTAAAGTGACGAAACAGTGATTATATTGCAGTTGTTGTGGGATAACTTTAAACTATATGGGTTCGCTATTATTTAACAACGGTGAAGAGACAACTACATTCTTTTAGGAAAGTAAAACAGGACTATATAAGGGACTGAAAGATATATTACATCCGAAGGGGACGGAATACAGTGAGCTTGTTCTTGGGCCGAGCACTCGACGCTTGGCCGCTGTCTTCCCCCTTTCCCTCTCATGGTCGGCGGCTCGACGCTTGGCAGCAGTCTTTTTTCCCGGTTGTGGTCGGCGCGCAAGCCTCTTCAGCTCCGGGCCCCCCTGGGGCGGAACCGCGGCCTTACAAGTTATGGACGCGACTGTTGTCGAGTGGTGTTGAGGGGCAGTCTTCCAGGAACGCGTTTTCGTTTCTCCCTGTAACGGGATACGTTGCTTCCGTCTTCGAGGCCCCACTTCGGCTCCGCGCCTTCTCGGAATGCTGCAGTTTGGCTGGAAACACGGAGACATGCTACGGTAGCTGCGCCTGGCTTTGTGGTTACGGCGCTCGGCTGCTGACCCGAAAGATGCGGGTTCGATCCCGGCCGCGGCGGCTGAATTTCTTGAAGGCGAAATTCTAGAGGCCCGTGTGCTGTGCGATGTCAGTGCACGTTAAAGAACCCCAGGTGGTCGAAATTTCCGGAGCCCTTCACTACGGCGTCCCTCATAGCCTAAGTTGCTTCGGGACGTTAAACCCTAACAAACCAAACCTTTCTCGTCTGGTTTCACTACATCCTCCCCCCAAATGAGCATACTCATTTTACTGTAGCCTCTAGAGGGTTGAAAAGTTGCACTGGTCGCCGTAGCCTCATTCCGGATGGCATCTTTATTTCGCAAGAACGCACGCGGCCATCTCGCCCTTTCAATAGTTCCACGACGTGAGCTGTGCGCCCCATATGTTTTGGTGCATTATCGTCTTGGACAGACAGACAGACAGACAGACAGACAGTAGATTGAGACCCTAGGTTGGGACTCTCCTGCACCACTGATGTATCGCGGGTGATGAAGAAGCCAATAGACTTAAAAAAAAATCGGTCTAGTACCAAAATTTTAATTTTTTTTTAAATGAAATAAAAGGTGGAAAGGTGGAAAAAGGGGGTATAAAAGAGAGAAGGAAAAGGAGAGAAGTAGATACCATCATCAGCGAACCCCATCGATGGGAGCGAGCCTGGCCTCAAGCGGCTTTTATTCTTATTTCTTTTTTTTACATTCCGATATTTCACTACATTTCGGTTTAGATTCTTCATCGGACTGTCTTGTCACTTCTTGGACTGCTTCTTGCCTTCTATTCTTCTCTTCCTCTTTGTGCTTTTCCTCCACCCATACGGCCAGATGTAGCCCAACGAGGATTTAGTGTGGTACTTGAAGTTCTTGATTTGACTTCTGTCATCTTCCGTTGACTGTCCACTTAATGACCTTAATAACACTTCGACACACAGAACACAAAAAGCACGCGTGCACTGCTGCACTTCACTTGGTGCACTTTCACTGGTCACTGAACTCCTTGTCACCTTGTCAAACACGGTCACAAACCTAATCACTAAATTACTTCACAAGATTACGATAACACATGGCTAGCACATGATTGTTATTCACTCGCTGTTCTCCTGTGTAGTTATTTTTCATTTCAGTGGTGAATGTTTTCGTTACACACACTCACACACCAAACACATACACGGTCGCACGGTTGCTTTTCACTCAACCTTCATTATGATGATTGGAGCTCTTGACTTATCTTCTAGCTCTTGCATTTTCTGTGTGTAGACTTGAAACACTTTTAGGAACACAGCACAGAACACTCACAAACACTTGGTTGGCTTCAATTCACCACACTTGCATAGTCACTTGTCGTATACTTGACAATGTTTTGTTTTTCCCACACTTCACTTCAACACAAGTACACTTTCACTTCACTATTCATGGTGATCGGTGTAACGGACGCATACTTTGATGTTTTCTCGCCGTTATTCTTGGACAATGACGATGTCGTCCACTTGCAGAGTGTTGGCCGGACTTGCTGCCGATGTGTGAGCTGACCGTAGATGCAGCAAGTACTCCCTTCGCCATCGCTTCCAAAACAAGTTGACAATAGATTTCCAGTATTTAAAGCGACGAGTAATGTCCGAAGCAGCGGCTGAAGGAACACGGGTGGAGTGTGCAGCAGGAGGGGGGGGGGGGGGGGGGCTGTGAGTTTCCTGCCAGTCAACAAATGGGACGGCGTTAAAACAGATGGCTCAGCAGGTTCATTAGTGCTGTACGTTAGCGATCGAGAGTAAATGGTAACTTCGACATCGGTCAGTACAGTGGCAAGCTCTTCAAAGGAGAGGCTTTGACGGCCGAGGATTTTCCGTTGCCGCCTTGAATCCTGAGGTAGCCGCATCAGCCGTAAGCCTGAAGATGTGCATCTGCCAAGAGATCACATTGTTCGACCCGATGCAGCGTGGGAAATGCAGTTCTTTGAGCTTCACGAGACCTGAACACCAATGTGTTCACTCAGCTTCCACATCACAGAGTAATGGCTCATCCCAACCTAACCATTTTCCCCGCACCCTCTGAAATAGTATCTTTGCTCGTACGACAAACGGAGACACAAGACTCAAAAGGTCAAACTCTCCATGACGCCCGTAACACCGCTCGTTTCGTCTTGCTCACCGTGCTCACTGTTAGTTAGCACACTTGTGAGGGATATTGTCGTGCGGTCATTTGTGGGCATCCAATGCAGACCAAGGACCTTTTGTGTCCCGTCTGAGGCGGCGCCGTCCCCACTGCGCAGTACCCTTCGCACTGCGGCAGAGTCTGACGTCCATTTTCGCAGGCGCATTCCTGCGTTTTTTAGTACGTCTGCTGCTTGTGTTGCTATTTCCATAGCCTCGTCGTCTGATTTCGCACCAGTTACTAAGTCGTCTACTTAGAAGGAGTCTTTCATTAAGCTAGCCGTTTCTCTCAAAACAACCTTTTCCTTTTCGAAGTGATGAAGAAGTGTGGCTGTGAGAAGGTAGGGACTTGCTGTAGTTCCAAATGGTGCTCTACACATTCTCCATTCTTCTACGTTGGGCAAAGGTTCCTGAGTAATAGGTGGGCTGCTATACCAATGAAATCTAAGCGCATCTCTGTTCTCCGGTCGGACGCTGATTTGCAGAAATGCGTTCTCTATATCGGTAACAAGTGCAACATCGTGCAGACAGAATCGCAGTAAAATGCGCACCAAATGGCTGATCAGCTTGGGTCCTTTTTCTAATTGGTCATTAAGTGACTGCTTGCCGGGCGCGTGCGATGAGGCGTCAAACAGTACGCGCAATTTGGTAGTGGTCGACTCGGTTCTGATAACTGGTTGGTGCGGCATATAGTAGACGTGGCTGGTCTTCGCACCCTTAGGAACTCTTTCCGCATACCCTCCTTCCATGTAGCCTCTAACTGCGGAGTCGTACTCTTCCATCATTTTTTTGTTGCGAATAAGTCGTTTTGTCAAGCTGCTTAGTCGGTGCACTGCCATGTTTCTGTTATTCGCCAGCTCGACGCTTTCGTCTTTCCATGGCAGAGCAACCTCGTATCGGTCACTTTTCCCCTCAATATTTAGGACGGAAGGTTCATATGTTTGATTATCTGGCTTGTCGTTAATTCCAATGGCGTCCAATTCTCATAATTTTCGAAGAGTCGTTTCGTCCGCGGCTTCGATCCCAATTCTCAGCACATACACGTTGGTTACCAAAGCGAGTGCGCTAGTGACGTTGTAAGGACCTTGGAATGTCCACCCTAATGTGGTACTGACCGCAGTTAACCCGTCGTCCTCTTTGTGATGGCGAACTTCTCCTGTCACGAACTTCCACAGGTGGTCTGAGCCAATCAGCATTCCGATGCCAGGTACTGCTGGCATGCCGGTACACAGAAATTTGTCTGCTAAAACTGTGCTCCACAGGGACTTGCAGAACATCGCTGCATATAAATGGCACTTCGACAGCGTCTACCTTTGTTTCTTTTTGATCGTATTGTTCCCGTAGAACAAGCTCGACAACGCGGCATTTTCGCACACCTGTACTATCGCAGCCGAATGTGTTCAGTTGGAAGTCCTTCTCTCCCAAGACTCTCAAGTTCAGCGTTCGTGAGACCTCTTCTCTGATAAAGGTTTGCTGACTTCCGCCATCCAGCACTCCGCGTATGGAGCGATGCACACTGTCTCCAACAGCCCATGTGCGGAACGTCTGCAGAGCTACTTCTTTCTTCTCTTCTTTGCCAATTGCGGCGTGGACGTTGGCTGTAGTGGCAGCAGAGGCCCTGGATAGATAGCCCATCTTCAGTCGCATTGTTGCTCCCCGCTTTCCAATTGGGATTGCAGACTGATGACGTATGCCGTTTTTTACACTGTATGCAACTGGTCTGTGGTCTACAGTCTTTCGCCTGGTGACCCCACTTTGTGCAGCGAAAACAACGCCTTGCCTTTGCTAATCTATTTCTTTTTTCTTCGATGGGGAGGGCTGACTGGCAGTCTTCCGTTTTATGCTCTTGAGATTCATAAAAGAAACATTTTTCTGCACTGGCGGAATTAGCATGCAGCACCGCAGCACTTGCCGTCGTCTGGGGTTGCCGTGCGCTGGTTTTGAAGCCGTCTTGGGCACTGCGCTTGGGCCTGTGACTCTCATGTACAATACTGGCACCTTCCTGGCATCTCTCTCTACTTTCTGTTTCCAATAGGAGGAATTCCAGTACTTCTTTAAGCCTTTCCTCGCTTTTGTCTGAATCCGCCACTGTAGCTCCAAGAGTCGATTCAAGCTCGGCCTTTTTCCTCGTCGCTCGGTTATCCTGACGATGAAATTCGACGACCAAGTCTCTCGGTAAAGAGGACAAAATTGTCTCCGTCAACACGCCGCCCGGCTCCCTCAGCCCGTCGAAGACTTTTCGACAAAATGGATCCTCCCAATCGCTCCTTTCTGCTCAAAACGCTCACCACTGAACTGATGCCTTCCACGTGGCTCACGGTTTCGCCCTGGGAAGGTGGGTTGTCCCTTCCCTCGGGGCGTTGGGTGAGCTTCGCGGTAATCGCGCTGCTCCGGCTGTCGGGTGCGGCGGAGTGGGTAGTAGTGTTACCACGCCGTCAACAGGAGCGCGCAAAAGCGCGTCCGCCACCACGTTGTTCTTGCCCCTCCTGCACTGCAAACTCAAATAAGCCCAAATAGGAGTATAAATAGCTTGTGTCCGCTTTTAAACTCCTGATTGAAAATTGCGCAATCGACTTTAAGTAGTAAAATTGAGGAAATCCTCCTTTTTTACCGCTGTCACGAAATGGAGGAGTAAAATAAAGTATTCACATGATTTTACTACTTTTCCAAGCAGGAGTATGTCGGCTTCAATACTCCTTCAGACCCTTTATGCACTCCTTAGTGTCTGCCCGCCGCCTAGTGGCAGCTGCCGGTTCGTTGCACTTGCAGGTGACGACGCCTGCTCGCTCGTCGCTGCCTGCTCGCTTCTCGCATCTGCTGCTTCAAGCCCGTTTGTCATGTTACAAGACACCGGATCGTCGCAGCCTTGCGCAGCAGTGTGCTCTGCACAGACAGTGCCTGTGAAGTCTGCAGTGTGTTCGGAGAACGCTTGGTGTTGCATCGCCTACGACGGCAGTCCGCGAGAGGCTTAGCCAGCCTAGCTCAGTCGAACCAACATGGCGGTGTGTGACGCGTCGACCTGCCCGCAGCCGCCAGCTTGCCGCCCGCTCCTTTTCGCGCGCTTGTCGGGACATAAGCGACTGGACATCATCGACCTTAGCAGCAAGATGCTGCAATGAACGTCTCACTCAAGCCAGCAATATGGGCACAAGCAGCGGCTGGTCGTTCATTGTCTACGCAGCATACAAGTGTTGGCTGCTGCCGTTTCGCCGCGCCGACATGGCGGTGTGTGTGTGTGACGCATCAGTTTTCTGGACACCGACGGCCCCTCGTTCTTTCGCTGTATTACAGCAAGAATACAAAAGACCGGATTATCATCGTCGTGTATAGCGGTAAGCAGTATTAAACTCTCCTTTGATGCCACAGACGCGCATGCACTTAACGCCGCTCCCTTTTCAGTGTGCGAAGGCTTGCTGTGAACCCCGGGTGCACGGAGACGAAAGGCTTCATCGTCGTCCGGAGGAGCCAGCTCACACAGAGGTCATTAAGTAAGCATCTAGAAATTTGTTGTTGCATGCGGCTGAAAAAGAGTGTGGCACTGCAGTCGGGGCTGTTTACGTCAATATGTACGACTGGATGTAGGGTCAATTCTTCTAGGGACCAAATTTTCTCCATGCGGTCACGCCCCATGAATATGGAAAAGCTGTACAGGCAATGAGCAGGTGAAAATGCACAGCCTTGGGGTCCGGAAATTTTTGTCACGTTATTACGAACAGTGCTGAGAACAAAACATTGCCTGCCCTAATGTGTTGCTTCCTTTCCTGTGTTTTAAGAGGGCCTTGTTATGCAAAGAATGCAAGCGATTTTATTCTTTTCAGTCATAGCACAGCACATGCACATGGCGAAGACTTAGCGCTCAAGCAGATTGCCTAAATTGTTACATTTTCCGAGTTGGTGGCGTCTTACCGTAGCAGCGATTGTCGGCAGCGGACATGAGGTGGCAACCATACTGAGCGTTGCCTTTCTGGATCGTTAGGCGTCTAGTTCCAAAATGTGGTATCTTGTAAGCTCTTCGCATTTGAAAAATGTGAAAAGAAGTTTCCTCTTCGCGTGCAGTTTCCGAACACATTCCATTATGTGAAACTCGTGGAGGCAAGCGTTCCAGTTCAGACTGCTGATCCCGTGAAGGTAGCGAAAGAAAAAAAATAAAGCATACGCTAGAATACAAGATCCCCTGCTCGAGCTGGACGTAGTACATTGGCGAAACCAAGCACTTCCCCGAAAAATTGAAGCAGCACAAAGCGGATGTCAAACAAATGAATAAGGAACGAAGCGCGGGTTAACAAGACTGACTTCAAGGGAACTCTTGTGCTGGACACTGAGCCGCGCCCGCGCAGGACGCTCTTACTTGAGTCACGGCGCATTCAGCAGACGCAAGAAAATGTTATACTCTCCCTAGAAACCCTACCCCCCTCTTGCATCAACTGTCTACGAGCAGCGACCCGGCGGATGACTAATCGAAGACTTAAAAAACGCAAGTTGTGACTCGCTCGCAGTCACACCTGGTAAGAACCAAGAAGGTTCCGTCGTGTTTTTTTTTTCGCTTTTTTTTTGGTTGGCGTTCTTTCCTACTTAAATTCCTTTCCCAGCCAGATAGACCTGTGTAGAATGTTTTCTTTTGAATCCTGGCAACGAATGTGAGGGCAAAGCATAACAGAAGACAGGTGGCGGCGGAGGGGTGGGTCTGGTGGTAGTTTTCTATTCCTAACAGTGCCTGCTACGTTAGTAACCCTTACCCTGCCTTTGACCTGTACACAGAATGACGACGCCCTCAAAATGCACGGGTGCGGGTTCTCCCATCAAGGAAATAGCGCTTTGCATACACGCAGTGGAAGCTCACATGCAGTCTTTTGTTTGCATGTTCTGATTTCAATAATTGGTCCTGATATGGTGCCTGGAACGTACGGGGAACCTTCTGACAAGTGAAAAAGAAAATTATATCGCAATGTTTCTTGCAGTGCCGGAACGCAGACAAAGGCAGCGCGAATGCGCAAGTGCCTCAGTAAGACCATTTTATTTTTTTAGTTTTATTCTTTACTGGAAAAATGTTCCCCATCTACGCTGCTTCCCATTCGCCGTATTGCCTTAACATTTTGCGAAAGCGGCTCTCTGGAATTTTTGATTCCCTGAAAAACGCGTTTAGCCGCTGTCATGCGACAGGGTACAGATATGTATTATAGCTAGTTGATCACCTACTATGTTCTACTAGCTAATCTTTTCTGAAGAGAAACGTTTAAACACCAACAACACCTACTTTATTGAAAAGTGCACTCTGAACTGCTTTGGGAACTTGACTTCTGCACTTGAAGCACATCATACTTCAAGCTTAGAGGTGTAATTCCTCTGATGTACTTTTTTTTCTAATCTTTCTTTCAGAAGGAGCCTTCTTTGACGTCGTGCCTTTTAACCAGCGATAGCATGACATGCCCGTATGTTGACAGCAAGGCATTTCAAGGTTCCTTCCTTGCTTTCAAGTGTGGCATCTCTATTTTTATTCCTTGGGATATTTCAACTCTGTACCCAAAGACAGCTCGGGATAAGGCACTCTTCTTCTTTTCTACAGGGGCCAAGACATTGGTTCTCTGTAACCATCGAAAGCAAGCTGCCGAACACTTGGTTCAAATGTTTTGTACACAATAAAATATTTTTTGAAATAAATCACTGCAATTTCATCGACGCATTTATCCTGGGAAGGCTTTAAAATGAGCCCTCCATAGGAATACTTTATTTCAAATGGGCTTCCTCATCAAGTGAAATAATAAACTCGTATGGGCATCATGAATGTTACCTTATAGTATGGGAAACTGCTAAAAAAATTTCCTGTCAAAACTACTTAAAATGAACAGGCACGTACTCCTGAAATGTACTATAAAAGTAGCTGCAAAGGAGTATATAATACTTCTGTTAATTGCCATGCCAACTCCTTTGTGATCGCAAATTTACTCCTGAATAAACTCCCGTCTAGAGAGCGGTAACACTTCACTCCTTCCAGCACTCCGAAAGTACCCCTTCAAACAGAGGAGTAGACGATATACTCCTATTCTGAGGAGTATCTAAAACCTCTTTTCGGGAGTGCGCTACGTGATGAGCCATTTACTCCTTTTTGGGAGTTTTTCGGTTTGCAGTGTGTAACGCACGGTGAAGTCGTAACGCTGGAGAGTAGCGACCATCGCGCTGAGCGTCCGCCCGGTTCGCCTAGGCGCCTCAGCTACGTGAGTGCCATGTGATCAGTCTCAATCACGGAAGCTACTCCTTCGACGTAGTAGTCGAACTTCCGCGCAGCGAACATTATCGCGAGTCACTCTTTTTCTGTCATATGTACGCGAAAACTCACGCGAACGCGACAGCGGCAAGCGACTAGCGACGCCGTCGCGCGAAGCGAAATGCCCGTGTCGCTTGTCGTGTCGCTCGGATCTGCACTCACAGAAAATTTCGCTCGTCGCCCGGAAGTTGCGTACGCGATTAGCCAATAGCAGCTAATCCGGCAGCGTACGTCACTGCCGGTAATTTCGCGCGCTTTCTCGAAAGTCCCGCATTTTGCGTTGGCAAGGTTCTTCGCACTAACATCGCACACGCTCAAGCCCAAGTCTTCAACGAGACGCTCATCGACGCCGTGGAGTGCGAGCGGGTTCTTTGGGACCTACAACAAAAAAACTACAAAGCGCGCAACGTGTCAGAAGCGGCGTGGCGCCGAGTAGCCGCAGCCGTCGGTGCAACAGGTGAGTGGTTTTGTAAACAAAGAATTCAGTTGGTGCCATCGACTATACGAAATGCTGACCGTACGCCGAGTGCGGCTTTTGGCAAGTGCTGTGTTTTAGGACGTGGCAAGCTGTGTAACGTCGAGCGATCGTAATCGTTCGCTAGAATATGCGCTCCGCCGGGCAGCAGATTTGCATGCCAAATGCATGATTTATTTCGATACAGGCTTTCACCTGATAGCCAATTTACTGCGATTTTCATTCCTACGCAGTTCCTGATGTAAAAAGCAGATGGAAAAATCTGCGCGACACATTCCGGAGGGTGTTCAAAGGGCGCATGCAGGCGAGCAAAAGCGATGCTGGAGCGGAAGAAATTGAAGAGACGTCAACCTGGCCTTTCTACGAAAGGCTGCTCTTCCTGCGGGACACAATTCGCAGTAGACCGTAAGTCCATTTGGAGTAGAATGGAAAGTTGGGCGAGTTGGTATACGTTCATTTTGGGTGGAAAAAATGTCTTCCGTCCTTTTCGCGCTGTTTTTTCCATCCATTTGGAGGTTATTATTGCATTTCACTTAAAGGTATGCTGTCAAGTGCAGTTTCGCGCCGCCGCGGTGGCTCAGTGGTTATGGCGCTTGGCTGCTGACCCGAAAGAGACACGGGTTAGATCGCGGCCGCGGCGGTCGCATTTCGATGGAGGCGAAATGCTAGAGGCCCGTGTACTGAGTGACGTCAGTGCACGCACATTAAAACCCCAGGTGGTCGAAATTTCAGGAGGCCTTCACTTTGGGACACTTAAACCCCCATAAACCAAACCATGTGCGGTTTCGGCAGTCCTCCACGATTTACAAAATTTTTTTTCACAGAACAAGAAAACCAAGGCCCAATGACATTTCTTTTCTGCCATGTTGAAAATTATTGTTGCGAATTATTTGTATTTGCTGCGTTTTAAATAATTTGAGCAGGCCATTGTCTTCAAGTGCATTTAAACTTTCAAGGGCTTCATTCATTTCCCTGATTGAAACTAGAGGTACTTTCTTATCTTTTACCTTACTGTAGGACCTCGGGCAACGTGGAGGCACTGCCGCACAACCCTGCGGAACCTGCGTATATTGTGTCCCTGCCCCAATACAACTGTGACGACACGGCACAAGAAAGTGCTGAGCAACTTTTTGAGCAGATGTACTCCAATGGGTATGCCTCGCCGTCCAGTCCTAGGCAAAGCTCAGCTCCAGCCCCAAATGCCACAGTTGAGCGTGCACCTGAAACGCCCAGCGCAGGTCCACGCAAAAAAAAGCAAAACAGATAAATAGACAAAGAAATCGATATGCTAGGCGAAATACTACAGAAGAAGCCAGATGCCCTTGATCACTTTGGGGCATTTCTTGTGGAGAAGATGCGGGAAGTGCCAGAAAGCCTGCACAGTGCGATGCAGATAAAGGTGCTGCGGGATGTAGTAGGATTTATACCAGAAAAATTATTTATTTGCTAGAAGCACTACTAGAACTGCTAAAACTGCTGGAAGCAATATGAGAGGGAACACAGGAGCATAAGGTCGCCGTGCTTCGCAAAGTGAATCATCAGTGTAAGGCGCATGCAAAGTAAGCATGGCCGACTACTCTTCCCAAGCATTTTCTGGCAGCGGTGGCAGCGACGGAGGGACGTGGCCTGATTCCTCGTCTGTTTCTACCTTTTTACAGTTTACACCAGCCGCTGATTTTCTTCGGCCCTGCGTAGCCTCCAGACTGGATTTCTGCTACCTTTTGCGGTCTTCAGCCTGACGTACCGATAGGCGTATCAAGTTTATCCGTACGACTGCACCGAAATCCACCGCCCCTTGGTGTTATCGACGGAATCACCTGAAAGCGAACTTTTCGACTGGTGTCGTGCCGCGGAACATTTCATTTCTGGCAGCGGTGGTAGCGACGGAGGGACGTGGCCTGATTCCTCGTCTGTTTCTACCTTTTTACAGTTTACACCAGCCGCTGATTTTCTTCGGCCCTGCGTAGCCTCCAGCCTGGATTTCTGCTACCTTTTGCGGTCTTCAGCCTGACGCACCGATAGGCGTATCAAGTTTATCCGTACGACTGCACCGAAATCCACCGCCCCTTGGTGTTATCGACGGAATCACCTGAAAGCGAACTTTTCGACTGGTGTCGTGCCGCGGAACATTTCATTTCTGGCAGCGGTGGCAGCGACGGAGGGACGTGGCCTGATTCCTCGTCTGTTTCTACCTTTTTACAGGTTGGTAGTATTGTTTTTGGCACATTGCGAGCAGTTGTCGCTTTTCTTTTTATCCCCTCTGCTGCAAATCCGCTGCCAGTGTGTTTTTACTTTTTGCTGTTGACTTGCCGATTTTTGTTTTTACTTCTGCCACCACTGCCTACTGCTGCCTACTGATCTTTATGTTGTATGGTGCTGCTTTCATTTGCTTTTTTTTAATACCTTTTTGCAATCAGTTTCCGATTTTGGGTATGGGGACCGAGATAGAAAGTTTCAAGCGCGAACTTCGGAAAGAAATTAGGGAGCTGAAAAGTAGCCTGGAATTTATAAACGACGAGTTTGAAACCCTCAAGACCGAGTGTAGTGATGTGAAGAGGGAAAACTCTGAGCTACAAGCGTCTAACAAGTTACTGATGCAAGAAATTGAAGCTCTGAAAAAACAAGTGCAAGAAAATGCTTTGAAGATCACTGCCCAAGACCAGTATTCAAGGAACAGAAATATAGAAATCAAGGGAATACCACTAAACAAAAATGAAAACTTGATTGATATAATTGGCAAAGTTGGCGACACTCTTGGTGAGCCAATAACGCAGGAGGATGTTGAGGCATGCCATCGCGTACGTGCATGGAATCCATCTGAGGGCCAAAACATTGTTGTGGCTTTCAACCGCAGAGCAAAACGGGATGCGGTTGTCGAGAAGGCAAAAAAGACGAGGTTCACGACTGAAGACTTGGGATTTTCCCCCACCCAATCAGTGTTTGTAAATGAGCACCTGTGCCCGCAACTGAAAAAACTGCTCGGAGAAACTATCAGAAAGAAAAAGGAAATGGGCTGGAAATTTGCCTGGTCGAAGGGCGGAAAGATTTTTGCGCGGAAAACAGAAACTTCCACTGTCGTCCCAATCGCATGCGAAGCTGACTTAGCAAAGATATCTTGAAGTGCCACCCTCAAATGTGCTAGCTTATCTTACCGATTTTCGCGATGACCGCAACACGCGATGTCACACTCCCAAACAAAAATGGCTATCTTAGTTTTTTGCACTGCAATGCGCAGTCTGCAAAAAATAAGAATGACGAACTGACAGCTTTCTTTGACAGCTTTAGTTTCAAATTTGACGTCATCATGGTAACAGAAACCTGGTACACTTCACAAGAAGACGTACTTAGCATGGATGGCTTCAACAGCTTCTACTTAAACAGATGCCGACGCCGAGGTGGCGGCGTACTGCAACTTGTCTCCAACCGCCTTACTTGCAATATGCTCTCCGAATTCTCTGCTATGACAGCTGATTATGAAGTGTTAACACTACAAAGCCAAAACACAGTTTTTTCCGTTATATACCGCCCACCGGACGGTAAACCTGACCTCTTTTTCACGTTTCTAGATAAGTTATTAAGCTTTACATGTTCCAATCAATTGAATCTCATTATTGGTGGCGACTGTAACATAAATTTTCTTGAAGATACTTCCAGCTCCCATGAGTTTCAAACACTTCTAGATTCCTTTCACTGCAGTAACGTCATAACAGAACCCACACGCATCACCTCCTGTTCTGAAAGTCTTCTTGACTTGCTTATCACAAACAAAACAACGGAGTGCGCCAAATCAGGTGTCGTTGCTGCACAGCTAAGTGATCATTTGCCAATTTATCTGATCTGCAAACAAAATGGTGTTTCGAAAAACTGTGCCAATCCCCCAATGTCTTTTCTTACACGAAATATTAACCTGAAAACTCTCAATCTTTTTCGAAGTCGGATGGAATGCACAAACTGGACCTCTGTATATGAATGCACAGATGGAAATCTAGCATATGACACGTTTATGACTGTCCTTAAGAATGTTTACGATAGTTGTTTTCATGTGAAAAGAGTAAAGAGTTCAAAAAAAATTCGCAAGCCATGTCTCACAGATGAGTGCCTCGAAATGATACGCGAAAAAGATGAATTGTACTTTCATTTCGTGAAAACTCGAAACCCTGCAGACTTTTCTGCTTTTAAAAAATACAGAAATAAAGTGACGAAGTTCTTGCGGAAATCTAAGAAAGATTACTACGAACATGTTTTTAATGAGGCATCTGGCCGCAGTGACCTCATATGGCGTGAAATAAATCATTTATTGAAACCAGGCACAAAACAGAATGATAGTCTGAAAATCACAATCAACGATCAGCAATTAACTGGTACGCAATTAGCATCTCATTTTAACTTATACTTCATAACTCTTGCAAATAGCAACTATAATGAACATGCAAAACTCTTTTTAGGTGCACCTAATGCAAACTCTGCTTTTTTTGAACCTATTACACCACAGGAAATTCACTCAGTTTTTATGTCCTGCAAAAACAGCAAAGCACGAGATATAGACGGGCTGGAAATCAGGCCTATTAAGTTTGTTGTCGACCTCCTGGTAGACGTTATTGCCCATATTTTCAATGTGTGTCTAGCCACTGGTGTCTTTCCATTGAACATGCAGAGGGCTAAAGTGACTGTCCTGTACAAATCTGGAAACAAAAATGAGCTTTCGAACTACCGCCCAGTTTCGGTGCTGCCAGTTATCTCAAAGGGATTTGAAAAAGTCATCTGTAAAAGGATTATGTCATTTTGTAATAAGCATAATGTTTTGTCGGAGCGCCAGTTTGGTTTCCGCCAAAATATGTCTACGGAACTGGCTCTTCTAACCCAAAAAGATTTCATTATCAAAGGATTCGAAGAAAGAAAAATAACATTAGGTGTTTACGTTGACTTTTCAAAGGCTTTCGACAGAATTAATCATCAAACTCTTTTCGCTAAATTAGAGCACTACGGTTTTCGTGGCATTGTCCTTGCTCTCCTAAGATCTTATTTAGAAAACAGAAAACAATGCGTTTCTATCGGAGAAGAGCAGTCCACATTACGAAGCACAGCATGCGGAGTACCACAGGGCAGTGTCCTCGGACCGGTACTCTTCAATATATACATTAATGATATAACACGGGTATCCCCAGAAGCCTCTTTGGTAATTTATGCAGATGACACGAGCTTTTTCATTCAATGTGACGATACGACGGAACTCGAGAAATTTGGAAATATTACCCTGAATAAATTGTCAGAATGGAGCAAAATTAATTCTTTAGCAATAAACAATAAAAAACAAAGGCTGTCATTTTCTCGCCATCACAAAAATTTGTTGACCGTAATCTTAATCTCTATTTAGGATCTGAGAAGATAGAAATAACAAAGGAAGTGAAAACGCTCGGTGTCACCTTTCACGAGAACTTGATCTGGGATATCCATGTAGGCTGTGTGATTAAATGTCTGGCCAGGGCTTGCGGGATACTTTGCCGATTTAGACAAGTTCTTCCACTCAAAATAAAGCTGCTACTTTATAATGCTATTTTCAATCCTCCCCTAAACTATTGTAATCTTGTATGGGGAACTACATCACTAACGAACATCAACAAACTCCTTCTTTTACAAAAAATAGCTCTCCGTCACATAGCAGATGTTCCATACGACGCTCACACAAGTGACCTGTTCCCCTTACTTGGTGTTGTTCCTGTGACACATATGTACGAGCTGAATGCCCTATTAAAATACAAATATTCCCTGAAATTTAATCGGATGCCTTTTCTACGATTATGCAATTTAACAAAACCACCCGAGGTGCCGTACAATATAAGAACAAGAGAAGTATGGTTGGTGCCGTTTTCCCGCACGAATCATGGTCACAACAGACTACAATACATTATGCCTACTTTACTTAACAACTATTATAATTCAAACACGGACATCCACACACTATCGAAACAACACCTTAAGTGTTTGTTCACTCACAATTTAGGGAGGTAACGTCAATGTTTTGAAATCTTGTTTTATTATTGCAGCCTTTTGTGCACGTATTTTTAATGGTGGCTGCATTACACTGTCTGTGGTAAAACTGTGGTCTGTGCTTCTATGCCTGCAAATGTAGCAGGAAATGTTTTTAGTCCTGTATAGCCATATATCAATTTCGCCGTTAGATGTTCTTCAGTGTGCAAAATATTGGTGATTAAGTATTAGTATTCGTCTTATTGAATCCATGTCTATCAGTTACATTGAACCAGTATTATTACTTTTTACTAATATGCAGCATTTTTGTTTGGAATTATTATGTATATTATGTATTTTGTGTTTTCTATATATTTTGTGTTTACAGTTTCTATGTATACTACATGCTCTTATCTTCGTACAATTTTAATCGCAGCTTTGTATTATTTCTGCTGTTATCCGTTGCCAAGAGAAAACAAGGGGTAAGAACCGTTGTCAAGCTGCTCGAGAAGCAGCTTTTTGTTCTTATCCTTGCATTTATTTCTGTATTGAAAGAAATGCTAAATAAATTGATTTGATTTGATTTGATTTGACCCTGATGCTACCTGTTCTCGTCTATTGGGGGAGAGAGAAACAACTTTATTCCCATAGATTGACGGGATTTAGGCCAAGCCCACCTGCCCTAAATCCCGCCAATCTATGGCAATAATGTTGTTTCTCTCTCCCCCCAATAGACGAGAACAGGTAGCATCAGGGTCATGCTTGGGAAGAGTAGTCGGCCATGCTGAGTTTGCATGCGCCTTACACTGATGATTCTCGTCTTCTATCCGTCGCAACACTTTGCGAAGAGAGGAGGACACATGCTCCAATGCTCCCTCTTATATTGCTTCTAGCTGTGCAGTCGTTGCCAAAAGTAACCAGGCTGCACGATTTGCTTCTCGGTCATCACCATCATCAACCTGACTACGCCCACTGTAGGGCAAAGGCCTCTCCCATGTCTCTCCATTTAACCCTGTCCTCTGCCAGTTGCGGCCACCGTATACCCACAAACTTCTCATCCGCCCACCTAACTTTCTGCCACACCCTGCTACGTTCGCCTTCTCTTGGAATCCAGTCCGTTACCCTTAAGGACCACCGGTTATCTTGCCTTCGCATTACATGCCCCGCCCAAGCCCATTTCTTCTTCTTGATTTCGACTAGGATGTCATTAACCCGCGTTTGTTCCCTCACCCACTCTGCCCTCTTCCGATCTCTTAATGTTACACCAATCATTTTTCTTTCCATAGCTCGCTGCGTTGTCCTTAACTTAGGCTGAACCCTCTTTGTTAGCCTCCATGTTTTTGCCCCATAGGTGAGTACTGGTAAGATACAGCTATTGTAGACTTTTCTCTCATATTGGCAAACTGCCATTCATGATCTGAGAGAACCTGCCATATGCGCTCCATGCCATTCTTATTCTTCTAGTTATTTCCCTCTCATGATCCGGATCAGTGGTCACTACCTGCCCTAAGTAGACATATTTTCTTACTACTTCCAGCTCCTTGCTACCATTTGCAAACCGCTGTTCCCTTGTTAGACTGTTGAACATTACAACGCTATCATGCCAGTCTTCAAGCTCTCTAAATCTCTGTATGGTAACGAGAACCCCTGTCCTCAACTTCCGAGAACTTTCTGGGGTTTCGGGTAGCCATGGGGGCTCTACTATACGCATGAGAAGCAAACCACGCAGCCGCTATATTCTTGAGTTGTATCCAACTATAGTGATGCTGTGATAATGATGATCCTGCCGTATGTATATTTTTGTGGAATAATCGAGGTTACATTTCTTGCATGTCTTTATTTTACAGTCAACTTTAACATCGCAGCTGCAGTGATTGTTTTGAATACTCGGGTGCCTGCATTTTTGTGAATTAAGAGGTGTTTCTCATTATAGTCTCTGATTAGTGATATCCGACTATAGTGATGCTGTGATAACTCAGAATGCAGCAGCTTTTACACTTTTGTGCAATAATGAATGTTAGGTTCCTGAACTTTGACATTACAGCTGCAGTGATTGTTTCGAATACTCAGGTGCCTGCGTTTTTGTGAAGTAAGAGGTGTCTAAGTTTTCTCATTACAGTCTTTGATTAGTGATATCCGACTATAGCAGGGTGTCAAACCGGAATTATTTCGGGTTCGGTTCTGGTTCGGGTTCACACCTTTCGGGTTCAGTTCCGGGTTCGGCTCCAGAGCGACATTCCGTTCCGGTTCGAACCGGTTCGGACCGTACTGAACCGGTTCAAACGGGTTCAAACGGGTTGAGGGCAAAAAAAAAAATTTAGAACGTAGATGGGTTTTAATCAACCTTGTTATGGTGTTTACTGTTTTCTGTGCCATCGATATATAACATAAAAATACAAAAATTTCTTTAATGCGAGATGTTCTCACTCTACCCACTTTATGTATTGTCCGCGGCAAAAAGACGAATTTACGGCAAGAGCCGAAAAATGAAATAAACTCGAAATATAATGTACGGCTATGTGTATGCTATAATCCTTCTGATGATGTATAACGGGAAAAGCCGGAAGATTTTGCATCTACACAACTCTCCAGCTTGAGGAATTTCGGAGACTCCGTCGCGCGAGAAATTGGTCTCCTTGAAGCTCGAGTCAGTCGGGAATTTTTCGTACGCAGTACACTTAAGGCCGACCCACATGGAGCGAACAGACGCTGCGAATTTCATGCGGCGCGGCGGGACGCCGACGCGCTGTCGCCGTGCTGCACCACATACGGCGAAAAACAGGCGGCCGCCGCCAGACCGCAGTCCTCTCGATTTCAGTGTTGCTAAGAACGGCATGGCCTTAATTTTAGCTGCAACAACAACAACAAAAAAAAGATTTGTAAGCTTACTCTAAAGCCATTGTTTATTGGAGGGCGCATTCTCACTTTTTAGTTCAGCGTATGCTATCTCCCCTCTCCACTCCACTACCACTCGGTTTCACCGGCGCGCCGAGCCACCGGCAGCTGCTGCTAGCAGAGACGAAAAAATAGACTCAGCCTATAGTAGCGCCATGTGGTTCCCGGGACAGGAACCATTACTGTAAACAAACCGGCGCTCCTCTTAAGCCTAGAAGTGGGAGAATCGTCACTCTAAATAAAAAAAATAAAGCAAATTTATCACATAAGTTTTCTTATAGGCAAGGTGAGACGAAGCGAAATACCGGTGCTCCATTTACGGCCAGTGAACGCACTGAAAAAGGCAGCAACAACGAGAATTCAGTCCAAAGCGAGGGGTCCGGCTTCGAAAGACGCCGCCATGTTTGTCGCCGCGCGCGGGCGGAAGCTAGATGCGGGAAGAGAGCGCCCTCATTGGTCCACGCTGACAGCTCGCATTCGCCGCTTCCGGTGAGCGGCTGACCGCCGGGCGAACGTATCTAGCACTGGCACTGCTTGGTCGGCGGCGAACGGCCGCCGGCGGCCAAGTGGCCGCCGCCGGGCGGCCGTTCGCAGGTTTTCAGCGAGAAAACCGCTCCATGTGGGTCGGGCTTTACGCGGGCGCCGACATGACCGCCCCACCAGGCCTCTACGTTCCCGCGCACTATTGAGAAACAAGCTGCCATGTATCGGCACCTATATACAGACATACACCTTTTCGTCGTCCCGCAATCCACTTGCCAGCCCCCCCCCCCCCTCCCCCCCGTTTTCCTACATGTTAAGAGAATATACGAGAACCCCTCCATCACCCATCCCCCACCGAACGACAGCCTGGTGGGAGCACTAGCTCTCCCTAACACCCTGAGCGTACCAAAACATATTTTACTGAAATCTCCTCTTCGATGTAGCCTTTGTGACTCGCTTTATATATCTCGAGCCCCTGTTTCTCAGTATCTTCAAAAAGACAGCTAGACGTGGATTCTCGGTAGTACACTGAGAAATTACGACTATGACTTATTATGATGACGTCGACCTGTTTTATTCTAATGAAACAAAAATGAAAAAAAAAAAACACTTGGATAGGTTAGGTTCAGGCGCTTCGTTTCTGCACGGACACAAATTGGTAACATATTCGTTCGGATGTTGCGTTGCAACATTCTTGCAAGTGCAGCATTCTGCTATGAAGAAGGTGTACTTGAACTACGTAGAATTTTTGTAACTTTTCCTGGGGGGGGGGGGGCTATCAAAGGGAGCCTGTGCGTCTACAGGATTATTTGCGCCCTTGATGGAGTCTAGTGAATCTGTCGTGTACCATTTGTCCACCAACTTGTTTCAGGGCATTTATTTTCAAAACTACAATCAACCTCTTTGTGGGAGCTGTGCTTAATAGGCGGCTAAGTGCTCGTCTGTCTTTTTTGGACATGGTCGTGAGAGAACTTTAAGTTGGCACATTCGTTTTTCTCCCTGTTCGCTTTTCCTTGGGATACCTGTACGACCTCTCCACAAGGCAGACGATAAAGGTTGTGATCGGTCATTGCTTCCTCTACCCATATATCTGCAGCCTTACCTAGCCTTTCTTGATACGAATTCAACGAATGTAGTCCAGCCCAACGGCCGAAGATATAACGAACGCTCGCTTATTACGAACGGGTGCGGTGTTACCGTGAAAATATGCATAAGGGAAACGGCAATTTGTCGCAGATACAAAGAAAAACTTTGGCCGCACCACTCGGTTATAGCGAACGAGCAGGCACCGTAAACTACCCTCGAATTTTAAGAGATCGTGCTTCCAGTAAGCGCGGAGTGAAAGAACGTCTCCTAACCTTCACGACACCGCTCCGGAAAGAACATGTCGACCGAAAAATGCGATAAAAGACGGCACTGCAGTGCGCAGCGCTAACCGGAAAATCCGGCGTCTGGAAACACTGCAAACGGTAATGTAAACACGGTAACGATATGCTATAACTCCCTATTCAAACAGTAAGTAACCGCAGGCCAAGCCCGCGCCGATGGCCTACGAGGGCAATCATTGCCTGTGTGTTCGCCGGCTGGGCAAAGCCTCTCAAGCGGAAGCGCGGTGCGTGTGAGAAAGGGGCATCGTCGAAAGCGAAGCTACTGACCATGGTCGTGAATCAAGTAACAGCAGCGATTTGAGAATTTTTAAAGCCTTGCTAGCCATGCGTGCTAGCCACGGGCTGGTCACGTGGCATGCATAGCCTGCCCAGACGGCTCCATCTTTTGCGCTGCTACCCCGTGCAGGCAGCGTCACACAGCGGAAAGTGCAACTGATGCACTCAGTGCCGCGAGCGCTGCGCTACTTTTGTCGCTTCATGAGTCGAAAACACACGTGACCAGACGCATGTAGATGTGTGACAAAGCTTCGTTGATCCATGGCTGGCCAGATGTTTTCTCAGACAACTACGCTCCTGCGGACCACAAAATTGCAGAAGCGAGGGCTATGACGAAGACGAACACCAAGCGCAAGCACTCCCGCACTCTCAGGAATTTTGCTTATGTGGCCGACCTGCCACCAGCTGCTGTGGACACTTCAAGCACGATTAGTTATACCCCGTCACTAAATTTGATGGTTAGCAGCAAGGGTCTCCACGAGGATTAACTGACCACCCTAGAGTGCCTGGAAAGAGCCGCTGGAGAATCTGCTTTGCACAAGTAGGGGCGCATAAAGTAGTTTTATAAGAAATAAACGCCACTTTTAGTGGCCTTAGTGTTTTTGGCTGTTATACGAAGAGTCCACTTACTATGAACAATGAACGGAATCAGCGTGACCGTCAGATTCGTTATAAATGGGCTCGACTGTAGTTTCAATCGGCCACAAGAACCTTGTTCACGCTACAAACATAGACCTTACGCGTTAGACGTACCTTCGCGCTAAGTAGGCGTTTGTGCCGTGGTCAGTGAATTGCTACCCGTTAGAGCAACGAGAAATCACTGAGCAACAAATTAACTGTTTCTTTTTGTCGTGATGCTGCGTTTTTGGGGCATACTTCAGCAGTGTCTTAAAATAGACATTGAGATCATGTACTTCACTGTAAGATTTCTGTCTGCGACGAAAGACTCCGGAATTCCGTGCGAACTATTCGTGTTCGTAGGACATCTTAGCGTGTGAACACCCGCATGATGGATCAATACGCAGAACCGCCGCGTTCAGCGAGGTCGCTGTTCAGAGAACAGGGCTCTTTACCGCTGGAGGACTATGTTGTTCAATTTCAATCTCATGACTCATTCCGAAATTTTGATGTGCGGGCGGAGTAAGGGAGCCACGGTGGCGTAAGGACTTATGCTGAGATATTTGAATTCGACGAGATCAAGCAAGGCACGAGGAGGGTCACAGAGGATCCTAATATTTTATGCAACAACGATAAAAAGAAGCCTCGTAGATGGCGGAGTAGCCTAAGGCATCTCTAAACGGAGCTTATCTGTTGCGCCGCCGCTGGTACGAATCCAACTCGGAGTATATGCATACTCGTTGAGTCGTCCTTACTGCGTGAGCAGTATAGCATCCCTTCCCAAAAATAACCGCACTGTGTGTGTGTGTGTGTGTGTGTGTGTGTGTGTGTGTGTGTGTGTGTGTGTGTGTGTGTGTGTGTGTGTGTGTGTGTGTGTGTGTGTGTGTGTGTGTGTGTGTGTGTGTGTGTGTGTGTGTGTGTGTGTGTGTGTGTGTGTGTGTGTGTGTGTGTGTGTGTGTGTGTGTGTGTGTGTGTGTGTGTGTGTGTGTGTGTGTGTGTGTGTGTGTGTGTGTGTGTGTGTGTGTGTGTGTGTGTGTGTGTGTGTGTGTGTGTGTGTGTGTGTGTGTGTGTGTGTGTGTGTGTGTGTGTGTGTGTGTGTGTGTGTGTGTGTGTGTGTGTGTGTGTGTGTGTGTGTGTGTGTGTGTGTGTGTGTGTGTGTGTGTGTGTGTGTGTGTGTGTGTGTGCGTGCGTGCGTGCGTGCGTGCGTGCGTGCGTGCGTGCGTGCGTGCGTGCGTGCGTGCGTGCGTGCGTGCGTGCGTGCGTGCGTGCGTGCGTGCGTGCGTGCGTGCGTGCGTGCGTGCGTGCGTGCGTGCGTGCGTGCGTGCGTGCGTGCGTGCGTGCGTGCGTGCGTGCGTGCGTGCGTGCGTGCGTGCGTGCGTGCGTGCGTGCGTGCGTGCGTGCGTGCGTGCGTGCGTGCGTGCGTGCGTGCGTGTGTGTGTGTGTGTGTGTGTGTGTGTGTGTGTGTGTGTGTGTGTGTGTGTGTGTGTGTGTGTGTGTGTGTGTGTGTGTGGAAACTGAGCGCATGCATTCTCTCGACCCTGCATCTGGGGACGCAGCCCCGGCGAAGGACTTCATCGGGAGGAGTCTGCTGGGTTGCAAGACACTGCTGGCGTGTGAGCCCGCGAGCCCCGGAACACTGTTTGTGCCGCGAGCGTTCCGACCTATACTCGGCGCCGCAGGGTGCCGGCCTCGTCGCGGACGCGGGGCTCATGTTAAGCCGAAAACGCACCCCTCTCGAACTTGACGTTTATGAGGGTCACGGCTCTCCCCTCTTTTCTCGCAATTTAACTCGGGGTGGCCTGGATTCGGCCCCCAAGGACGCTTTCTCCCAAGAAACGCGGCTTGGTCACGTGACCACGGCGTTCGTAAACTCGGCCGTCAACGGACAAAGGGAGTCTTCCTCCAGCAGTGCAAGAGAGCAGCTGCTCGGGGAGCCAGTCTGTAGCTTCCAAGGGCCTGGGGCCCTGTTTCCATTTGGGTCAAAGTCTCTGAAAAAAGACCCAATTTTTAGCCTTCACTGAGTCCGCAGCCCGCACCTAGAAACAGCATTCTCAATCGGTGCTCGAAGGACTGTGCACACAAATTTTATTGCGTGTTTTCTTTTTTCAAACGATGACTTAGATATTAGGATACCTGGATCACTATGCGGTATTCGCCTACGGCCGCTCAATAATTTAGAAAAGAATTTATTCTCACATGCTGTTTCGGTTTCATCAACCGAGAAATGTTGTGACTTGCAGTTCAACTGTCACGTGAGGCGTGCAAACCTGTGATATAGACGCTGATACTTTGTTTTGACTCACTACTGCACATAAACCAGCCTGCGTCAAAGGCTAGAATTACAACAAACGAGTTATTGCGGTTTTATTTCGTCCCTCATGTAACCTAAATTCAACTACAGGTAACAGCACGCGTTCTGCTGATGAAACTAAAACAACGTCACGAACAAATTCGAATACAAATTATTTATTGGCTGTAGGCAAATACCACAGGGTGCTCCGTGTAACCAATGTCGAAATCATCGTTTGAAAAGAGAAAATACGCAAGCAAAAATTTGGTGTCTATTGTGCTTAATTGAGTTAGATCAGTGCTAACAATTTGATTAAAGCCATACACAAACATGAAAAGGAGGGGAAGTAGTAACTCAAGATTTGACATAAACCTGACTCACAATGCTTTAGAACTGGCGCTAGTACATTACAGAAGAGTCAATCAGGTTTCTTCCCACACATCATACTTCATTCAGTTTGGTTGTCTCATATACGGGGCGCCATTCTCCCACTTTCCAGCGCAGACAGCTTCGGGTGGGTAAACCTACGCGCTAGGCTATCTCATTTTGTCTGAAAAAAAAAAGAAGTGTGCCGGGTTGCCAAAAAGTGGGGCTGAACCGAGCTGCGAACCGGTTCGGAACAGTTCCTTTGAATCGTTCCGGTTCGGGTTCAGTCCCAAGATGGCGAAAAAAATATGGGTTCGGTTCGACTCCGGTTCCGGGTGGAAATTCGGGTTCGGTTCCGGTTTCGGGTTCAGGTTCGGTTCCGGTTCGACACCCTGGACTATAGTGATGCTGTGATAACTCTGAACACAGCATTTTTTACACTTTTTTGCAATAATCAATGTTAGGTTCCTGAATGAATATTTTTATTTTACAGTCAACTTGGACATTGCAGCCGCAGTGATTGTTTCGATTACTCAAATGCCTGCATTTTTGTGAAGTAAGAGGTGTCTAGGTTTTCTCATTACAGTCTGTGACTAGTGATATCCGACTATAGTGATGCTCTGAACGCAGAATTTTTTACACTTTTGTGCAATAATCAGTGTTAGGTTCCTGAATGCATATTTTTATTTTACAGTCAACTTTGACATTGCAACTGCAGTGATCGTTTTGATTACTCAAGTGTCTGCATTTTTGTGAAGTAAGAGGTGTCTAAGTTTTCTCATTACAATCTGTGATTAGTGATATCCGACTAGAGTGATACTGTGATAACTCTGAATGCTGTAACTTTTACACTTTTGTGCAATAATCAAGGTTACGTTGCTTTCTGCTTTTTTTATTTTACAGTCAGCTTTGCCTCTGTACACATTGCAGCTGCAGTGATCGTTTTCAATGCTTACATGTCTGCATTTCTGTGAAATAGAAGGCTTCTTTAAAGTTTCTCATTTTAGTCTGTGAATACAGTGACCAGTCACTATCACAAAGAGACAGTCTGCTTCGAAATTCGTTTATTTCTATCAGAAATACGAGGCGAAGCAAAATGCTCCAACAGCAGCTTGGCTAGTCATGGTGTCTAGCAAGTTACTGCTTTCAAATCCCCTGACTACTGAAGTTGGAATACATAATGGCTGAAAATTCAAGGAAGAATCCACCACACAGTACATGACAATGCAAAGAATAAAATATGCAGAGCTTTTACAGTACGAAAATTAAATACCCAAGGACATATTCATAAGAAGTAAACGTATATTTATCTGAATGCAGAAGCTCACGTGATAAATAAAAGAAACTCTTCAAAGGCAACAAAACAAATTTGAGATATTCAGACAAACACGCACTTGAGGCTGTAAATTATTGACATCGAACAGGTTCGCTAAAGAAAAAAAGAAAGGCGTGTAGTACAGAGAATGCAGGTGCATTGGAGCATGGCACTGGTACCCATCTTCTTTGGTGACTTCAGTTACCCTATCACCTTTTCCCTTTTGCCTGTGCAGTACATGAGCACAATCCAGACAATTTTTGAGCCTAGAACAGGATCACTACCTTCAAGGAATAATGATATAACCCTTCTGTTGACATCAACCCCTGATAATGTAGTAAGTATAAGTCTGATACCTGGCATCAGCGATAACGACCTCCTCCACATCACTATTTCATTATCAATGAAAAGGAGACCACATTCAAGAAAAATAATTGCAGATTATGGCAGATCAAACACTGAAAGCACTAGTGATACCCTTCGCAGTAGCTTAGTGGTTAAGGCACTGCTCTACCGAGCCGGAGTACCTGGGTTCGAACCTGCCTGTAGCGGCCACATTTCGATGGAAGCAAAATGTAATAGGCGCCCCTGTGATGTCAGTGCATGTTAAAAATCCCCAGGTGGTCGAATTTATTCCTGAGGCCTCCACTACAGCACCTCTTTCTCTGTTTCTTCTTTCACTCCCCCCTTTATCCCTTCCCTTACGACGCAATTCGGATGTCCACCGATATATGTGAGACAGTTACTGTGCCATCTCCTTTTCTCAAAACCCATTTTCAAGCATTAATGGCAAACTTGCACAATTTGTCGCAAGTTTCCGAGGTACTTATTTATTTAGCACGGTTAATGCCATAAGGGATTTGTTTTAGTGAACCTGAAAAACCAATATATTCCTGCTGTTACTGTGCAATTTGATAATCTAACATTGGCATCTTCATCATCACCTAATGCAAGAAAGGCCGCTAGAGTGCCTCAGTGGTTATGACACTTGGCTGCCGACCCGAAAGACTCGGGTTCGATCTCAGCCGCGGCGATCGAATTTCGATTGAGGCAAAATTCTAGAGGCTCGCATACTGTGCGGTGTCAGTGCACGTTGAAGAACCCCAGGTGGTCGAAATTATCCGCAGCCCTTCACTACGGCGTCCCTCAGAGCCTGAGTCGCTTTGGGATGTTAAGCCCTCATAAAACCATAAAACTTAATTCAAGGTGATGATAGGCTGTTATCTAATATAATGGATGAGAGGGAAACGAGCAACTACAATTAGCGGTCTGTACTCAACGCACACATGGTTGAGCCACTGCCCAAACCTTATGGCGTGCTGACACCAGGCAAGCTCCACTGCCAGTGGACTTGCCCTTCAGCGCTAAAAAAATCCAAAAATGTGCTTCGCACAACACTGGCATTCTGTGCACAGTTGCGTGCCCTCGTCCTCTGCAGCTGGAACATTGCAGGGCTAGACGCTGCCTCTCGCCAGGAGCCCTCACGAACATTTCCGAATGTGTCTGTGCAGTCAGCGTAGCCAGGAGGGCAGTAGTGGCTAGCTGAACTGCTCTGCTTGCAAAGGAAGTTGTGCGGCACGCACGTTGCCTTCACTATGTTGTCGACATTTTTGGGCTCCAGGTTGATTTGCCTTTCAAAAATGCGCCACCGAGATGCCAAGATGCCAAATGCGTTTTCAACACTTCTTCTGTAAAAGAAACAATCTCAATTTTGCTTGCAAAACTCATATATGTGTCACTCTTTTCACACCAAGCAAAGCCCTTTTGTGACTCAATACACTGGTTCTAGCACTTCTAATATAACGCATGCCTGCAAGTCTATTCCAACTGAGTGACCAGAAACACAGTTAAATTTACTGTTAAGTTCTCACTTGAGTGATACATACCGTGCACGGCTGAGGCGGTAGTTGAACACCACCTCTCTGGCATCTGTGCGGCTCCCTGGCAGTGGCCGCATGAAATCTGGGCGCAACTGGAAGGCCTCATCGCCAACGAATACATGAGGGCACACCTTCTCTGACTTTGCCAGTCGAGCTGCACGAGGCAGATTAAGCTTGCCCTGATGCAGACGTTGGCCAATGGGAGAATCCTTAAAGATGCCCCATACACTGAGCCTCCCAGGTGCACCCACGTCGACCAGCCGAAAAAGGTACCTGCGTTCCACAACGGCCAGCAGCACGATGGAATGGGTACCCTGGAAATAAGTGCGAATACAAACACTGAAGGCTGGAGTCCTCAGGTGTCACTACATCGAACAGTACCCAATGCAGTGACCTGGCATGTCATCCCACCCTCTACAACGTCCTAATTAATGCTCGCTCTGCACCCACAGCAGTTGGCAACGCTCCCCCCCCCCCCCCCCCATAGTGCTGGAGTGTCATGAACTTTGTTCTTGCAGTGCGTTACAATTATTGTAACCTAGTGGTTTTTGCAAAAAAAGGAAACTGCTTTGCCTCCTCAGAATACACACTTGCAGTCATGCCACACAAAACACCAGTTCAGACCACTCACAAATCCATTGCACTGTAGCGTTAAGTTTGAAATTTGGCGTTTCCCACCACTGCACAATTTTCTTTTTTCACACACACTGATTTGGATTATAAAACATTTATTTCCAACAGTTTCAGGGGCTGTAGGCCTCTTACCTAAACACACACAAGAAAAGCACAACTGCCTTCCCTCCTCAAGTTTGCAAAACTTCCAAAACAATTATCTTTCCGCCATAACATGATTACACTACTAATTTCCCACTTGTCAAGACCACACACTGAAAATATATATTGAAACAGGACAGCGCTTGTCCTGTGTCGACCTTTCTTTGCGTCTGTAGTTTTTTTTCCCCTCTTCAATCGTTATGAATCTTTATCACCTCGCCCAGCTCAACATTCTACTATTCGCCTATGCTATCCGTGGTTTCAGCTATTGCAGGCTTCCTTAAAATGCATGTCATAACAAACCCCTAATTTCTCTACCCTTGTCTGTTCAAGCACATTCTTCATGTCACATTTCCATAACTGATGTTTTCGTAGCTGTTAAGGTCCTCTTTTTTCTTGCACCAGCTCAGTGTGACTGTTTCACAGTCATGCCGCCGCGGTGGCTCAGTGGTTATGGTGCTCGGCTGCTGACCCGAAAGACGCGGGTTCTATCCTGGCCGCGGTGGTTGAAATTCTTTGGAGGAGAAATTCTTGAGGCCCGTGTACTGTGCGATGTCAGTGCACGTTAAAGAACCCCAGGTGGTCGAAATTCCCGGAGCCCTCCACTACGGCGTCTCTCATAGCCTGAGTCGCTTTTATTTATTTTATTTATTTATTTGAAAATACTGCAGCCCCGTTCTAGAGGCTATAGCAGTAGTGGGTACAAAAATGTGGAACAATTCCACGCATACCAGGGTACATTACAAGCATTACAAATATAAACGCTGAGAACAACACTATACAATGTGCTACGACTCAAGTGCCGACCCAAAATCAGAGATTGATAATGCACGAGTGTTACCATCCAAAGAATTCCAACTCTCCACAGTGCGCGGGTAAAAAAACTTTGGGACGTTAAACCCCATAAACCAAACCAAACCTGTTTCACAGTCATATGTGGCCCTTTACACAACGCTCGTTGGGCCTTGGCAGCAGTGAAACAAATGGATTACTCTCTTTTTTACATCACAACATACAAATGCTTTGCTTTCATACCTTATAATTGAAATAAAGGCTTCCAGCATTCTTCGGGCATTTTATTCCGATGTGTTTGCCATCCACCGCTCCCAGGCAGTTAGGGAATTGCCACAGGGTCCAAAAGTCTGCAGCAATCTTCTTCCACTCATCCTCTGTTGGAGCCTGCAATACAGACGACTAGTGCTTAATGAAAAGCACTGTACCACAGGGTAGTGTTGACGCACCTTCATGTAAATGGATCCAGCACCTCCCAGAGCACCGTGCGTGTCAGATGGATTGCCCGTCTGGCTGTTTCAATCTTCATCCTGAACGCCATTGCGGCATCTTTAATCAGCATTCCTGATGAAAGGTACCTGAAAATATGGACAATAACAAGAATTTCATTAAGTTCCAAAACGCACGCACGCGCGCGTGCGCGCGCGCTGTGCTACTCTGTGGATTATTACAGCCAAGAAATATCCAGTACAATGTCCCCAGACAAGCGTCGTCTGCTCAGAGCCGCTTGTCGGCCATAAATTCTTGACCGCAGTAGCCACACAGCGTCCCTCCAGAAACAGTATGTACGTCCTTACCGCAGCGTCAGGGCGAGGCGCTCGCCAGACGATATGGGCTCTCTGCACAGCCACTCTTTCGTAAGACGACTTTCCACCATTGCGTGCAGGGAGTCAAATGTCTCCGGCGACGTCCGGTAAAACTTGTGGAACAGCGATGGATCGTTGTCTTGTATTACCTTCATCTGCAAGAATCCATTTGAAGCATATGCAGTTGCGCTGCTTTCATTTCTTCGCCAGGAACAACTTACCGCTGTGAAGATTTCGCTTTCCTCAGCGCGCCGCTTCCAGACTGGCCGCACCCACCACTTGCGGGCAAGAGCCTGCTTTCTCTTTAAAATCAAACGCAACCGCAGAGCTGCGAGTTTCTGCTGCCACTTCATTTCGGACGGGGAAAAGCGCGGAGGAAATGCGCGGGAGAAGAGCGCACGAGGAAAAGCGCCAGAACCAAAACTCCACAACCGAGTACCGAAAGTTTACGTAAGCGGTCAGTTAAACAGGTTATATTCAATGAAAACGCTGTACATACATTTTATTTTGCATTTTTTGTTCAAAGTTTTAATCCTTGCAAATAATGTGACTCTTCTTATAGGCTCAAACAGGGTTGCGGTGTATTATGCCAGCAACACTGATCGCCGTCGCCATTTCGCGTTCGCCTCTGTTTCGCGTTGTCGCAGCGCATGGAGCTTGGCCGCTGGGCGACAGAGCAACAGCCAGCCGTCGTCGCCGCGCCGCCTCGTCGCGTCGCTTACTTTTTCGCCTACATGGAGCTCAGTCTTTAATGAGTGGCTGGCGAACGCCACCGGTCTCAAGCTACCTTCGTGCTCTTGAAGCAGAACAGCTCCTAAGCTCAGGTAACAAGCGTCCGTGCAGATCACAAATTCCCTGTTCAGATCAGGCAGCCTCAGCTCTGGTTTTGCGCGAGTATGCAAGTGAGGTGGCGTAGTGCCGCCTCTTGCTCAGGTCCCCAATGCCACTTCACACCTTTCCTCAACAACGTCGTGAAGGTGGCTTGCAGAGCTGCGCAATCTGGGATAAACTGACGATAAAAGTTCACCAGCCCCAGAAAGCGTCTCAGTCCGCCTATGTCTGCCGGCGACGGGAACTGCAAAATAGCCCGCGGCTTGTCTTCACACGGAAGAAGGCGTCCTTTGTCGAGCGTAAACCCCAACAGTGTTATTCGGGTCGCGGCTATCTGGGTCTTGTTCGGGTTCAGAGTGATTCCCGCTGACCTCAGCCTTTCCAGTACATCCCTGAGATGGTGTAAGTGCCCATCAAAGGTTGCCGAATGCACCACAATGTCATCCAGGTAAGCAAGAGCGTGGTGCCACCTTGCATCGCCTAGGACAGGGTCCATCAGACGCTGGTACGTAGCGGGCGCTCCGACCAGGCCGAACGGCATTCGGGTAAACTGGAAAAGTCCCCTGTGACAAGTGAAGGCAGTATTCTCTCGGTCACTGGGAGGCACCTCCACCTGAAAGTATCCTCTGCTGGCATCGAGCGTAGTGAAGTACTTCGCTCCACCAACACTGGACACGATCGAGGGAATGCGTCCTTCCAGATCAAGTCGTTCAGGCGTCGATAGTCCACACAAAGGCGGGAAGTTCCATCGTGTTTGAACGTTCCACAACGCCTGCATCGAGAACTTCGTCCAGTGCGTTATCGAGTGTTTTCCTATGAGCGAAACTGACTGGCCGAGGATTGCACTTCCACGGAAGGGCGTCGCCTATCTCAATTTTGTGCCTAACCAGCGTAATGCAACGAAGCCGCTCAGTGAATACGGCGTCGTACTTGTTCAGCAGGAGAGACAAGTGCGCTTTTTCCTTTCCCGAAAAAGTACTTGAGTTTCCGAGCAGCGGGTGGGAAGGCCTCATGCTGCCGCGGCGAAGTACAACAGCAGGGGGGACATGGGGTCGCGCTGGAGGGGAGCTGTTGCCTTCTGCGCTTTTTCTTTTCGCGCTGTCGACAGGGTAGTATATCAGCCTGGCCTGAGGCGTTTCGAGAGTCTTTTTCAGGCGATCGTTGCGTACGTCTGCGCACGTATCATCGGAAAGCGAATGTGCTTCTGACGATTTTGGGTGTTTAATGAAAGGTGTCAGGGTGCCACATGCTCGCTTCCTATATGCTCCGTTGCAGACGTCAATAACAATGCCCGTCTTGGCGAGGAAGTCTGTACCAAGAATAATTGGAACCGATAGGCCGGGGAGGTGAGCGAAGCGCGGGCGCCTCACTCGTTTGTCCCACCGCACCACAAGCCGCGCGGCACCGCTCGCGTGAACAGTACCGCTGGCTAATCGGAACGTGAGGTTTATCGCTCGTAGTCGGAGTCCATTGGTGACGAGGTGTGTGAGCATCTCCGTCGGAAACAGGGATGCGCTCGCTCCTGTGTCTAGCAAAGCCATGAACTTACGCCTAGCTACTGTAAGCTCAATAGCGGGACTGGCGTGGCGCTAGGTGGTTCCAAACGACAGGTCAGCGGGGCTAGGAGTTCGTGTGACTCACTAAGCACCGCTGTTGACGTCGCCTGCTGTGCAGCGTTGCTCACCCGCGGCTGCGTTCGGTTCCCGAAAGCGCGTGCTCTCGGTTCACGGGGCGTCTGCACTCCTGGGCGTAGTGCCCTCATTGGTTGCACCGGTAGCAGAGGGTATTCGGCAGTTGCCAGGCGGGGCAGTTGTCGCCGCGCGCCGGTTACCATTCCTCCCTGTCGGGCGTACCATCGCAGTTGCCCATTGCTCCGTTCTCGGGCCGCATGTCGTTCCCGATCCTGCGTACCTTGACCAGGTGCAGCGTGTGCTGCACGTATAGCATAAGTGTACGGGTCCAGAGCTCGGTCATATAATTCCCAACTATTTCTGTTTCCCGTCACTGAACAACCGCTTCGGCTCCCCGGGAACGAATGCGAAAAGTGTCTCCGTTCCAGGCGCATCGCTGCTCAAGTGCCTGAGAAGCTGGCGGTGGTGGCCGATATGCACGGGAGCCGAGTATGCCCGCCTGTATGCGCTTGGCTGACGAATCGAGTTGGGCCAAATCCCTGAACTGTCCGCCTTGTAGGTAAGCTGCGAAGGTAGGGTGAGCTTGTCTTGGGAGATGTGGGCTCTGCGATACGATAAAGTTCGTCCATCGCCCTCACGTACTCAAGCAAGGATTCGCCCGGATGCTGAGCACGCAGCTCCAACTCGCGCCAAAGACGACGCTCGTAATTTGCGGGCAAGAACTCCTCGCGAAACCTCGCTCGGAACTCCTCCATTGTGCGTGACCGGTGAGGCGGAACCAGCGGGCAGCCTGATCGGTCACTGAGACTGGCACGACACGCGCCAGAAACTCTCCATCGGTAAGCCCCGTCGCCTGCTGGGGAGTCAGCATGCGCTCAAGGTGCTCGTTGGCACTAACAAGATCATGATAGCCGCCATAGCTGGGAAGGTCCACACGTAGCCTTGGCGCTGGAGCGGGTGTTCGCAGGGGGTTCTGCACAGTTCTCGTGAGGCTCGCTATGAGGCGCAAGGCGTTGCGCAACGCAGCCTCTTAGGGGTTTGCCTGGCCAGGAGGTTCTGGCTGAGGGACCGCCGCGTAGGATGAGCAAGGCTGCTCAGGTGGTGCCGTGCTCTCCCTACCTGGCGGCATAGCGCTTGGCGAGAAGTGCCTAGCATCGCCGCTCGTCTGAGCGAGTGTGTCGCGTGATTCAAATTCAAATTCTTTATTTACATTTAAAAATACACAAAGATGTGTCCAACACTGTCTGGACCCGTAGCCGTAGGCTAGTCATGGGTCCAAAAAATGAAATACAATCATACAGACACTCAGGTACAATGCAATTAGAACTTTTAACAGCGGGGTAGATACATGTGTATGAATACAAGTGCAGAAATGGGGAAAAAACATTACACGGAACAACTCTATAATATGAAAAACATCGTCTATGTCCAAAAAAGAAATAATAATAATAATAAAAACGAATACGCGCAGCAGGTTGAGTAAGCGTTAGTTCTTAGTATGTATGTGCCGAAAGAATTTTTTTGCTGTAGGAGTGAAATTTTGAGCGTATTTTACTTCGTGGGGAAGGGTATTCCATATTTTTGCACCAATAAAAGCGAGCTGTCGTTCTCCATATACGTTGTGAGTGGGTGGCAGATTGAAATTTCCGAGCGTTACATTCCTGGTGGGACGTGATGAGGTGTGAAATAGGGATATATGGAAAGGATGGTTGTATCTTACGATGCTGTTTACGGTAGTAGCTGTTTTCAGTAGGCGTAGTGAATCGAAAGGTAGTATCTGTAAGTCTTCGAATAATGATTTGCTGGGATGATCCGGTTTAGAATGAGTTATGACTCTTAATGACCGTTTCTGTAATCTTCGGATTGGCTCGATATAACTGCTGTAGGCCCATCCCCAAGAATCTAGGCAGTAAGAAAGGTGACTGTGGATAAAGGAGAAATATAAAATGCGTAAAATATTGTGTCAAAGAAGTCACATGCCTGTAGCAGTTGATAGCACCCGGATGCCAGTTTCGCCCCCACTGCAGATATGTGATTTTGCCAGTGCAGGTGCCTATCAAATATTACCCCAAGATATTTAAAAAAAGGTGTATGTTGCAGTACAGAGTTGTTAATGGAAATGTTCATACAGTTAATATCTACTTGTTTACTACGGGAGTGAAATACAGTATATTTTGTTTTCTCAACATTAACAGACAGCTTGTTAGCTGAAAACTAGTAAGAGACGCTTGCTGAATCTAAGTTCGGTTTGGACTCAATTTCCTCGATGTTGTTTACTGTAATAATTATAGCGGTGTCATCGGCGTACATCAGGATATCTCCGAAATGTAGTGCACGTGGACCGCTCGGCTCAAACGATATAAGATCGCAGGGGCTAGCATCAGCCTCAGGCAATAAACCTGCTGTAGGTGTTAGTTCCGTGTCAAGATGTTGCTGCTGAGGGCGTATCGGACAACCATAGACCACAGCAGGGGTTGGAAGTCAATCCCACTCGCCGCCATGGCTAGCCTGTGTGTTGGCAGTCGGTCACATAGACACTCAGTTTCTCACACCTCTGGCTACACATTTGGCGCCAAGAATATGGGGGTTGTTCCGGTAATAACGCTCCAAGGGCTAAAAGCAGTAGTCGCTTTCTAGCACCAGCGTGCCAGCCCTAGCAGTCAGAGCTGGGGCACCCAACCCGCGGCGCGGTAAGCCGCCGCCACGGCAGGTTCGGGCCAGAAGGGACAAACACGAGTATTCTCGGGTTTGTCCCCTCTGTTTGTCCGTGTTTCTCCCCTCTGCATTGCCCGTGTTGCGCGCGCCCATGCAGGAAGGCGCGCATTCGTGGAAACCCTGCCCACGGTGGTGCCCTAGCGACGAACGACCGCCAGACGCCGTTTGCTAAAAAAGACACCTCCCTGCGTTGTCTGTTTTCGCTGACCGAGTATTCGGCTCTCGACAGCACGGCAAAACACACAAGAAAAGTGACGCAGAGGTCCAAGACGATTATTTAGCGCCGTCTCATATTCTTGTAACTTAGAATCCTCTACTCAGACCGTCTGCATTTCGTTTCTCGCTTCCCTTTTGGCATTTTACTTCGAAGTTGTACTCTTGCGATATGGCGCTTCATCTCAGGAGTCTGCCATTCTTGCCTGGTATTTGCTTCAGCCACGACAAAGGGCAGTGGTCGGTGCCGACTGTGAATTTTGTACCGTGGACGAGTTTTTGAATGGCTCATGCTATTCACCAGCACTCTTTCTCAGAGGTGCTGCATGCTTCCTCTCGCGGTGTCAATTTTCGAGTTATGTGAACCACGGGATGTTCTTATTTCTTTGCGTTTATCTCAGAAAGCACGATGACTACTCCATTTGCCCCTCTAAACGTTCCTGTTTTCATCAATTTGCTACAATCGCACTGGAGAAGGAATTCTCGAGAAAAATCTGATGAAACCACCACTGGTCGCGATAACGGAGCGTCCTTCAGATTTTGGAAGGCTTCCTGCTTGGCGCGTATCCAGGTGACCACATCAGCCTCCTGCTTCCGTAGGCTATCTATGAGGAGACTCGCTATTTCTGAGTAACTCTGTAAGTAGTGCTAGTAGTGATCAGTCATACTGAGGAAAGACCGCGCGTCCTCCTTGGTTGCCGGCCTTGGGAAATATCTTAGAGCCGCCACTTTAGTTTTCATGGGCTCACGCTTTTCTTGTCCCATTTCATCATCACTTTTGCTCTGCCTAAGCGGCACTTTGTTTTCAGCGTCAATCCTGCGGCTCTAAACCTCTGGAAAACTTTTCAAATGTGTTCTACGTGAGACCTCCAGTGATTTGAAAATGCAGCTACATCATCGAGATAGGGCAATGCGAAATCACTGAGGCCTTTAAGCTCCCTGTCCATTTATCTAGTAAAACAACGCTGCGTTTTTCAGGCCAACACTCATATTAACTGGCTGAACAGCTCTGAAAGGTGTGATGAATGCCGCATTGCTACAGTCTCGTTCAGTTACTAGCACTTGCCACTAGACTCTCAACAAATCAAAAGTAGAAATAAACGTAGCCCCGCTTACCAGTTCTACTCTTTCCTGAATATTGGGGAATGGGTAGATTTGGTATTTTGTTACTGCGTTCATCATCATCATCACAGTAAAACTTTGTGTTGTTCTGTTGTTCTTCGTTCCTTCTTTTTCTCTTCTTCACTCGTTGTAGCTTGTAGTTTCTTCTTTCTTCTTAGTAGTTCCCGTCTCCCTGCTTCGCCCAATGAACCTCTCGAATTGGCCGGATTAACTGAGCAAAATTATTTAATGAACACTTGATTACAACAAAAAACTGCAGTACAGTTATAATGATGACAGCAGCATAGAAAAGAATAACTGAGCTGGGCCGCCCCTGGACTGAGGACAGTTCGTCGTCCGAAACGAGCATGCGGGAGGAAGTCCTTCTCCTACCAAGCTCCGACCTCAACTCCCGCCCGCTCAGAGCTCGCGGCCGTCGCTGGGTTTCTTCCATAGAAACAATGATTCGTCCAGCGCTCCCATATTCCCAAGCACACTTCCCCCAGTTTCTGGCAATGCATGTACAGAAGACGCGGCTGGGACGCCGGCGCGTCTCGGCCCGGTCCGCAATGTTAGGAAACCAATTCCCGCGGAGAAGCGCAAATTTATGACAAGTGGCTCCGACATTCGGTAATGGAAAGCAATGCAAACCCAGGAACCTAACAGATGCGCGGGGTGTGGTTTGTCGAAGGCGTCCGGATCCCCGTACGCTAAATGATGCGCGAAGCCGCGCCATCTACGGAGACACACGGCGCCTTACATGTCAATGCCAGAGACCCGACGAAACCAGTAGTACACTCAATGCTCACTCCACGCGAAGTGCGAGTTAACCCGCGGAAACAAACACATCAAAATGCGGGTGATGATCGCGCGGCCCGTCTCGCCTAAAGATTATTGGCCCCGCTCCTTACGACAAACAAAAGACAAACTAATGTTCCGCCCCCGAAGGCGCGCGGCGCCCCGGCGACGCGGCTCGGGGTGCCGCTGTACGAAACACAACTGCAAACAGCATACGAGGAGGTACTCAAAAGAAACCGAACTTATTTTTTTTTTAACTCATTTGTTCACATTTTAAGCACAGACCTTCAATCTCCTTCAAAGTACTCTCCACTTGCAATCATACGCCTGTCGAATCTTTCATTCCATTTCTCAAAACATTGTTTAAATTCATCTTTTGTGATGCTTGACAGTCCCTCCGTCGTTTTTTTCTTCACCTCAACAACATCAGCGAAACGCTTTCCATTCACCTGTCTTTTCATTCTAGGCAACAAAGAAAGGAGCACGGGGCAAGGTCGGGTGATTATGAGGGTTGAGGAACAGTGGTCATGCCACTTTTGGTCCAAAATTGTCGCACAGACAGGGCTGTGTGAGCAGGGGCATTGCCATGGTGGAGAAACCAGTCACCCGACCGCCACAAATCAGGCCGCTTTCATCGCACACTGTTGCGCAATGTTTTCAAAACATCCAAGTACAAAGCCTGGTTAACTGTCTGACCCTGCGGAACAAATTCTGAATGGACGACTCCTCTCACGCCGAAAAAACAAATCAGCATTGTTTTGAGGTTTGGTTTTACCTGACGAGTTTTCTTGAGATTTGAGTTCAGGTCCTCCTCAGGTGGAGTTTGGGGTCCGTTTGGGCGCGACACATTGCACGAGGGAGATGAGGCGTAGACGAACTTCTGTGCAGAACTCTACAGCTTGATTTATTTACAAACTTTTTACACTGTTTATACATCGACCAGAGTGGTTGCTAGTATCAACAACGATCGGGAGCGTCAGGCCAGAGCTCGCCCCTACGAAACTCTGTCCTGCCTGACCGAATTAGCTCGCGCTACGCTTAACGGCTATTCGTTCCTCGGCACGTGGCCAGCGCAAAGCTAGAACCTGACCGTCTCTCGCGACTGCGACTCTCCACCAATAGCCCTCTGCCCAAGTGTCTCCTTTTGGAGCCAAAACGCCTCCTTACATCAGTTTCCCCAGCAATCTGGGGACCATGCTAGTGACTAATCAGAGATAAGCTTCTTATAACCAATCGGAGCATTTTCTCCACAATTGAACAGACCAATGGCGCTCCGGTAGCCACTAGCTTGTTTGCTCGCGAGGACCGCGTGCCTTCCAAGGAGCCGACCGCGCTTTTGCGCTTTTACAGACTGTAAAAACACGCTGGCAAGAAAACAAAATGCACACAAGCACTACTTCCACCAGCTGTGGCTCCAGATACAGGGTGGCATCTGAGCCCTCTGGCCAGAAGAGGAAGCACAGCTCGTTACCCGCCATCCAGCAGCAAGACGTTCGCGCGTGCACCCGGCGGCCTTCCTCGCGAGATTCGCTCTTCAAACGTCCTTGAAGCTTTCTTTGACACTGTTCGGCACCGCTCACGAAAATCCATAAAACTGGCCCCTGACAATGCGCCGGGGTGCATCCCATGCCAGCACCCCTCTCTGCCATTACTTCTTTTACTTTTTGCAACGGCATGCCCTCTGCCAGCAGCATTAGCTTTGTTTGTTTTAGAACGGCCGGGCGACCGTCGCTGGGGTCGGGGCCACGCGACGAGCCGCTTAGAACATCTGAAGACAAGGACCAAGTGAGCGGCGGTCGGAGTGAGATGTGGATGGCCCACTGCCCGGCGGCCTGCAAACTCAACTTGGACAGCGAAGTTTGCTCCCGTAACCAGCTCTGCTGGAGTAAATCTAGTCCCGTCATGTTGGACTGTGCGTAAGTCAAAAACCGCGCCCAAAATACAGCAGTCCCAGTCCAATTTCTTCTCTGAGCACATAGCTCTCCATGCTTTCTTAAGCACTGTATGCCATCTTTCCAAGCAATTACACTGTGAATGATAAATAGTGCTATGTAGGATTTGTATCCCACATTTTTCTAGAAAGGTGGTAGTCAGAGCACTAGGGAAGTCGTTCCGTGGCCAGTTTGCATTTCCGCAGGGAATCCGACACGCGAAAATAAGGCTAACGGGCCATCGACCACCATAATAGGAGTTCCTTCCTTTAGTGCTATGGCCTCCAGAAATTTAGTCGCGGGACACAACAATGTCAACAGATATATATATATATGTGCCCTGATTTTGGTTTTGGTAACAGTCCTACAATGTCAGCAAGAACTCGGTGGAAAGTCTCGTAAATTAGGTACGTTTGCCATTCCAGCTTTCCTCTTGGCGGTGGATTTTCCAACTTTCTGACAAATCTCTCAGGTCCGGACAAAAGCCTGAACATCTCTGAAACAGCGTGGCCAGTAAAATTCATGAAGCAACCTTTCTTTCATTGTGTTTACGCCAAGGTGTCCAGCCCATGGATTGTCTAGAGAGCTGTAGCAATTCACTGCGATACAGAGCAGGTACTGATAGCTTATCAAATTTCCTTCCTTGTTTATCCTCGTAGTGACGGTACAAAAACACCGTTTTCGTCCCGGAAGGAAGTGTTAAGTGATGACACGCCTTCTGTCATGTAATTTCTAAGTATCTAAAGAGTCGGATCGCTTTTCTGTTCAGACCCCAGCTTCTCTTTGTTCACCTCAAGCAGCTGATCAAGGCTGCGCGCAGTAGGAACGACAAACGGAGTCTTTAGCCCATTTTTCATTACATTAGAGCGCTGGCTGCTCTGCGCCTTGTGCGCTGCGCCACCCTCGTTTTCCTTAGGTGCAGCCATTTCAATATCGCCCTTTTCCTCCTTCTCCCCGACTACATCGGCATAAGTTTCTGCGAAAGTCGTCGTGCTTTAGCCCGAGTTAAAGGCATTACTTGGGCTTCGGCGTCAGCGAAAGCGCAGTCCCTCGTTCACCAGTTGTTGCGAACTGTTCGAAAAGAGGTAAAGGTAGACCCTTCGATACAGCCGAAACTGCCTTTAGTGTGCCGAATGGACCCTCAATTTCGACTTTTTAGCCATCGGCAGACACACGGAGTCTTCACTTACTACCCGACGAATCTAGGCGCGCTCCGATACAGTTTTTCCTTCGTGATATATTTAGGATGGACTACATGCATGGTGGCGGTCGAATCCATCAGTAATTGCATTTGTGTCCACTCATGATGAAACCTCTAGTCTACGGTTGCAGCAGGTCATGGTTTTTGGGTGGTGACACAACAAGGCCAACACTGCCCTTCTTTCGTGCAGTTTTGGGGAAAATGGCCTGGCTCTTTGGAATTTTACCACGTCAAGAAGGTTCTTTTTTTCCAATTCTGAATTATGAGCACCTCTCTTTTTACTCCCAGACTCCTGAGCCTTACGTGAGGTATCAGGGCGCAAAGAACCACGTTTTTTCTTGTCCGTTTTTCTACGTGTCCTCTGCTACTCTCGGGAATAAAATTTCTGCCCGTGGCACCCGTTCCTGAAGTTTTGACCCGCCTTGGGCTGCCTAAAGCTGCGACTAGCCTCGTACTCGTCCGCAAGCGGCGCCGCTTTATCCGCGTACAGTCCATCTTGCCGCTTACTGACCCACAAGCGTATGTCTTCCGGAGGGGTCTTGTAGAACTGCTCCAGACAAACCAAATCCTTTCGTTTTTTGAAAACTTCCCCTGCCTTTGAGCTTGAGTGATTGTCTACGCACGATGTCGTGTTAGCTAACCGGAAGCTTGTGCACGCACGACGTGGGTCGCTTGCGCCCTCTAGCAACGAAAAGTGGCGTTCGCTCTCGTCGCGCAGTCGCGTGCTGCTGCTTTTTTTCCCCCCCCATCCATGCTCGACGGCCTCTACCAGTACGCTGGTGGTTTATCGCGGACGACAGGCATTTCGGCGTTGCTGTGATGGAGATCTGCTTAATAAGGGAGAAGTATTACAGCTTTGCGAAGTTCGCGAAACAAGCGTTCAGATATTTTCCAAGTCAGAACGAACACATTGTTCGTGCCTAAATACAGCGTGGTGAACGAGCACCTTTTCGGCTTGCCCGCATGACGCGAGTCTTAAGTTCAGAAATTTATTGTGAGGTAGTAGCTCCTCTGAAACACACAGTTCGCCACTACCTCACAGATGGCGCCACCATCCCAGCGACGACGCCTTCCCGGCTGCCGCTCGGAGCTGGGGAGACGACGAGTGTGTAGTTGTGTAGTTGCCCGCCCGCCAAGCGGTGCGCTCTCCTAGCCCCTCTCAAGCCACATGCCCCGTGTAATTATTGTAAATAAGAATTGGCCGCAATAAAGGCTGACTTCTGTAGTACGCAAGCCTGGCACGTGATCGTCAAGCCCCAGCAACGCCCTCACATTTGGCGCAGTCGACGACAGAACCTGCAGCCTCGCCGTTCGAGCACGCCGCTCCTGCCATGCCTGACTAGACGCAGCCTTTGTTTCTCAGCCCCCGCCATGTTCGCCGTGCTGGTCTAGACGACGCCTTTGTCTACTCGTACGAAGTAAGCGCCATGCCGGGCATCAATTGGGCCGAAGTCGACGCCGCTACAGTCGCGTTCTTCAGCTCTGACTTTATTCAGAGAGAGCTCATGCGCCGCGGAATCGACGCTACTGGGTCAAGAGAAGAATTAGTTCAGCGCTTCACAGCGTGCCTGGAAGACGCCCGTGCAGCCTTGCCCATGCAAGCGCCCAGACCTGCCTCTGCGCCAGTTGCTTCGAACAGTTTGTCTTATGAACATTATATGTGCGCTTAGCCTGGAGTGCAGTTCAGTGCCTCTTCTCCTACTACGAAGGTTCAAGCAGCCCCAAATGCAGCCTCGTGCGTCATGCCCCCGCCATTGTATCTTCCCGCGCAGCAGCTCGTTGACAATGCCGCAGCCATGCCAGCGCAAGAACTTTTCTCGCCGCCGCGGCAACCGCAGCCTTTCGTAACAACACCTGGACTTGCAACGGAGCCACAGTACTCCCAAGCGCCATTTGGAATGCCATTTTCTCCAACGTCGTCACCGCAATACCAAGTTCCTTACATGCCGCAGATACACGTGACAACCATGCCTGACGTATCGTCAACCTTGCCATTGTTCGAGAACTGCCACAAGCAAAGTGCGCGTATGTGGATCGAAGAAATTCAACGAACGCAGCAGCTTGCTTCATGGACGCCAGAAACAACCCGCCTCATCGCCGCAAGTAAGTTGAGAGGGACAGCAAAAAATTGGCACCTGACTCTTGGCGCGCATTTCCCGACTTGGGATGCGTGGCGTAAAGCTTTTCTCGACGCATTTGCCGACGAACTGACGCTACTGCAATGGCAGCAACAAGTTATGTCCCTGGTGCAGACCAGCCCTCAGTCTCTCCGCGACTATGCCTACGCAAAACTTCGCGTCATCGAAAAATGTCCAGCGTCGCTGACCGAGCCTCAAAAAATTGAATATCTCTTGCTAGGTATTTTGAGCCCAGGCACAGCAACAAGCATAGCAGCGCAACGTCCGTCGTCAGTGGCGGCCTTCATTGACATATGCACACAGCTTGACCGGGCAATACAACATATGGAGATCGCAAGGAGCCCTGCTCATCGTCCCCGGCAGACCGTGCACAGTCACAATAACGGCAGCCCGCCTTCCAGACAAGTCTCTTCGATGACATTTATATCTGAAGTGACACCTCCAGCTGTCTCCAATCCCAAGCCCAGCCGTGCGCCTACATCCCGTGCTGCCAGCCCTCCAAATCATCCTCGTATAGCGGATCTGTCGCCTTCTGAAAAGGAAGCTCGGTACTCAGCCCTGTCAGAACGTTATGGTGTTCCAGCCTTTCGTCCAGGACAGTCATTGAGTGAAGCTGTTTGCTTCAAGTGTCATGAAAAAGGCCACCTAGCATCAAAGTGCCCCACAAAACAAAAGACTGTCACACAACAGCCGGCCACAGCCGCCACATTACTTCAAGCAGCAGCCCCTGCATTGCACGCTAGCCCGTCCGAAGACATCTATGGCTCTCAGCTGGAATGCTCATTCTTCACAGCTAGCATCGGACTCTTGGGATCCTACGATGCATTTCCGGATACAGGGTACAAGGTAACTATAATTACCAAGTCAGCAGTCAAAGATCTTCCTCTGATGCCTTGGACACACAAGCCCTTAGCAGTCGTTGGTGGATCAAGTGTGTATCCTGAAGGTACAGTCTGCCCGAAGATTACAGTGGGCCCCATCACAGCTCTAGTGGAAGCCGCCGTCATCAGCAACAATGTCTTGCCTGTGATACTGGGTGAAGATTGGTTTCGTGCCAGCAACACACAACTCGTGTTCGAGCCTCCAAATCCAGCCGAACTTCACCATCCTGCCTCGGGTACTGTCATAAAGGCGCAGCTGAAGCTCTATTCACGTGCCTCATGTGCAGTGATCCTTCGGCAGTCCTTCCTGGCTCAATGCACTGAAGTGCCATCTTCACTGGCTCTCCAGGACGTGCCCCTCCCAGGAATGGAGCCAGTTTGGAAACCCTTGTGCAAGAACCTGCCAGAACAAGGTACTACTGCACCGGATGGTACAGTAGCTGTAACAGTTCATCCTGACCTGCCTCCTGCCTTAGTTGCAAAGGATCTCTCAGAGACACAGAAAATAACTCTGGCTACTGCTCTTTCTGATCATCATCTCACATTTGCTCGTGATGAGGATGACATTGGCCATTTCCAAGGTGTGGAACATTGCATCGACCTAGTGCCCAATGCTGTGCCTTACAGCAGAAGCCCATACCGATACTGTGCAGAGGACCGCAAGTTCTTAGATGAACAAACAACCAAGCTCTTGCGTAAAGGCATCATCCTGCCTGCCACTGGGCCGTGGGCCTTTCCAGTCATCGTTGTGTCAAGAGGAGCGAAGAAGCGCCTCTGCGTCAATTATGTTCCACTGAACAAACTCACCATAACTGTTGCACACCCGTTGCCCCATGCTGATGATATCATGCAAGACGACGCTGGAGCATCTTATTTTGCATGTTTGGATCTGAAATCTGCCTACTGGCAAGTCAGCCTACGACCGGCAGACTACTCCAAGACAGCGTTTATCACACATAGTGGGACATACATGTGGACACGCATGCCCTTTGGACTAAAGAACGCCCCTTCAACGTTTCAACGTGCCATGCAACTCATCTTTCAAGACCTTCAACCTCCTGCAAGGTCGGGTGTCAGAGTGTATTTGGACGACATCCTCGTGTTCGCATCGTCCTTCACAGACTTTTTGGAACTGCTCATCCAAGTACTTCAGCTTCTACAGCAAAATGACCTAAAAGTGTCCCTTGACAAGTGCCGGTTTGGTCTTCCCTCCATCAGTTTCTTGGGTTTCATATTGTGTAGTGAGGGCAAGCTGCCAGACCCAGCTAAAGTCAGAGCTATGTTGTGCATTCCAAAACCCCAGACCCAGAAGGAACTGTTGTCGTGGGTGCAAACTGCCAATTTTTATCGCCGCTTCATCAAGAACTTTTCCAAGATTGTGGCGCCTCTCTTCTCCTTGGTCAAGGCACCACAGTGGTACTGGGATGAGTCATGTGAACACGCTTTCCAGCCTGTTAGATCAGCACTTACCGAAGCCCCTCTCATAGGTCATTTTTGTGAGAATGCACCAACAACGGTGTCCACCGATGCATCTGCTGCCGCCCTGGGTGCTGTGCTGTCTCAGCTTCAGAATGGCCGTGAAGTAGTCATAGAATATGCCAGCCGGGCACTCACTCAAGATGAAAAGAAACTCCACAGCAATGTATGGGAGTGCATCGCCGTGCATTGGGCAGTGACACAACGGTTTCGCCATTACCTCTTGGGGAAGAAGTTTCGTCTTATCACTGACAACTGGACGGTTGCCTGTCTCACCGCAAACGTCCGACCGTCACGCCGCTTCACATCCATGCTTATGGACCTGATAGAGTTTGAGTTCACCGTGGAGCACAGGCCTGGTCGGCAAAATACTGTTGCTGACCACCTCTCACGATTGTCACTTGCTGTCTTCTCTGACAATCGGTCATTAGCTGAATTGCAACAAGACGATCCCCAGTGTGCAGAAGCACGGCAGCGCATAGCTGAAGGCCTTTCAGAAGACATAGTGGATATAGATGGAGTTCTGTACAAGCAGTCATCCACAGGACCTACCACTATATTTGTTCCTGCAAAGATGCGTCCAGCAATTCTCCATTCAATGCATGACTGTGCAGGTCACTTGGGCACTGACCGCACACTGCGTAAACTGGCAGACCGATACTGCTGGCCAGGACTAGCGACCGATGTGAAAGAGTATGTTTCATCTTGCCAAACATGTCAGATGTTTAACCGCCCTGTGTCAAAGAATGTTGGTCTTCTGGGACTAATGCCTTCATCAGATGTGCCCTTTTTGATTATTGCGATAGACCACATCATGATGCCGCCCACAGAGACTGCTCACTACATCCTTAATGTCATAGACTTTGCAACACGGTACGTGGTGCCTGCTGCTGTTCGCTCCACAAGTGCAAAAGAAGTTATTGAACATCTACATTCGGTCTTTTATCGCTTTGGCTCACCTGGCCACTGCCTTTCGGATCATGGTGCTGCTTTTGAATCTTCTCAGTTCGTCCGCTTCATGCACCTTCATGGGGTTGAAATACACTACTCTGCAGCATACAGAGCAGAAGGCAATGGACTCGTCGAGCGCAGCAATGGCTCATTATTATCAGTCCTCCGCAAGGTCTCCCCAGAAAATAAGCCATCATGGGAAACTACATTAGAGGAAGCAGCATTCGCTGTAAACACTGCATTCAATGCCAGCACTGGCTTCAGTCCATTTGAATTACTCTTTGGGTACATACCCAGACTACCAGCGGAACGCCACCGTCCAGTGAGCAACTCTTCCTTCACGGATCGCCTTCTGGATGTCCAAGCACTTCGTGCTGAAGCCATGGCCAATTCTGAAGAAGTTCAACATCGTAGAAAGAGCATCTACGATAGAACACACCGCCCACATACATTCAGTGTTGGTGATTTCGTGTGGATCCGCCGCCAACAACCTGTGCTACAGGGACTTGAGAAACTGTCCCCTCGCTTCAAAGGCATCTACCGACTAGTGGAATGTCTTACGCCTGCCACATTTAGAGCCATCCCTGTTTCCAGCCCATCCACCAAGCACTCAGCTCAGCCAAGAACAGTGCATGTGTCGCAAATGAAACATTATGTACCACCCCTGCCTACAAGAGGCCTAGAGGACACATTGCCGGCCTTGCCTTCGTCCACTGGACAAGATGTGCTTGCGGGCCCTCAGCAGTGCGATTCGCCCAACTTGCAGCAGTCGACCAGCAGTTCGAAAATTAACTCTGCAGCCGAAAGTACTTCAGTGCTGAGCACTCAGCGTCCCGTAAGACAGTGCCGTCGGCCCACCTATCTCCAGGACTATGAAGTGGACCTTTGAAAGTGCTGTGCTTGTACTTTTTGGCTTTGTTTTGTGTTATTCTTGCCCGTCTTTGACTTTGCCTTCAATTTGTAGTGCTTTTGTGAACCTGCCAGGCCTATTGTTAGTTGCCATTTGCCACATTGCCATTTCGCACATTGCCCAGGGTTACTTTCCTTTTTGCGCTCATCAAAAGGGACTTTGATGAAAAAGTGGGGCCGGATGTGAGGTAGTAGCTCCTCTGAAACACACAGTTCGCCACTACCTCACAGATGGCGCCACCTTCCCAGCGACGACGCCTTCCCGGCTGCCGCTCGGAGTTGGGAGACGACGAGTGTGTTGTTGTGTAGTTGCCCGCCCGCCAAGCGGTGCGCTCTCCTAGCCCCTCTCAAGCCACATGCCCCGTGTAATTATTGTAAATAAGAATTGGCCGCAATAAAGGCTGACTTCTGTAGTACGCAAGCCTGGCACGTGATCGTCAAGCCCCAGCAACGCCCTCACATTATAACTTCTGTGGTTTTCACGAGTGCAAGACGTAAGCGTTATTACGCTGTTATAACCAGTCCCCGTCCCTCACCCCCACCTGACGTCTTTCGCTTCCTTCGAGGCGCGCTCTCCCGCACGGCCTCCTTCGCGTTGCTAGTACTTAACTTCATTAATTGTGACGATTAAGGTGCTGTCATTATGGGACACCGCTTGCCTCTTCTAAAGTATTTTGGTTGAGACTGCGCGGCATTCGGTAGCGCTTTTTGGCAGCGAGCTAGCTACAAGTGCCGGTTGGCCAGTCCCCATGCTGGTGACCTTCATCCCTGCGTGCTCCTTTTGGTCTTCTAATCAAGTGGTTTTCCTCCTCACCACCTTCCTTATAGATCGCCGCCTGCGAAGACGCCACCGTACGCCATATTTTGTTATAACATGATGGAATTTCAGCATGCATGTAAGCAAGCATAACTTATGATGCAGCGGCAGTGTATTAGAGCACTGCTATCACTTACGAATGAAATTCCGATTCCTAGATGGCACTGAACCCAGAGAGTCTATGAAACATTGAAAATATGAGGTCATATGTGCCAGGATATGCAGATTACAGAAGACAGCTTTCATATACTACAGAAAACGTCGCTTGAACTGCGAGTGAAGTTTTGCTATCCTTGAAGAAGAAAAATCTAGAAACAAAGAGATGCAGTCTAATACCTAGCAGCGCATAACTCATGATACACGGCTGCTTGTCCCGTGATTCCGACACTACAGGTGTACCAAAACACTCAGCAAACTCTCACCTCTCAGTCTCACTGATGCAGTCGCTACTCATGCCTATCCCAGTCGTTACTGCATGAATGTTAAAAAGAAATGTGATACGCTGCTAAAGAACACCACTTAGGCTGTGAAATCAGAAGACAATTAAAAGCTTGCATCAGTCCAGTATTGTTACAGTTAGTAAACCATTATGTGTGTTCATAAATATTGAGGAGATTCAGGACATTTAATTGTAATTATTAGAGTCAGCCATGAAAAACAAGTATCAGTTGTGTCCAGTGCAGTGTGCATAGTATCAAAGGTTCTTCCTAGTCTCCTTATGCAGAGCAGCACAAGTCCTGCAAGTTGAGCAAAACCACAAATATACGTGACTGTAGGGTAACAAAAATTGTAGTAGCATGCTGTGTACATCCTTGTGAACATGGCCATTGAAAGACTCTTGTAATGCTCATTTAAACTCTTCTCTTAAGGAGTGTTTGAAATTCAACGTTCTTCCATCATCATACAATAATTGCAAGTACCAATTCATGCCCTTGCTAAAAACAAAACCTGCGTTGCGATTGGCGGGCAGCTTTGCTGGCAGCACCTAGTAATTCCCACTGAGTTAGTTTTTAACTGGCATAGACAAAACTTTTGACAACAGCAGCAGCAAAACTGGCATGCTAATACACATTCACTCACCAGTGAAACCACTCCAAACATTGGTTGTTGTGGTTGTTAGCCTTTGAAAAGATGGCACATACCCACTCTGGGGGATCGGCCAAGAATTGGGAGGTAAAAGGTGGCTGTTCACGTGTGCATGATACACATTAGTCACAGCAGATCATCTTGAGTTCTCCGTCGTATTTTTCTTTGCAGGGACCACAAATCCCCAGTTTATTTTTCTTCTTCACAGCAACTATAAAAGAATCAAGACATGAAAGTCTCCAGCGAAGTGCTGATGCATAACTTTTAAAAAGTTGCTGCATTGCACACCTGAGGACGTCAAGGCAGTCCATCCATCAGGCATGAAGTGTTTTTTTTTTAAGCTTGGGAAGGGAGACTGTAATCCAGGAAGGCACTGGGCAAGGCTTCTGGGCAAACTTCAATATCACTTTCCTCTCACGGGTTCATTCCATCAATCAAGCACTGACATAAGTGCTTGTCAGCAATTCCAGACAACAGCACTATAGAAAGAATGCTGGACAAGGTTGCGAAAACGTCATACATGAAGTGGTTTTTATCGTACTTCTTGCTTGGACCTTTTCTGCCAGGTGCTTGAACGGAACAGGCTCAACCTCTTTTCCTCTTTTCCTTTCTACTACTCTGTTCTGCAGTACCCTTTTTGAAGGCCGCCATCGTGTTCTGACATCAGGCAGTTTAAGGGTGTAACCACGGTTTGAAGCACATTTGTGGTGTCCACTGTTCGATGCCACATTGTGTGATGTGGATGTCACAGTGATGTCGCAGGCATGTTCATGATCAAAGCTGTCCAAGTTCTCATCGCTCGTTGTGGCTTTTGCTGATGAGAATGCTGTGCTGTTGTCGCAGGCATGTTTTGGGGCATCATCAATGATTTCTTCAATTCTCTCCAGGTTATCGCTTGCTGTACTGATGGCAGGACAAATACCTGGTGTCACGTCTGTCGGGATTTGCTGTTCTTGGAAGCTTGTTTCTGTGACATCATCTCCCTCTGAGCCATTAGGCATTTAAAAATTGTAGAAAACCAAGGTGTCTAGCAAACACATCTGACTGGCATTCAGCCTAGGTTTCGCCAACAGCTTTTAGTGTCTTCATTGCATTTGTGTATTTCTGGTTCTGTTGATCTTTTCAAATAAAGGGCCAGGAACAGAAAGTATCCTCAGTCCATTGGAGCTACTGGCTTCATTGCTAGTAGGTTCCGGAGTGGCACTGGAAAAGAATATTATGCGAAGCATATTAACGTAGGTTTCGGGCCTTCGCGCGACGCCCGGCGGTGGCCACCATTGACCTTGAAGTGAGATCACATGATGTGACGTCACGTGATGACGTCACACCGGCTGCAGATGGGGCCTCATATCGCGCCGTCGGACGTCGCCCGGCGGAGGCCTCCACGCTTCGGTTCGCGCCGTCGCGCGCGACGCGGCGGCGGCGCCTCCATCGCTGCATCACGTGATATGTGACGTCACGCCAGGGATGAAGCGGCGCGCGCCCGCCGTCGCGTGGCGCAACAGCGCCAGCGTCTTTGCGCCGGGCGTGTATGCGGTCAAGATGCCTCCAAACGCTAAGGGCGTTAATAATAAGAATGCAAAACGAAGGCTGCTTCGCATCCACTGGGCTTAACCATGATAAGCCTCCAACTTTTTTGGCAGGACTTGAACCACCGTTTTTGTACAGCTTTTTCCAGGAGTCGTTTCAGATTCTACTTTGCACACACCACTAGAAAATGACAAAGTAGCTTCATTCTCGAGTATGTTGTGCAAGTACATGAGTTGGTCTCAAATGAAACTTCATGCCAGACATCAGTGCATTTAGATGACACTGCATATGTTTCTGCAGAGGCGATCTTTATTTCCAGAATTTTGTCTCATGTCTTTGCCAGCTTCATATTTATTAACTTGCTGGCATATGGCGTTGACACTTTTTCGCACTGGTTTTCCACCTTTTTCGGGGACTTAGTAGGAGCTTTATTCCCCTTTGTCCCAAGACCATATTTTAAATGAATACGATCCCTTGAGGTGCTTGGCTTAGAAGTATAAGACGGACATCCCGGTGGGATTGCGCCTGGGCGAAGGCGCAGATGCGAAAGTGGTGCAGTGGTGGTGCGCCCTGTAACCTCGTCGATGTGGAAGGCCTCTCGCACGATGTCAGCCTGAATGAAGTGAAGCTCGCAAACCTAGAAGGACGTTAAATTTTTTTTTAAATAGCAGCTGTAGCTTGGCAAGAGAGTTTTCTTGAAAGTCTGCATTCGCTACCTGGAGTGCTAACCAGCTGCTTAGTTTAAATACACTTTTTTTTTACAATAAATGTTGTGGGTATCAGAGTGGGCACAGGCCACCAACCACCGCGGCTTCGGGCTTCGGGCTTCGCGCGAGCCAAGGGCCCCGATCAGCCGTCACCACACACACCCTGGGGCACCGCTGCGGCGCACTCAACCTCCGCTGGGAGGAGAGCGATTCGGCGCAAAGAAATAGGTCTCCAAGTTCACAAAGGAGACGTTTATTCACGTCGTCCTCCAGCAAGTACACACACACTCAATAGCCATCCCGTTCCGGGGCGCGTGAGGAGCAAGGCTCCGCTGTGCGCACGAAGCAATTAGAGCAATGCGCGCCGCTAGTACGCCGCTGCAGGAGAATGTCCCCGCGGCAGTGCTGTGATCTCTCTCTCGTGTCGACCGTTGGGCCGGTTGCGAGAGAGAGTGGGCAGTCAACGCAAGGTACGCCTGTCAGAGGTCGCTGGACCCTGCTGGACAGGCTCGAGCCGCTGCTGGTCAGAGGACACGTGCGGGCGAGCTCGAGTATGCACTGGTTCGAACGGCAAAGGCCGGCACGGACAAAAAAGTAGCGTACGCACCTTACGCTGTCTCTCTCTCTCTCTGGGCCCTGCTCGGACGGTCGCGCGGCGCGCGGCCGCCCAAGCGGGTCCCGAATTCCCGCCAAAAAGCCCCAATGGCAAAGGCCCTTGGGGAGTCGGGGCGGAGCTGTGGCCAAATGACGGTGATTAGTCACTTAGCCGCCTCTCCACCGCCTGAGGCGGGAGCAAGAGAAAGAGGAGAAACAACGCGGGAAGCCGGCAACAGCCGCGCAAAGGAAACGGCGGAAAGCCAGGATTCCCACACCCCCTCTCCTTAAATGCCCTCCTACCCATCGGCGAAAGCAGGCGGCAAAATGAAGAAATCAATACACACACAAAAAAAATTAGCTGCACTTGAGTTCCAGCCATAACAAAATAAAAACAACACACACACAAAGAAAGGAAAACAAGGCAAACAAACACTTGCGTACTCTTCAAGAAACTGAACAGCACGCAGATTATATACACTGTACACAAGGAGATGTGAATACAGCTGTACAGCTATGTGACGTTCCCGCCTGTCGGGGGTCAGTCACAATGCAATACAATATTTGTTTCTATCTACGCGTTCTGCTGAAGCGAGGAGAATTGAGCCAGCACACAACGCCTCCGAGTCAACCTTATTTATTCATTCTCTGCCTGAAGGTGAAACTGGGGGTTCCGCTCACCGCTGCCTTGTATTAGGCGTCGGTGCAGTCCGGCCAACAGGCGCCTCGCTCTCGGCTGCTCTGGCGGGGTGGCGCTCAGCCTGGTGACGGTCCCACGGTTCGGCATACTGGCCCGGCGACCGCTAACGGGGGCTTCCGTCTTGACACTGTCGGATCTTCCCAGGCGTCTCGGCTAGCGGTACTATGATGGGTTGAGGCGTCAGGCTTGTTGGGCGTCTCGGCTGGCGGTCAGTTTGCAATGGACCCCTGAGGCCTGGGCCCCGGCTTCACCGACTACAGACCAGCGCTATCTGCTTCCGTTCACCTCGCCCGTCTCTTTTCGTTCTCTCCTTTGTCTCTCCTGTCTCCAACGCGTCTCTCTGAGGATTCTCTTACTTTCCTTCGGTGCCGTCCTCGCCCAACGGTTTTTCGCCGCCGCTGCTCATGCAGCCGACCAAGGGCGCCCGCCGATTTTTCCACGAAGCCGCGGCCGTTACGACACCAAGGCCAGCGGCCCCGTTGGGGATGTGTCGAAGGGGATCAGGTGTCCCTCGGAGGGCAACGGTTCCCCTAAACCGACGTCTCGGCTCCTCTGCTGGGAGCCCTCCTGGTGCTAGCCGCCGGCCTCCCCCGCCACCTCAAGCCGCTACGCGGTCTGTCGGGGCCGCCGCTAGTAAGGCGGTTGCGTTAGAAGACACTGCTGGCCTGTGGGCCCGCGAACACCGGGAAACTGTTAGCGCCGCGAGCGTTCCGGCCTACCCTCGGCGCCGCAGGGTGCCGGCCTCGTCGCGAACTCAGGGCTCATGTTCAGCCGAAGACGCACCCCTCCCGAACTTGACATGTTTATGAGGGTCACGGCTGTCTTCTTTCCTCTTTAGCCCTCTGGCTACTTTGCACGTCTTTGTGTTGCGGCCGCCGGATTCCACACAACCGCCTTCGGAGACGGGCAGGGCGATAATTTTGAAGCCAGACACAGTGTCTGTGGTGCTAGTCGCTGGGGTGAGTTCTTTTGGGCCACGCCTAGGCCTTCCGTACACAGCCCTTCACAGCTATAGGTGAAAGGTGGATGGCATCCTCAAAGTTCGGTGGCGCGGCCCAGTGGGCTTGTCGGCGACTCACCGCTCTCAGACTCCAAGTTGAACGAGTTGGGAGTACCGACGACTGGAGGTGGTCTTATTTCCGTTGATGACGACGGGGCCGCGGCAGAGCACTGACCTCGCGCCCTCGGACACGACGTCACGTTCGGGCACAAGGCAGCTAGTGTACCCCTCTCACGCCGGCCGAAACGGGCGCGGACGTTCGGCGGCGTCCTGATGTGTAAACTTGGCAACAGCGTGGGGTCCTTCTCATCCCCGCGCTCACGCAGAAGCACACAACAGCACAACTCACAGGCGTCGCCTCGGCTCATGGTTACGCGCGCACAAAGCCACAAACACACATACACCGGCACGTGCGCGGACGCCGGTCGGCAACAACGATCCACTCATCAGAAGCTGTTTTTGTTGAAAACATTTGTTGAAAAAAGTAAAAGAAAATAAGAAAATGAAAGGTTACAGAACGGGTGGTGTCCTAATTTCAGGACCCAAGTGGCTATCGCTGCCGCCCGGGCTTGTTTGATCAGCTGTTGCTGAAAGGCAAGGTGCGAGCTGAGCAGAGTGGCCTCCCACTGCTCCGTTGTTCTACTGAATTTTAGTTCCAATGGTTTTGGACCAACGCACCCACTTGTAATGTGGTATGTTGTGGGACGTTCTTCGTACCACGGGCAGGATTTTTAAGGTTTTTTCTTAAGGTTTCCTTCGGCCTGTACACGGGTGCAGCCCTTATTCACCTTTAAACGGTACACGTGCTGCCTTTTTTTGGCGCCCATTATGAAAGAACAGTGTAAAGGAGCTGCTCTCAAAGATCTGGAGTGCGCAGAGAAAAAGAGGGAGTTTTGCGATTTTTGCAAATTAGGCTCTTCTTAAGGCACCAATAAAATTCAAAGGGTGGTCACATGTGAAACCTGAATTAAAATTTTCGCTCACCTGACACTGAAGCCACCTTTACAGGGGACAGTGGCGGGAACACTTTTGTTGCCCCTTTAGAAAGGGCATTGTTGGCAAGTTTTCTCGTCAATATCTTCAGGGAAAGCACGTCGCTTCCCCACATGCCCACGGCCAACTGCTTGCAGAAGGAAGAGTCCCCAGGCAAGGCCAAGATCCTCTCCCAAGTAGTTGGTGCAGTGTAACTGCCATGCCCCAAGTGGACCTGCAAAAGCAAATATTATGATATGCATGGTGCAGCTGCCACATAGCATATATGTGCATGCATGCACTAGTGTATGCGTATCCAGTTATGTACTGCCAATTCAAATTCATTTGGCAAATTGAAACCAAGGGACACCGTTACAGATGGCTGACAAGTGTTAATCAAGAAAGAGTGATTGTTTCTTATTGCCCTGATTTTCACTGACACTCAAGCGGCACAATGTCCGCATGCTCCAATAAGCAATTATGGCGTACACCAATATATCGTGCACATTAAGTTAAAAGTGAATCGTGCAAAGAGTAGTTTCTGCTGCAAAGACGTTACGAGGATCTTCTCAAGGCAAAAGAAGGCTGGAAGCCCACTGAACCAGTCATCCAGCATCATCTAGCCTAGCTTGCTAAAGGCGCGGTCACACTAGGCCGACGGGACCCCGATGCCGACGCGACGGCGACGATCGGCGGTCGCGTCGGCCAACTTGGTCGTTCCCTGACTAGCCAGTCACACTGCACCGACGATGACGACGACGCCCCCAACGACCAAGCGTCGTCCTAGTGTGACAACGTCGCCGACCAAAGATGCCGACGAGACCTGTCGGCCGACGTGTCTTGGGCAGATCGGTGGCCGAGCGAAAACATTCGCCGACCAAAAGCGAGTACCGAGCTCAGAGCGCGAAATGCAATCATTATGTAGACAAATAATGCACGCGCAGCAACATTCATCAAACCGTATGGCCACTTGGCCGACGCGCCGCACCGATCGTCGCTTGCGAACTGCCGTCCCACTGCAAGCAGGGAACACGGAGCGGTGAGCATCGCTGCGCTGCTGTACCCAAGCTCCGCCCACAATCGGTGTCGCACTTCGCCGCCGTGCAGCAGTGCCTGGGCGCTGCTTGGGATGGTGTACAAATGTGACAAGAAAAGACAAGACCGCCTTATTATCAGAAAGACTGCTCGAGCAGCGATAAAACATGCCTGTTTATGTTTCGAGCTTTCGGCAACGGCACCGCTCGTGGGCGCTCCGGGCGGCGAGATCTGCTGCTGCCTGGCTGCCGTGGTCGTCGCTAGGCCTATAGCCTCTTTCGCATCGGAGCCGCAACGGCCGGCGCTTCGGAAGTCGCCTGAGCTATAATAAAAGGCCTACTCTACACATCGCTTTACTGTCAACAGCATCATCTCACAATAAAATAATAGTATGGTGAATTTCCGCGACGTCTTCAGCAACGAAGCGAGCGGGCGCAAGGCGAGCCGGACCCCAACGTCAGGCCAGCGGCAGCTGCGAGGCGGTTGTGGGAAGTTTGCTCGTATCACAGTCGTTACCTTTGCCAACAGCTCAGTATTGGTCAGCGATCCTCAGGAATGAAACATTTTTCACATTTCTTATCACAGGGTTTAATATTTAGGTCAAAAACACTCTTCAGCTCGTTTTTATGACGCCGGCAGACGGGATCCAGGCTGGCCGGCCGGCCGGCATGCTCGGCGTACACATGTACTTCACGTTCGCACAAGAAAATACGAAACAGCCTTGAACCAGAATGGATGCTTCCTAGATTAGAGCAACGATAATGTGCCTGTGCAAAAGTGGATCTTTCGGCAACGACACCGCCTGCGGCAACGCCGGGCGACGAACTGTGCGCTGGTCCCAGGCTGCCCTAGTCGTCGCTAGGCTTAGGTGGTTTCGTATCGACCCCGCAGCTGACGGCGCTTCAAAAGTCGCCTGTGCTGTAATAAAAGGCCTACTATTCACATCGCTTTACTGCCAACTCGTCCCATAATAAAAGATATGTTCGATTTCCACGACGCCTTCAGCAACGCAGCTAGCAGACGGGCCGCGCGCACGAAGCAGCAGCGTCGAGCTGTCGGGAAGGACAACGTCGGAGTGGTCGGCGCTGTTGTCGGCAGAGTGTGACACGCGGTTCGGCCGACGGCTGCTATGTCGCCGACGCGACGGCGATGCGCTCGTCGGGCGACGATCGGCGCTCAGTCGGCGTCTGCGCAGTGTGACAGGCGCGCCGACGGCACGAAAATCGCTGCCGCCGACCATCGCCAGACTGAAATCGGCCGATCGTCGGCCTAGTGTGAACGCGCCTTAAGTAGTGACATCCGTATCCTCTGTCTACATTTGTAACTCAATGTACTTCTGGTAGAGCACATACATATTTACACTAGGATGGTATGTCCATCATCATCAGCCTGACTATGCCCACTGCAGGGCAAAAGCCTCGCCCACGTCTCTCCAATTAACTCTGTTTTTTTGCCAGTTGCTGCCACTGTATCCCCGCAAACTTAATATTATCCGCCCATCTAACGTTCTGCCGCCCCCTGCTAGGCCTACCTTCTCGTGGAATCTACTCCGTTACCCTTAAGGACCAGCGGTTATCTTGCCTTCGCGTTACATGCCCTGCCCAAACCCATTTCTTCCTCTCGATTTCGACTAGGATGTCATTAACATGCGTTTGTTCCCTCGTCCACTCCGCCCTCTTCCGATGTCTTAACGTTACACCTATCATTTTTCTTTCCATAGCTCGCTGCGCTGTCCTTAACTTAAGCTGAACCCCCTTTTTTAGCCTCCGCATTTCTGACTCATAGGTGAGCATCGGTAAGATAGATATTGTATACTTTTCTGTTGAGGGATAGTTGTAAACGGGTAAATTTGTTTTCGATGAATGGAAATGGCGCAGTATGTCTCACACATCTCAGTGGACACCTTGAACTGTGCTCTAAGGAAAGGTAGGAATGTGGTAGTGAAAGAGATGCCGACCTCTCCCCAGAATAATTTCGACACCCTGGGAATCTTTAACGTGCACTGATATTACGCAGCACACCGGGCGCCTTTCGCGTTCAGCCTTCATCGAAATGCGGCCGCCGCGGTCGGGTTCACAACTGGGTACCCTAGATCGGTAGACGAGCGCCTTAACCCCTGAGCCACAGCAGCGGGTAAATGGTAAACTGCCATTCATGATCTGAGAGAAGCTGTCTTATGTACTCCACCCCATTCTTATTCTTCCAGTTATTTTCGTCTCATGATCCGGATCAGCGGCCACTACCTGCCGTAAGTAGACGTAGTATTCCCTTACCTCCTCCAGCACCTCGCTACTAATTGTGACCTGCTGTTCTCTTGTGAAACTCTATATGGACTTTAACGTCCCGAAGCAAAACTGGCCACGAGAAACACTGGAGTGGAGAACTGTGGTAATTTCAGCTAACTGGAGTTCTGTAGGGAGCACTGACATCGCATAGAACACTGGCACCTTGGGATTTACCTCCATCGAAAGGAGACCGCTGCAGCTGGGAGTGAAGCTGCATCCTCAGGCTCAGCAGTTGAATGCCCTAAATACTTATCCATCGCAGCAGAGCCATTCACAGTAGAACTGGCACACTAGTGTGTTAATAGACTTAGTGCAAAGTGGAACGAGAAAGGTGCCAGATTCTATAATTTTACCAAATATGTCTACACGTACCTGAATGGTACGGCGCATCATGCAACGTCAACTGGAATCCCAACGTAATGTTTGAGTCAAAAAGGTGGGATAAATGCGAACTTACGCTGTCATTATCCTCAAAAACAAGTGTCGTTGAACAATCAATACCTTAAGCACCTAAGTATCAAGTTCTGAGAATAAAAACCAGACAATGATGTAATCACTGTCTCTCTGAAGCCTAGTTATTTGTTAGAATTATTTTCAATACATTTTCATTCCTGCATTAGTTATGCCTCTGAAGTTAATATGACCTTTTCCTTTGAAATCTAAATCGGCGACAATTCAATATTACAATCTCTGCAGAGAATTTTCACAATAGCTGCAAAGTTATTGTGAAAACCAATTGGGAATTGGAGTTGTTGAGTTCGCGGTATCCCTCTCCTGGATATACTTTTCTTTCTCTAAAATTACTATGCCGCCTCCTTTGTCAGCGGGTTCAATAACAATGTCCGTTCGCTTGCTGAGTGATTCCAAGGCGTCACGCTCTTCCCTGGAAAGATTCGGTGGTCCCGGTTTGTGTGGCCCGAAGGCCTGAATGATGTCTCGTTGAATCGCTTTTATGTACATGTCCAGATGTTTATCCCTACCGAATCTCGGTGTCCACTGTTCCTGAGAGGGAGGAAATGAGTTACAATTTTGGTTCGGCTTATCAGAAAAGTACTCCTGGAGTCTCAGATTTCGAGAAAAATTGTCGAGATCCTTTAGTAATTTGCATTCGTCATATCGGCCAGTATTCGGACAGAATTTCAGTCCACGTGACAATACTGATTTTCCCTCTTTGCTAAGGGGTGCGTTTGAGAGATTAATAATGTTCCGCTGAAGATCCGAACCTTCCAATCTATGATTAAATGGGGTTGCATGGTCGCTTGCAGACATGCGGGTGTATATAGGTTGTAATATGTCCTTTCTTTGTTGCGATGCCATGGCGCACTCTCTTCCTTCATCAAGCTGGACGTTATCTCGCGAGAATTTTTTGAATTTATTATTCGAGATTTGCTTAGTCTTGCTCGACTGAAAGAACTCAAGCTCTTGAGTCTCCATATCCGAAAGTACTACATTTTGACGAGCTGGCCTCTCCTCACGACTCAGTGATGCCAACATCTCTTCGCAATGGTCTATGGTTATTTTCAGAAGGTTTAGGGATGCGTTAAGCAGAACTTGGCTCCAAGCTAGGCTATTGGTTTTCGAGAGATTGTTCATCGACGGCGTTAAAGACGCGGAAAGGCCCTTGGACAGCGTATTTGATTTTAGGTATATTTTCAGGGACTTATGTGGAGCTCGTGCCTGGTCTTTTTGTCTACTATTTTTCTTCATTTTAAAAAATTCGGAGAGTGTATTTTATTTATTTATTATTAGTACCTAAAATGCCCCTTGGTGTGGGGTATTACATGAGGGATGGGCATAATGTTCAAGTGAAGAGTGGTTCAATGGCAGTCTTGAAGGAATGTGGGTCGGAGTGGAGCACAGCGTCGACAGGCAGCAGCTGAGGGGGGCAGTAGGCGGCTGAGCACGACCAGACCGTCAGTCCTGTCTCACTCGATGGGCGGAGCCGCAGCGTCGCCTGAGGTCATTCCTCGATTTCGGGGTATAAAGCCCCACCTCGACGGACACATCCGAGGCGTACGGGCGGAGCGGCTGCGCGCCCAGCACGCGTCGCGACGGACGTCGGAAAATGGCATGTCCCTCCATGTCCCTGGTGCTGGCTCGCTCCCCCTCGCGAGCCGACTGAAAAAATGTCAAGCCGCGAAGAAAAGGGGTTGGGGGCGCTGAAAGGACCAATTAAACCGCGAAGAAAAAGTTCGGGGAACCCGAAAGAGGCTCAAGCCATGAATAAAAGAGTCCCCGAGAGCCCCGTGGTCCTCCCTCCCATTGTGGTAAACCGGACCCCGCTTCCGACGCGCGCGCGAGCGCCCGTGCGCAGGCGCGCCGATATCTGACATGCACAGATATCTGCGCCCCGCTCGCGCCTGCTCGCGCGTCGCGCCTTGCGCATGCGCAGACAGGCTCCATCGTACTCCCATGCGCGTAGGCGCTTCGCGTGTACGCCTCGGAAGTGTCCATCGAGGTGGGGCTTAAGGGTTCCCCGCACAGCTGCTCCCGATGTCAGGTGTCCGTCGGCGTCTTTCGGCCGTTTGAGCTTCAGCTGCTCTAGGAGACGCTGATACGCTCAAAGTTGAACTGCAGGTCTCAGGTGCAAAATCCAGCGGCGCCTCCTTTGATCCGCAACAACTGTTTTGGGTGGTGGGCTTTGGCGCAGCAGAGTATTCCAATTGGTGCCCACTGGCAGGTGGCTTGGAGGTGGTTGGGGCGAAATTGAATGGTGGTTCCCTCGCTTCGCTGGCATTGGTTTCTGTCCTGAATTTTGGTGTACTGGTGATATTTATATGGTGATACGAATTAGCGCGATGATTCTGCTGTGCTGGACTGGAGGATCCACGACCGTACTGAGAGATTTTTGCAACTTCTGACTGTGCGTCTCTGTGAGAATCCACTGGCCGAATGCTTGCATTGTCCGCTGGAAGCGTTCGCCGGAATACTCGCGTAAAAGGCCTCTGAGCATCCTCCCTTCTCCGTGCCTCGGCGAGGGTAGGGAAGCAGTGGCTTGCCAGTATGTTGGCTGAGTTCTGGTCCTCGGCTACTCCGATGTAGGTGGGAGGTGCTGTTGTACTGCATCCTGAGGCAGGAAGGTGGTCAAGCCACGGTGCTATGCTGTTCCGCTGGATTGTCAGTACCAGGCTGTGAATGTGCCATGCAAGCACTGCGACACCGCCATAACTTGGATGCACCCCATCCGCGGCCAAGAACGTAGACGGGTGGAAGGCTTCCAACGAGCGGTGGAAGTAGAAGACGTTGTCGAGTTTTTCGCTGAGCTGGGCAAGTTGTGAATTGAACCTCCCAGCTCTCCTGTTGAACTGTTACACCGCTTGCCATTTACCGAACCGTCACCGGCGGTTTGGGGCACGCGGGAGCACCAAGGTGGAGAATATGGCCTCGATTTGGGGGCGTCGTGTCTGGATAAAGTTGATAACGTCCACATAATTTTGAATGGTGGTGTGAATGTCCTCGGAATAGAGGTGGTTCGTCCCAACATGGATTATCACACAGGTCACACTGTGGGGCACAAAGTCGAGAAGGTTCGGAACATCCCCGATTCTTGCTCTGGGCTGCATAACGAATGCCGGGCAATGTTGGCTTGATGGGTCAAAGTAGGTCGAGACGTGCCTTGTTTGAGAGTCCCCTATCACAGCACATGTTGGAAAGTGATGGGGAAACTTCCATACAACGTTTCTTGAAGGGACGTTTCTTGAAGGGGAGTTTCTGGAATTGCAGTTTCTTGAAGTGACATTTCTTGGAGCAGCCATCGCAGGTGAAATATATTAGGATGAAAAAACTTGCTCGACTGCTGATAGCATAAGGAAAGAGTTGAAATACACTTCTTACAGAAACATTTATTTTACCGACGATTTCGGGCGGTGGACCGTCCGTCATCAGGGTAAGGTTGTTTATGAACAAAGACGATCCGCTTTCACAAGGCACAGTACACAGATGGAGAGAGGAAGGCGCTCTCCTTTGAGGAAACAAAACAAAACCCGAAAAGGAAGACAGAGTGGCGCACAAGGGTGTTCCTGCCGATTAAGGGAAAAAATGAGGGCTGCAAAGCGAGCAGACAAAAAAGAACAAGTTCAAGAAATTGGAAAAGAGGGGGTGGGGAGAAGGGAAGGATGCAAAAGGTTGTAGCGGAAGTGGAGAGGGGTGAGCTGTCCGAGAGACGTCAACACGCACTTGTTAACCGCCGCAATGCAACCTGCGACTGTGCCACCTGCGTATTTTTGCCTCATTTCTTCGCTTTGCTCTCCTGACAGGCTCTTCTACCAAACATCCTGGCACCCTTCTTCCCATAAATATACTAGGCTGTCAACCCGTGTCCCGCTGTGCGCTTCCCGTGAAAAACAGCATCCGTTGGGTAAAATACTGAGCTAGCCCGTGTGCGTAATTGGAAGGCAAAGATTAGTCTGGGGGAACAAAACAAAAGGAGGGAAGAGCAGAAAAACTTAACACAAAAAATATTTAAAGAAAATGTACACCACAAAAAATATTCACACACACAGAAAGAGAAAAAAAATCTATTTATGAAATGTGGCGCCACACAAATATGACATAGGCGACAGTAATTTGATAAAGTTTGGCGCAGTGTATGTGGTTTCGAGATTTGCATGCACGCGCAGGTTAAATCATTCTGAGATTATCGAGTTAAGTCTATGTTGCTGTAACTAAATAACAAATGATAAGAGATGTAGAAAAATGAAAATGGCACGGAAAAGTTAAATTAGAGTAGAAGAACTTTTACAAAAGTTAAAAATTAAAAATAATAATACATGTGTGCGAAAAACGCGAAAGGTCTGCTGCCCGCGGAGCTGTCGCGTGGTCCCAGTGCTCTAGATGATAGATACATTATAGGTGTCTATTTGGGATAGAACGTGGATGCTGGCAGGAGGTTGGACAAAGGAAGTACTCATGAAATAAACTGCTAGATTCCCTGCCATTTCAGAGTGTGGCTGCTGTCGTCAAGAACAGGTTCCGGCATATTCCGGTTTATAACGCTGTCCAAGGCCTATGACCGGCGAAATTTCCTAAGTTGGCTCCTTTAAACAGGAAAGTTTCCAGGGAGTAGCGCTCATCCCATGAGAGAACGTGCCGATCTTGTGAATGAAGTATGATTCCCCTTGTTCCCTGTAATAGGTGTTAGGGAACCCGGACTGGAGAAGGATTACACGGATGTTTTCGAAAGTGTGGAGTGGCAGACGCAGGTGCCTGGAAAGGGGCAAGTTGGGTAAGGATGACACATAGGCTTTGTGGTTGTTGAAGCGGGAACGGAATGATGTCTTGGTCTGACCAATGTACTCCTCTCCACACACCTCGCATTGAAGTTTTGTAAATGGCATTGCTTGAGTCGCAGTCGAGGTCTTCATTTATGTGAAACACAAAGCTATCGAACTTGGATTTTGCCACTTTGGTGTCTGAAACGTGTGGACATACTTTGCAACGGGGTTTACCGCATGGCTGGCACCCACCTCGGGTAGTGTTATTCTTTTTTACGCATTGACAAGCAAGTCTTTAAAGTTCTTGTCCCTGTGGTACACCACTTGGGGTGGTTCCTTGAATATTAGTGGCAACCTATTACTGTGATTAAATTTTAATGACGGCTTAGTATGTTGTTTACCTTGGGAGCCGTTGCGGAGTAGGTAAGGATTAGGTTTGTTTTGCTGTCTTTTTTCACCTTCTTCTCTGCCAAGATGGAGGAGCGGTCTAGGTTGCGAGCACATTGAATCGTGTCATCGACTATTTCCCCCGGGTATTTCTGTCGTGACAAAGCGGCCTTGAGAGTCTCCGTTATCTGGTCAAATTTCTGTTTGGTAGAACATATTCTTCGGTATCTGTGCGCCTGAAAATAAGGGGTACTTGTTTTGCAGTGCTTCGGATGGCTACTGTGAAAATGGAGATATTGCTGTCTATCCTTGGGCTTTCTGCATAGGGTAGTCGAGAGGCAGTTAGCGCTTACGGATATTTACACGTCGAGAAAATTAATCTTTGAGTCGGTCGGACATACAGTGGGTAAACCAGATGGAGGGATGTGGGTATTACAATTAATCCAACAGGCTCAGTTAATCATGTTTCCTTGAAAGAAAGATGTCGTCTAGGAAACGCTTGTAGAAAAGTGTTTTTTTTTTTTTGCCTGTTCGTCAAGGAAGGCAATTTCTAGTGACGCCATGAAGATGCTGGCATAGCTAGGTGCCATTTTTGTGCCCATCGCAGTACTGCTTATTTGGAGGTAGTGCTCGCCATCAAACTCAAATTTGTGGGAATTTAGGACCAGTTCAATAAGGACGGAAAGAGTTCCATCGTCCAAATGAACCGAATAGTTTCAGCTTTCGAAGGCTGCCAGCGTTGCTGCTGTGCCGTCTGCGTGCTGGATATTTGTATACAGGAAGCAAACATACATGGTTGCCAGAGGGCCTCCTGTGAGGATGGTCAAGTTGGAAATCTCCTGAAGGAAATGGCTTGTGTCTTTGATGTAAGAAGGAAAACGAGGAGGGATGTCCTTGTTGAAAAAATGAATAAAATTAGATATGTTCTCCGTCGCTGCCTCATTGCTGGACACGATTGGGCCAGCCATAATGGTTAGCTTTATGTATTTTAGGGAGAAGATAAAACCGGCCTGGAGCTGGATCGCTCGGCGACATTGGTTTAACATTGCCTCAGTTATTCCACAGTCCTTAGCGAGCCCAGCAAGATAGTCCTCTATTTCTGTCACTAGTTGACGTGTGGGGTCGTTCGGAAGCTTGCTGTAGAACTGAGGATCATTAAGCTGGCGGTGGCCTTTAAAATATTCTTATTTGTCCAGGATTACTATAGCTCTACCCTTATCAGCAGGTTTTATTACGATATTTTCGTCTTTACGCAACGTTTCCAAAGCCTGTAGTTCTTTGTTGGAAATATTGTTGCGGACCGGACGTTGTTTTCCATGCGCCCTTATTATATACATGTGCATTGCAGATATATAAAAAGTAGCGGCGTAGGTAAAAGCTATAGCGATAGCTGGGGAGGGAACGAAGCTTCTCAGAAGGCGGCAGCCAGGAGAGAGAATAGAAGCAATATCCTAACAAGGAAAGTACGAAGCAAATACACACAAAAATACGCTTTTTCCGCACCATCCCACGGATACCTTGATGCTCAATATTTATTTTTCTTGTTTTTATAATTTGTAGTGTTTGTGTTAATTGCACCTGCCTTCATCATGCTTGTATTTACCCTAACTGTATCCCCTCCTTATGTAATGCTCTCGGGCCCTTAAGGACGAAATAAATGAAATGAAATGAACAAGTACATGCATGCATATGTACAGTACGACACAGAACGGACCGCTCTCCAGCGGTGCAGGTGTTCAGGGCCGTTGTAACGTGAGTTACGAGTTAGGCCACAACAGTTTGATCACCTTAAGAGAAGTTAGTGATCGGCACGGTGGAAGCGCGGCGCCGCGGTCGTGGGATGCAAGGCGGCCGGTCAGACGCCGTGCGGGAACCCGATCCTGCAGCCGAGTGCCGCGGCGGCTGTTCCTCAGTTGGCCATTCCCTTAGTGCTTTTCGTTGCGAAGGCATTCGCAGTACAAACTCGTCCTTCAGAATAAGGGGCCGGAAAGAGGGGCTGAGAAAGAATCTAAAGAATAAATACATTTAGAAAATAACAAAAAAGGGAACGTGGGGCGCCCGGAGAGAGCAGACCCCATGGAAAAGGAGAGATTCAAGACGTTCAAAGCGTTCGGTTGGGTAGGTTTTTGAGAAAGGAGGAACTGCCCAAGTTTTCATTCATGCCATGGGTTGGTGTCCGAAATCTGTGTATGAAATAGGACTCTTTTTGTTCTCTTTGGCGACTTGTTTGGAAACCCGACTGGAGAAGGATGACTGGAATGCTTTCGAACACATGTTGGGGTAGACACTATGGGGGTTATTCTTGTGGTAACGCTCAAAGGGCTAGAAGCAGTTCTCGCTCTCTAGCACCAGCGTGCCAGCCCTAGCAGTCAGAGCTGTGACCCCCAACCCGCGGTGCGGTGAGTCGCAACCACGGCGGGTTCGGGCCAGAGGGGACAAACACGAGTATGCTACTCGGAGGAGCGTTTATTGCTCCCGAGCAATACAATGCAGCAGCAACAATACAACCGCCGTAACGAGGGAAAGTGTTCCGCTCGCGTACGGGGGTGAAAAACACAAAGGGCAGAACGCACGCAAAAATGTGGGGGAAGAAGGTTCCGCTCACCTCGCGTGGCTCCTCGCTCACGGCCCGCGGCGGTCAAGTGACACACGGTGGCCGGGCGATAAGGGCAGCGGTCTCCGTGGCAGATCTCTGATCCGTGCGTGTGCACGGCTCCCGCCAGAAGACGAGCGAGCGTCGGGAGAAACGCGTCTCCTCTCGGGCTGTGGAGAGGAGGTCTCTCCGTTCTAAGAGGGGAAAGAGGGCAAGTCTCCGCGGCGGCGTCGCGGCGGGGAGCGAAAGGAAGCGGGGGTGGCGAGAGTGCCCTCCCTCGCAAAACCTCCCGAACGGCGCGCGCATAGCATCGCGTGATAATTACGCGCGGCCGTTACAATGGGGCAGGGGATTCATGTGTATCCCCACATCCCCCCCTCCTTAAAACTGCCCTACGGCCGAGAAGTGACCGCGTTCACACAAAAGGGTATACCGAGTGGGGCCGGCGAAACGCCGTTTAACTTTAACAAAAATAAACAATTAACAAAAGTCGGCTCACAGCCACTGGCGCCGTCGTCGAAGGCCATGGTCACTGGCGCCGAGAGGGGCTCCCTAGTCCGCCATCAAATCTCCGAAATCGATTAAAGGGTCTGCCGACGACGCCGTCGATGCCGAAGAAGGTGTCCAGGCCGGCGCAGTCGGGGACAGCTGGGACGGGCTTGGCCCCGAAGACGAGGATTGAATGGGAACGCCACAGCCGGTAGCCTCCTCCGTAACCCCGCCGCCGTCCAAATTAACGAGCAGCGACGCCGACGGCTCCGGACCAGCGCGCGCCACGGTCAGCAGCCACTGTGCATAGGCCGGGTCCTGGCCGACTCACCGGATTACTTCCTTCACGGCCGCAGTCAATTGCGGCGCCGGTGCTGTTACCTGCGCAGCGGATCCCCTCTGGTGCCGGTCGATCCGACCTCTGTGCAGCTTGGACTTGGAATGGGAGTCCGCCAGCAGCAGACCACCGCATACGCAAAACACGGAGCCGGGCGCCGGAGGCAGTGAGGCACCGTTGGCGCGAAGGTCCTCGTCATCCACGGTCCGTCCCTGAAAACGGGCCTGCAGACGATCAGTTTTCTTTCCCCTGTGGGTCCGCTCGTGCCGCTTCCATGGTGCCGCAGAAAAGTATGAAACCGGCGCCTCAGTGCCGCTGTGGTACGTCCAGGTCGCCACCGAACGCTTCTCCGGAGACTTCACCACCTCCGCCGTGCCCGGTTGTGCGGTGGGCCCCGAACCCGTAGATGTAGTGGCCCCGGGGCGTGCGGGTTGGTGCTTGAAATAATTGCCGTGCTGCTTCTTGCCTGCTGGTCCACAGGTATTCGTGCTCGGATGCTGTGGGTGCGGTCGCCTCTTCTGGCCGCCGGAAAAGGTTCTCTGAGTCTGCATGACCTTTTTCCTTTCGATGATGCGGAACCACGGAAATTGACTGCGAATAGTTCGGTGTTCCGATTAGAGCACTGCACGGGCCTCAATCTGAGGCCCAAGCCCGGCCCGGGCCCGAGACCTGAAGCCCGAGCCCGGCCCAGGCCCGTGGCTTCAAGCCCGGGCCCGGCCCAGGCCCGCTAAATTATCGCTCTAGCGGGCCCGGCCCGGCCCGTGAATCCCGGAGTGAAGCCCAGCCCGGGCCCGGCCCGGCCCGTTTCACAGTAACGCTTGAGGTTTACTGCTCGCTCTGAGCAATTAGACTTCTACTAGACCGATAAGAAACAGGCCGAGAAAGGTTCTGAAACCGCAGTTTGGCTTGCAGAAAGTTGGTTCTTTTTAACCCAGAAGGAAGTGATTAAGAGTAGTGCTCGCCAGGCCCGTCTTTTGGACAGTGATCTCACGTAGGTGCGCAAAGATAAACTCGGAAGTTCCGAGAGCCAAATAAAACGGGCTGCATACGCGCGTAATAGACTACTTTGCATTCCCCCATGATTTTAATCAGTCATATTTTGCCGCCCGGAAGTATAAACATTAAAGCTGCCTAGCAAGCAGTGGGATGACATTTTTTCACTGAACGCGATCACACAGGTTGAACTCATATCCGAACTTGTCGCCTTTCAGCAGAAACGAAAAGCTAGAAGGCTTGAGTATTTCACGGTGTGTGTTTTGATGACTATAGGCGTCCTAAACTCATATGTTCTTCCCTAATGCATTTCTAATAGTATATAGGTATGTTTTTGGATGACGAACGATCAATGGCTGATTAAGATCAGTTGAATTTTACTCTTACTGGTGGAGCAGAAGATAGCGCGCGAACCACGTGATAACTTACAGGGTAAAACACTTGTCATGACAACGAGGCTGAAGAAGCGAGGAGGGATAGATGTGGTTATGAGATGAGAGTTACAAACTCTCGCGAGTTTTTGTGGCTATTTTATTTAGGAGACGTTCCGGTCGGCTGATCAAAAAGAAAACCAAACGCGCTTTAGTTTGTGAATTTTCTCAAATGAGCAAAAAAAAAAGCTGTGAAATAAAAGATATGTTTTTGGGGCTGAAGGGCCCAAGGGGAGTCAGGCTGTAAGAGACACCGAAGCAGAGGGCTCCCGATCATTTCGATCACCCGGGTTTCTTCAACGAGCTATGATACTGCAAAGTACATGGCTGTCATGCTTGGCGCCTAAATAGAAATGCGGCCACCGAGGCTAGGAGCAAACCCTGGTTCCCCGGCTCAGTAATCAAGCGCCTTGACCACTAAGCCACCGCGGCGTGGAAATAAGGAAATAAATAAGTCAATGAGTAAAACTTAGTTTTTTTTTTCACAGCGCGTACTATAATCCGTAGCTCATCCATGTCGGTGCTCCAATGCCGCAGTTGTGCACTTCACTCTGCAAAAGTGAATGAATAGTCGGACACCAGCCGTTTCTGTACGGACCCAAGCCCGACTCGGGTCCGCAGCTTTAAGCCCGAGCCCAGCCCGGGCCCGCAACTTCAGGCCCGGGCCTGGCCCAGGCCCGGCAAAACAGATCATATCTCGGCCCGGCCCGGCCCGCGGGCCGGGCCGGGCCCGGGTTTTCGGGCCGGCCCGAGCCCGTGCAGTGCACTAGTTCCGATGACGAGTGCAGATCCCCCAGGCTTGCAGGCCGCGCCCTTTCCCCTGGTCGGACCCGTACTCTCTTTCTTCTGACACTTGATTTACTAGAGCAGACCGTCGCGATGGCCCACTGGACCCTCTCACTTGGTCGAACCGCTTGCTGTAGGCTCACCTCCTTTCCATCCCTGCGACCTTCGGCCCAGAACTCCGGCGCAACAGAGGCCATGTTCCGCTGCCGCCTCCTCCTGACTCCGGGACCCGCGATGGCCCACGCAGCGGGGTGTCGGAGCGCTCTTGCGGGCGAAGCCGTAGCAGGGGAGTCCGGGGCTCTCAGGCGGCCTCTCCGCCGCCGTTTTCGCTGTGTTAGACAAAGGTGCCGGCTTCCCCGAATTCCCGCTCGCTCGTCCCGCGGCCGACCGGAAGCTGTTCTTCTGCGCAACTTGGTGGCGACAGCGGGCTCTTGACTCGGGAATGCGGCCGCCCTCCAAACGGCCTGGCTCTCGGTGTTCGAAGCAGCAACGGTCGTTGCGGCGTCCGCTGGCTCTCCTCCGGGCACGCTGTGAAGTCTGGCCTGCGGCTGCAAAGCTGTCTTTTCTTTTTAGTTACTTTTAACGATTTACACACATTTTTTTTTCTTTCAGTTAGTCTAACCCCGCTCGGTCTTTTCCGAGGAAAAACGTGTGCTTGCTCCGGAAGCCACGGCGCGAAATATAGAAGGGGTGTTCCGTCCATATTAAGCAGGAGAAATTACTCCCTGCGAGTTGGTCAGAGTTGTTTCTGCCGTGGGCGCAAGTTGTAACGAGGCGCCGGGCTCTGTTGTCGAGCCTTGCCTCTCGGTGCGGCTGCCTGCTGGCGGGGGAGGGTTTTCTCCACAGGCCACTCGTTCCCCCTGTCAAAGTAGGGTTTGAGATCACAGACATGCACTGGCCCGCCGGTCGGTCTTAGCGTCAAGTCCGCCAGCCTGTAGACGAGAGAGGAAAGTTTCTCCCGAGCTACATATGGTCCCGTCCATTTCGGCGCCAGAGAAGCAGAAAACCGCCTACTGGCATCGCTCAGAACGTGACTGCGCCTCAACACCAGGTCACCCGGTTTGTAGTGAACTTCCCGGTGAGAGCGGTCATACTGCGCTTTCTGCTGGGCCCGACCAGTGCTCAGATTCCGGCGTGCTTTGTCCAAAGCCTCCGTCATCCTCGCGCGCAGCCCGGTCGCATAGTCGGCGCGTGCCGACCAAGCACTCGGGGTGTTGCTGCGAACCTGTAGAGTAAGTTCTAACGGGTTCGGCAGCTCCCTGCCAAGGTTGGGCGCCAAGAATATGGGGGTTATTCTTGTGGTAACGCTCAAAGGGCTAGAAGCAGTTGTCGCTCTCTAGCACCAGCGTGCCAGCCCTAGCAGTCAGAGCTGTGACCCCCAACCCGCGGTGCGGTGAGTCGCAACCACGGCGGGTTCGGGCCAGAGGGGACAAACACGAGTATGCTACTCGGAGGAGCGTTTATTGCTCCCGAGCAATACAATGCAGCAGCAACAATACAACCGCCGTAACGAGGGAAAGTGTTCCGCTCGCGTACGGGGGTGAAAAACACAAAGGGCAGAACGCACGCAAAAATGTGGGGGAAGAAGGTTCCGCTCACCTCGCGTGGCTCCTCGCTCACGGCCCGCGGCGGTCAAGTGACACACGGTGGCCGGGCGATAAGGGCAGCGGTCTCCGTGGCAGATCTCTGATCCGTGCGTGTGCACGGCTCCCGCCAGAAGACGAGCGAGCGTCGGGAGAAACGCGTCTCCTCTCGGGCTGTGGAGAGGAGGTCTCTCCGTTCTAAGAGGGGAAAGAGGGAAAGTCTCCGCGGCGGGGTCGCGGCGGGGAGCGAAAGGAAGCGGGGGTGGCCAGAGTGCCCTCCCTCGCAAAACCTCCCGAACGGCGCGCGCATAGCATCGCGTGATAATTACGCGTGGCCGTTACAATGGGGCAGGGGATTCATGTGTATCCCCACAACACACATGCTTGGAAAGAGGAAGATTTGGCAGCGCGTGTTGCTGAAAGGCAACACATTGTTGAAACGGAACCTAAACGGCGTTTCAGTTTGTCCGATGTACTCCATGCCGCACACACCGCAGATAATCATAAATACCACATTAAAACTGTCGCAGTTAACACTTTTTCTCATCTTGAAGCTAAAATCAGAGAATGTATCCTTTGCAGTGCTTGCAGTCTGCACAATATTGCAAACCTCTCAATGTGGCTTACGGTGTGGTTAACATCCAGGACTCGGGTTGGAGTTCGACGTTTTTCTGGACTGAACTAAAACGACCCTCAGGTTCCTGCTGTCGCGGTGTAATGCTCTTGGGGGTTGTTTAAAAATGAGGGGCAAATGACTGCTTTGCTGAATAATGTTCAAATGTTTTGAAAGGATATTGTTCACACGTGGTGTGTTAGATGAATGCGTGAGAATAAGGTTGCTTGGTCTTTCAATATCCTGTGATTTAGGGAAATAAAGTGTTTTATTACTGTACAAACCACGAGCTTTCCGGATAGCGTCTTCGAGGATGGGCGTTGGATATTCGTTAAGTAAAAGATTTGTTTTTATTTGCTCAGCCTGGCGGTCAAAGTCTTCGAACTGAGAGCAAATCAGTTGGTATCTATGAGCCTGTATGTAGGGTATGCCAGTCTTGCAGTGGTGTGGGTGGCTGCTCTTAAAATGTATTGCTGGCGGTCAGTGGGTTTTTTGTAGAGGGTTGTTTTAAGTACGCCGCCCTTTTTGTCTGTTTGAATGCCAAAAAAGTTGATAAATGTTGTGGAGATGCTGTGAGTGAATGATACGGAAGGATGAAATGTTTAATACCTCGCTATTAATGTCAAGAGGCTGGCTTCGTCGTGGGACCAAATGAAAAAATATTGTCCAAGACACGTTTATAAAGGAGTCGTTTCAAGGACTGAGTGTCAAGGAATTCTGTTTCCAGTGCCGCCATTAATATATTTGCGTAGGCCGTTGCCATCTTTGTTCCCATCGCCGTGCCCTTGACCTGAAGATAGTGTCTTCCCTCAAATTCGAAGTTGTTGCTGTTCAGTATAAGCCCAGGATAGCAGAAAGAGTTTCCTTATAGAGGTAACCGGGGGGATCTGTCTGCAGGTGCTCATCTACTGTCGCGCGTATGCCATCTTGGTGGGGGATATTTGTATATAATGATGTCACACCCATTGTAACCAAGAAACTTTGGTCAGGAATTATGAGGTTAGATACCACTCTGAGAAAGTGATTTTTGTCCTGAATGTGGGCCGGGATGGTCGGTATAATGTCCTTCAAGAGGAAGTCAAGGACGGGGGAGTGTGGTCTTACTTGACACAATGGGACGGCCCGGGCGGTTGAGTTTATGTATTTTCGGGAGGAGGTAGAACCGTGCAGGGACCGGTGTGACTGGAGTCATTGCTTTGATAATTTGCCCGGATATCTTTTGATTTTGACGAACTGATTTTTACTTATTGTTAATTTCGATTTCGAACTGACCTGACCACTGGTTAGCAGCGTGCAAAAATGAATATTTTCCATTTGTCGGAAACATTGTTAAGTATCCGGGCTTGTCCACAACAACAACTGCACATCCTTTGTCTGCCGGCTTGATGATTATGTCAGACCGCTTATTTAAAGGTCTGAGGGCTCGCTCTTCCTCGGATGAGAGGTTGCACGGGACATTTTGAATTTTGAATATGAGGCTAGGATATCCTTTTGAACGGCAGGGATGTAGTACATATCGAAGTGTTTTCTCTGCGTTCGTTTGGATTACATGATTGGTTTGATGTCCCGAAAATGTTATTTTCACGGTTGCTTTTGCGGTTTCGGAAGTACTCACGCAGACGTAGATTCCTTGCGAAGTTATCCAGATTCTCATATAATTAGATTTCGTTGTATTTTCCGGTGGTGGGGCAGAAAGTTAAACCTTTGGAGAGCAGCTTTCATTCCGAAGGAGAAAGTGGACGGCTCGTTACGTTCACAACGTTGTCAGCCTCGATGGAAGACCGGACAGCATTAGGTTGCTCAGGGCCTAGCGTGCTCTTAGTAGGAGGCAGAATAGGTGAACGGGGCACTGGGGTCACGCCGTCTCGCTGGAGTTTGCTAAGTTTCTGCACATTTGTGCCTTTTTTCTTTCATTCTGCGAATTCTTTTAGCTCAGTTATTCCTGTCGGCGTAAGGTCCGGTTCATGACACAAGCACTGTTAGACATGCTCTAATTCGAGAGCCATTCGTTGGCTGTGCCGTATAATTAGGTCCACAAGGCTTAATGAACTCTCGTGTAGAATGTGTTTCAATTGCGACGTTCCCGCCTTTCGGGGGTCAGACACAAAGCAACACAATATTTGTTGCTATCTACGGGTTCCGCTGAAGCGGGGAGAACTGAGCCAACACACACCACCTCCGAGTCAACCTTATTTATTCACACTCTGCCTGAAGGTGAAACTGGGGTTCCGCTCACCGCTGTCTTGTATGAGGAGTGTGTCCAGTCCAGCCAGTAGGTGCCTCGCTCTCGGCTGCTCTGGCGGGGTGGCGCTCAGCCTGGTGACGGTCCCACAGTTCGGCAAACTGGCCCTGCTACCGCTAACGGGGGCTTCCATCTTGACACTGTCGGATCTTCTCAGGCATATCGCTAGCGGTACTATGACGGGTTGAGGCGTCAGGCTTCTTGGGGCTCTCGGCTGGTGGTCAGTTTGCTACGGACCCCTGAGGTCCGGCTTCGCCGACTACAGACCAGCGCGATCTGCTTCCGTTCACCTCGCCCGTCTCTGCTCGTTCTCTCCTTTGTCTCTTATCTCTGCGTCGCGTCTCTCTGAGGGTCCTCTTTCTTTCTCTCGGTGTCCTCCTCTCCCAATGGTTTTTCGCCGTCGCTGCTCATGCAGCTGACCAAGGGCGCTCGCCGATTTTCCACGAAGCCGCGGCCGTTTCGACACCAAGGCCGATGGCCCCTATGGGGATGTGTCCAAGGGGATCAGGTGTCCCTCGGAGGGGAACGGTTCCCCTAAACAAGCGTCTCGCCTCCTCTGCTGGGAGCCCTCCTGGTGCTAGCCGCCGGCCTCCCCCCGCTACGCGGTCTGCCGGGGCCGCTGCTAGTAAGGCCGTCTGCAGGCGCGCATGCGGGCACACACAAACGTGCTTGTCTGCGCGCCAGGGGCGGGGGGGGGGGGGGAGAGATGGAGTTGGGCCGCACCGCAAAAAAGGCCGCAGGGATGTCTGTGGTTGCACTGGGCTCCCCGGACGCTCCCCGGCTCCCCGGAGGGCTCCCCGGAGGGCTCCCCGGAGCCGGCTCCCCGGCTGTCCTCTTTAGCCCTCTGGCTACTTTTCACGTCTTTCTGTTGCGTCCGCCGCATTCCACAGAACCGCTTTCGCAGACGGGGCAGGGCGATAACTTTGAAGCTAGACGCAGTGTCTGTGGTACTAGTCGGTGGAGCGAGTTCTTTTGGGCCATGCCTAGGCCTCCCGTAGACAGCCCTTCACACCATTTCGCGTCCTAGTCTGCGTTAAAGGTTGTCATCACCTGCGTGAGCTGCAGCCGCATACCTTTTGGTTAAGAAGAAGTTCTTGTTGGGCGAGCTGGTGCGCACTGTTGTAGGTACGAAGTGCGCACAAAAGACACACACAGGAAAAAAATTGAATTGAAAAATTGAAAATTGATTTGCCTCCTTATCCTCTCTTTCCCCTCTTTGTAGGCACGTCTGCACACTGCCTATAAAGCGGCATTGAATCCAATAAACACCAATTGATAGTTTGCGCTCTTTCAGTCTCCCTCGTGTTTTTTTTTTCCTGTGTGTCTTTTGTGCGCAATTCGTACCTACAACAGCATACCTTTTGGTATGGTTTCTTATTCGGAATAGCGAGTTAGAGTGGTCGCGTGGTATTCATATCTAATTCGTTTCTCGATAGTTTTCCGGATTTTTACAAAAGACGGCGAGTGAGTTTCCGGGGAGCGGGCCGTACCTGTGGCAGCAGCGAGTGGTTCGCTGCGCTGCTTTAGGTTGTGGCGCGCCGCCTCGGCGCAGGCCTCTCTCGTCATGTAGCGGCGGCGTGGCGGTACGGGGGTGTCTCGGCCTCTTGGGCCTTCGGATGAGCAACAGATAGCGTTGTTCTTGTCCTGCTGCATCCCTGAGTCCTCGTCATCGGTTGTCTACGGAAGCTTCATCTCGTAGCGGGGGGTCTGGTCCTGAGGGCGCGTGTCAGGTGCTCGCGCACGATAGCCACGCCCTCGAAGCTTAGATGATGTCCACCGGCCGTGGGTACCCTCCATGGTGGCAGCTCTTCAAATGCGTGATTTAGATTCGCCACGTCACTGCCAAGTCGCCATCGGTGACATAGACGCCGCACCTGGCCCACAAAGACTTTCGCCTGGCCGTTAATCCAGCTGACGAACCTTCTGTTCGCCCCTCAGTATGGGCGGTTCAGGGCGCGTGGAAAAGGAAGACCCAGGCACACTTTCAACGAGGGGCGCTCACGGCCTATTCTCAACACGATCTCCCTCATGCTGGACATAGCGCCAGCGTTAGCGATGTCGGCTGTCCCAACGTAAAGAGTCACTGTACGGTGGGGGCAGGCAGGTATTCCAAGAGTGCCGGAATATCCGCAAACTTGGCTGATCTATACACCACGAAGCCAGGGGTGTTATGTTGCTCCGGGTCGAAATACTCGTATACATGCTTGAAAAGTTCGTCGCCAATTATAGTCGTGCTAATTGGGTTCCGTGGGAGGTGCATGGATGATCGCTCGGTTGTGTGGGCGCTGGCAGCAACTGCAGTAGAAGTAGTAGCAGGTGTCATCGTTCAATGGGCCAGGAAGACTAGTAGAATGAAGGGGTCACAACTTTCTCATCGGTTTTGTTTATTGCCAACAGTGTCGGACGCAGGACCGTCCCTCATCAGGGTAAAGAGACGAATGAAGAAAGTTCGCATATTCAAGGCACCGCACGAAAAGGGAGAGGAGATGTCGCTGTCTCTCTCGTTCGTTAGAGGAAGCAGAACCAAAGCCAGTGTAAGCACTCTAAGAACTGCTACTCCTGCATTAAGAGTAAAAGAGCCTCGCTACTCCTGCAGGTCTCAATCTACTCTCTCTACAAACGAGAAAGAGTGAAAGGTCCTGTTCACTCCTCTTGACAAAAGAGTAAAATGGCATTTCCACTCCTGCATACCCCAAGGGAGTTCAGTGCTTGTTTTACTCCTCCGCCCTTACGGCCATACAATCGTAAGGGCGCGCTAGCTTCTCGGGGCCGGCCTGCCAGCCTGGATGCCTGCGTCAGAAAAATGCACTGGTATTGTTTGTTCACGACCAAAGCTCTGGGATAGAGTATCATTAGCCAATGTCGAGTTGTTGGTAGAAGCGATAACAGCCATACAAATTTCCTCTCATAGCCGCTTTGCTGCTGCTCTGGAGTTCGCCTGGCCTCTGCTATAGCTCCGCTCCTGAAGGGGTCGCGGAAACCGAGCATATATTTATTTCCCTATGACGCGGGGTTCAGAGTAAAACGGTGCCGAGGGTAGCACCAAAGTGCTGGCCAGTTTCGAAGCGCATTCAGCTACAGCATCTATGTGAAATCGGCTAGGTTTAGCGACGACAAGGGCAGCCAGCGAGCAGCGCACAGTTCGCCGCCCGGCGCGATCGCGGGCGCCGTCGTTGCCGAAAGCTCGGCTCGCTCAATGATTCGCTCTGTAGCTTGCGAATCGCGCACGCAAGGCTGGAAAATCGAGCAGCGACTGGCCTGCGATTGAGCGAGCCTTTATGCCCACGTTTGCAGCACAGGTGAACAAATTTAGCACACATGTATGCATGGAATATCGGCGGCGTTGCGGCGATTCTTAAGCTCGTCCTCGACGCCATCATCACCGTTCGGGTGGACCCGAACATATCTTTATTTCACTACGAGACATAGTTCACAATAAAACGTACTTGCAATGCAAAGAGTAGCACCTCAGCGCTAGCCAGTTTCAAAGCGCTCTCAGCTCTGGCATCGAAGTGAAACCTCCTAGGCTTAGCTACGAATACGGCAGCCAGGGAGCAGGCCGAAGCTCGTCGCGCGGCGCGCTCGCGAGCAGCGTCATAGCTTAAAGCTCGGCTCGCTCAAAGATTGGCTCAGAAACTTGCGAATTGTACTCGCAAGGCTGGCAAATCGAGCAGCTAGCGGCTGGCCTGCGACTGAGCGCACGTTCGCAGTACAGGTGAACAACAATTAGCGCACGAATGCTTGGGATACCGGCTGCGTTGCGGCCACGTTAAGGCGATTCTTAAGCTCGTCCTCGACGCCATCGTCACCATACGTGACACACAGGCTGAGAACTTGAATTCGAGTACGTGCTAAAGTAAGCTGCTCGTATTATTCGGAACAATCTGAACTCGAAAAGACAGTTGCTTCTGTCGGCTTCCATGCATGTGGGCTCTTGCTAGTGAAAGTACACTCGAACAGGATGCGGCGAGTGCGGGCCGCTGTTGCATATAAGCTAAAGTGTGAAGCAAGTATCGTCGTAGTTCCGTAACGCAGTTGATATCACAGTAATCCGCTTGTACGGGTCACATTTAAGCTCTGTTTCATGTAGATCTCCGTCGACCATGCCAGTGTCGCGTAGAGTAATGCATCGCAGCTGCTCTTTGTCCTACCGCTCGCGTCGAACATATCCTTGATATGGACCAGTTTGCGATACGGTGCGTTTCTTTGCCTTTTTTGTCGCATTTAAGGGATTTTCGCTGCCGTCAATCGAAATTGCATTCCGTCAACAGCGTCGTCTGCGCCGTCGTCTGCTAGGACACCCGGGGATGGGATCACAGGATCGCAGCTTCTACAAACGACATGTCAGCAAAAGTATCTAAAAGCGCTTTGGTATTCGCATTTAATAAAGAAATAAAATGAAAAAATATAATTTGTTTTTGTTGCGAACACAATTCAAATATTAGTAATAAAAAAAGCGCATTTGTAGGTTTTTTCAACGAAGCAAAACTGCAGCCGTCGTCACGTTTTGTGTTATTTGGGTTTTCGTAGCATTGTTTGAGTGCTCGTGCGGTGGACGTGTATGAAGAACACAAGTGTGTTTTGGAAACCAACGACGAGAATTACGCCCTGTCAACACTGGTGATTTTGAACGGGTAAAGCCCTGAAGAAAGGTAGCGCTACGACTTCTAGTCATCTGGAGAGGCAACGAAGAAGAATGTGCGGTTTTGCTAAGCCTTGATGAGCCGTCTGAACGGTGAGTCCCGTGTACGTTTCTTTACTTCTGATCTCTATTCGCACGCGTTATTAGTGTGCAGTGCAGGCAGTCTGCGTGCGATTGCCTCAGCTATAATGCGTTAACGCCGATTCACACGACGGTCCGTTCGCCCGCGGCCCGCGCACTACGTATTCATGCGTCACCACATTGAGAGGCGCGCTGTCGGCCGCGGCAGCGGGCGAACGGAAAATCGTGTGAATCGGCCTTTACCAGAAAAGAACGGGCGTATAGGCCGCATGGCAACTGTTGCTCCATAGTCTCTATCTGCGTTTAGTACTCGGGTGCCGCGGTAAATAAAAATGCCACCAGTTATCACAACAGAGTTATGCGGTCGCTTGCTAGCGCTGCGAAAAACAACAGACAAAGTTTATGTTGTGTCCCCGTGTTGCTTTTGTGTGTGTGCGCCCCCGCGTCCTCCTCCTAACGACAGTTCGCATCCTCCTCCTAACGACCACTCGCATCCTCCTCCTAACGACCGCTTGCCCCTCGTCGCACGCTGTCGCCGGATGCCCCCCCACGGTGCGCCCCCGCACCCTCCTCCTGTTCTGGGAAGCCACTCCCTCCCGTGGACGCTTCTCCACTCCCTCCTTTCTTCGGGCGGCCAGTTCGGCTCCTGCCTCGGTCGACGCTGGTCGCACCCTCATCGGCTTTAAATAAACGAAGTCTAAAAGTACCGTGTGCGTCTTTCGCTGCATTCAACACAGCGACCGGACACGACAGTGGCGACGAGAAAGTGGATTCGACCCGCGCTACGCAACGCTATTGACAAGCCATGGCTACGCGAGGGTTTCCCAATCAGATACCAGAATTCAACGGCTCATCGTGGTCATCGTGGGTTGGACGCCTTCAGTTCTACTTTGAAGCTAACAACATCACAGACCCAGCCTTGAAGAGGGCCAACCTGCTGACGCTGTGCGGGGAGCAGACCTACGATACTGTCTGCGCCCTTATTCAGCCAAGCACACCAGCGGCAGTGTCTTACGACGACATCGTAAAAGCGCTGCAAAAGCACTACGACCCAAGGCCATCCGAGGTCTACAGCCGGGCTCGCTTCCAACGACGAGATCAACTGGGAGGAGAAACTGTGAGCGCCTACGTAGCCGCGCTCAAGAAGCTCGCTGCCGACTGCAATTTTGGAACGCTGTCGACAACAGCTACCGGGCAGGAGGGAGACGCAGCTTCTTCTGCTAACACCACCATGCTTCCCTTGGACGTGATGTTACGCGACAGATTTGTGTGCGGACTGAGTGACGAGTCACTGCAGCAGCGCCTGTTCGCTGAGAAGGACCTCACATTCAGCAAAGCTTACGACATCGCCGTTCGAGCGGAGAGCGCCGGTCACCAGCAGAGAGGGATTCGCCGGAACACCGAGCCGGTACACCAGACAAGCAACCAGGTGCGCAAGCCTTCTGTTGTTGTAAAATCGGTCAAAAAGGCACAACGCTGCTGGCGGTGTGACGACCAACACAACCCCCAGGGATGTCGATTCCAGTCAGCCACGTGTAATTTTTGCCACAAGCGAGGGCATATCGAAAGAGCATGCATTACGAAACGGAGACTTGCCAAGATAAAGTCACCTTCCCAGCCTAATCACAGCGTCAACGCCTCAGAGAATACGCCGCTATCTGATCTCCATGGAGCAACATCAGCAACACCATCTGTGTTGTACGACCTGAACACCATGAATCTCGGCACGCGACCGAAGATTTTTACAGAAGTAAGCGTACATCACCAGCTGATTAAGTTCGAGGTGGACTCCGGCGCAGCCTGTACTCTGATCAGTGAGGACACGTTCCGAACTTCATGGCCATCTGACGCACCCGCCCTGCAACAAGACGACACGCACCTGCGAACGTGGTCAGGACAGAATCTGCCACTATTGGGCTCTGCCAACGTGCAGGTTAACTACAACGGCCAGACCCATACGCTACCTCTGCTTGTTGTGAAGGGCACAGGATCAAGCCTTCTAGGGAGAAACTGGTTTTCTCCACTAGGCGTGATGATATGCGGCATACACCAGACGCCGAGCCAGAATATGGTTGAGCAACTGCAAGAGAAATACGAAAGAGTATTCTCGGAAGAGATTCCAGGAAACGAAGGGCCCCCGGTCACACTGGAGTTGTTGGACAACGCGCAACCCAAATTTCTGAAGGCCAGGCCGGTGCCGTTTGCTCTCCGAGCTTCAGTTGAAAAAGAGTTGGACAAACTGGAGCAGCAAGGTGTCATCGAGCCGACGCAGCATTCAGAATGGGCCACACCACTTGTCGTAGTTCGCAAGAAGAACGGAACCACACGCCTCTGCGGAGACTACCGGAGCACCGTCAATCTTGCGACTAAAGCGTCCTCTTACCCGCTACCGACACCTGAAGAAGTATTCAGTGTACTACGTGGCGCAAGAGTCTTCAGCACATTGGACCTCACCCAGGCGTATCAGCAGCTGAAGGTGAGCGAGTCAACTGCTGAATTATTGGCAATTAACACACTGAAAGGCTTGTACAAAGTCAAGCGACTGCCTTTTGGCGTAGCTGCAGCCCCGGCCATATTTCAAAAATTCATGGAGACAGTGCTTCAGGGCATCCCAGGAGTTTGTGTCTACCTTGACGATGTCATCATCAGTGGCACTTCCACTGAAGAGCATGCAGTGCGCCTAGAGCTCGTTCTCGAAAGGCTAGCAAACGCTAATTTGTGCATAAGCAAATCGAAGTGCTGTTTTGCGGTGCCAGAGGTGCAATTTCTGGGACACCGAATTGATGCGGAAGGCATTCACCCTACCGAGGACAAAGTGCGAGCGATCACAGAAGCACGAGCTCCAACAAACAAGCAGGAGCTACAGGCTTTTCTCGGACTCTTGACGTTCTACGACCGGTTCTTGGAACAAAGAGCTACCATGGCCAACGACTTATACCAACTCCTTCGGAAAGATGTGACATGGACATGGTCGCCACGCCATCAGCAGTCATTCGATGCCCTGAAAGACCTGATTCGAAGATGTACAGTCCTCCGCCACTACGACGAAAGGAAGCCTCTGCTTTTGGCTTGCGACGCATCACCGTACGGAGTCGGCGCGGTTCTATCGCAAACTGACGAGCAAGGAAGGGAAGCTCCCATCGCCTTCGCCTCACGTACGTTGTCGCAAGCAGAACGCAACTACGCGCAACTTGACAAAGAAGGGCTAGCCATCGTCTACGCGGCGACACATTTTCACCAGTACATTGCCGGCCGGAAGGTGACCTTTATAACCGATCACCGACCGCTATTGGGCATTCTGGGACCACAAAGGCCTATGCCACCAACTTTGTCTCCGCGAATGACACGTTGGTGCATCAAACTCTCAGCGTACGACTACGCTCTGGTCTACCGCAATGGGAGTAAACATCAAAACGCCGATGCGCTAAGCCGTCTGCCACTAGACGCAACTGTTGACGAACCATTTCCACCAGGAGACGTTCTGATGTTCGAAGCACTGCCAGAACCTCCGCTTACAGCAGGCACAGTTGCAGCATCTACGCAGAAGTGCGCAGCTCTCCGGCTAGTTTACATAGCTGTTCAACAAGGCAACGTGCATAAACTCAAAGGGGACAACTTCGACGCTTACCGCAGGCGAGCTACAGAGTTGAGCACCCATCGCGGCTGCATCATATTTGGGTCCCGAGTTGTGATGCCGAGAGAACTACGCGCACAAGCTATGTCTCTCATCCACGCCGGACATCGGGGCATCGTTGCAATGAAAAAGTGTGCCAGAAGCTACATGTGGTGGCCTGGCATTGACAACGACATCGAAACAGTGGTGCGAGAATGCAAGCCTTGCCAGAGCAGCCGGAGCGCCCCGCCGAAAGCTCCTGTCCCAGAATGGGAAAAGCCAGACACACCATGGCACACACTGCACATTGATTTTGCAGGACCAATTGAGGGCTGCACTTTCCTTGTGGTCGTAGATGCCTACACAAAGTGGCTTGAGATAAGGCAAATGGGACAGACGACTTCGGCAGCAGTCATTGACAACCTCCGATCACTATTTGCAACGTTCGGCCTGCCGCGCAAGGTAGTGTCGGACAACGGAACACCGTTTGTGTCTGCGGAGATCCTCAAGTTTTATCGCGACAACGGGATCTCATCAGTTACATCGGCCCCCTACCACCCAGCGACAAACGGACAAGCCGAGCGCTACGTAGCCGAGCTAAAACGCGCCCTTGAAAGAGATCAGACAGGCTCGCTGCAGCGCCGCCTTGCGCGCTTTCTCTTCAAGCAGCACACGACGGTTCAGAGCACAACAGGCGAGACCCCCTCGAAAATGATGTTCGAGCGTGAAATGCGAACCCAGCTCACAGCCATCCTCCCCGAGCCAAAGGCAGAGACGTTCCGGGAAGAAAAAGCAATTCCGCGCTGCGGCACGCTTAATGAGGGGCAGCGCGTCCTCGCCCGACAGTTTCTGAAAAAGCCACGCTGGGAGGAAGCTACAATTGTCAGACGCATAGGCCTGCGCTCTTGGCTCGTCAACATACATGGCACAGTAGTACGCCGACATCTCAACCAGCTGCGTAGATTTACGACGCCGTCTGAGAGCTGTCCGCCAGCGGAGAGAACACGTGCACCATTTTCCCACATAGCCTGGCACCTCTTCCCGGAAGAAGAGACTTCGCCCAGGACAGACCCAGGAGACACAGCGAACAACAGCCAGCCTACAAGTGTTTCTCCCCCGAGCGCACAAAGCCAGCGCGCCTCCACGCGTGAGCGCCGACCCCCTGCACGATACCGGGCAACTTTCTAAGGGGGAAGGAAGTGTTGTGTCCCCTTGTTGCTTTTGTGTGTGTGCGCCCCCGCGTCCTCCTCCTAACGACAGTTCGCATCCTCCTCCTAACGACCACTCGCATCCTCCTCCTAACGACCGCTTGCCCCTCGTCGCACGCTGTCGCCGGATGCCCCCCCACGGTGCGCCCCCGCACCCTCCTCCTGTTCTGGGAAGCCACTCCCTCCCGTGGACGCTTCTCCACTCCCTCCTTTCATCGGGCGGCCAGTTCGGCTCCTGCCTCGGTCGACGCTGGTCGCACCCTCATCGGCTTTAAATAAACGAAGTCTAAAAGTACCGTGTGCGTCTTTCGCTGCATTCAACACAGCGACCGGACACGACAGTTTACTACATTCCAATAGCATAGATTTGTGCTACGTAGGAGAGGATGATGAGCGTGCAGTGCCACGTTAGAGAGCGCTCTTGCTAGGCCAGCTGCGGACAGACAAGGAAACTGACAACGGTCGAGTTGCCTCGCGGCTGGTGCCCGTCGGATTGATTTGTGCTACTTAGAAGATGACGATGAGCGGCAGTGCCGCGCGACAGAGCACTCGCGCTAGGCCAGCTGCCAACAGACAGTGCTCAGTGTGTGTACTCGTGGGATTAGTGCTTACGCCTTAATATTTGTCATACAATTTTTTCGGGGACAATGATCGCGTGTAAAAGGCTGGGGCATATCCCTTGCCTAGTCATTTGTAAATTTTTATCTGTGCTTCCCCATGGAACAGAATTTGACACAGTATTATGTCAAAGTTAGATCGTTCTTGCGTCTGCCCTGAGGTGTATTTGTCGATGCTTCCTCGCCTTCAGATTTTGAGAACTGTTTGGGATGCAACTGCGCACTTATTTATGATTTCAAGCTTTTTGCTATATCCCTCGTTTGTGCGGCCCGCTTTCAAGTCGTTCGCTATATCGGTGATGGTTTGTTATTGATTTTCACTTTCTCTTATTTATTCTTGGTTGACTGCCACCAGCTGTGCTGCCGGCGATTCTCCGCGCTCGGAACTATTCCCAGGCACGAGACCCTACCCACAGACCTCCCTGCACCACACTCACCAGTTTTCTTCGGTATTTTTTTCCCTTGCTCTTACTTGCATTGCCACTAGGCAGTTTTTATTTCTGTGCAGATTTGTTAAATGCAATACCAATTTTCGTTTCATGCTGTGATGTGAGATATCGTGCTTCTTGCTAATGAATGCATGCCTTTTCCATCCTCTCATCATTTGTGCAAAGCAGACGGGTCTACTGGTCGCTACGTTCAATTTAAAAATACTTTCGGCGCTGCTGCAAAGCACCCTAGTAGTAATAAAATCCTGTGCATGCTATATTCGAATAGTTACGCTCTTTTCATCATGCATAAAAATAGTGGTATTCCAGCCTGCTCATCTTTCTATGCGGGTGTGACAGTCATGTAAATCTACTGAAAAAATGTATATCGGTGCATCACATACAATCTGTTCATTTCTTTTGTCATGGGCCCTCTCATTGCTTTGTGTGTTCCTATGTTACTACCTTATTCTAATTTATGAAGCAGTAGACAATTTCTTCTCTTGTCATTCATGACATTGTTACGGCCACTGACAACAGTTGCTCTGACATATTTATTTGCAGTTGCCAGCTGCCAGTATCTACTGGGCCATTCGTGCTTCCAGCTTTTGGCTGTGCTATCTCTCCTCAGCTGTTTGTGGTAGGTATTGTTTTCCAGTGATGCATACCTTACCTGCCTATTTAGAAAAATTTCGTAGACATAGGCTCACAGCCGGGTTTAGAAATGCATGCAGAGCTCTACGTGCACTTAGCAGCAGTACCTCCCTGTATAATCACATGAATCTGATCCTGAATTACATGAATGTAATTACATGATCTGTATGAAATAGTCGCTCATGAAGCTTTTGACTGCTGCTGTTAACATAATGGAATTTACACTGCTTCAGGTGCAGAGACTATTTCACACATGTTGCCTCTTATGCATATGTGCCCTCTGAAAGGACGAACATATTCCTTTATCCCTTTAAAAAACATTGTGTTCTATCATGATGCTTTACCGGTATTTCTGGTGTATAGACCAAAATGTCACTCAGTATTGTAACATGAAGCGGGAACTCAGTTTGTCCAATGTTTTAGAGGTAACATGAAGCGGGAACTGAGTTTGTCCAATGTTTTAGGGGTCCTAAAACATTGGACCAACACAGTTCCCACTCGAGTTATTGATCACTTCGCTCTCGCCCTACCATAAGCTTGCCGTCCAGGTTGGACAAATTGATAGAGCGACTGCTCCTGTGAAGTGGTGGTTCTGAGTTCGAACACCGGACCAGGACGAATCTTTCTTTAACTACGAAGTTTCTGTGAAAGCTGTATAGCTTTCCTTTGTAGCCATTTGGCTGTGCTCGAGTGGATGTCAATGAGTAATTACTCCTTATTACAGATCTTTTGTCAACGCCAAACTGATTCAGTAGCAACAAATAGTAGAAGGGTAAAAGCATGCTGCTCCCAAAAATTCGTTAAGCATGTTATAAAATGTATGCTGTATTGTTTTAACTGCTGCAAAGAAATAACGGTGATGTTAGATGCCCAGCCCCTATTAGGTAAACATAGCTCGCAATTAACACAGTGGATGGAAAAGAAATATGGACTTCAACCCTCACGACGACCCTCACCCCAGTAAAACAAAAAGTGCCAGTGTTGCCATACTTGAGAGCTTTGCTCTTTAAAATTGCTGTAGACTGCTACTCAAAGTTGACAAAAAAATGCGTCTCGTTTTCTGCATGTGCATTCCACAGTGCTGGTGCCATTTTCACTGGCCATTGACATTCAGTCGCATGATGTGCACCCCGCTCCTCGAGTTGATTTTGTTTGTCTTGTGAACCTGCCGTCAAAATCAGTGCAGGATAATGCTTCCCCAGTTGATCTGCAGTTAACCTTGTCCTTTGCCAGCTGCTGTCACCCTTTCTCCACAGAGAAGGGCGGTGGGAGTCCAAGCCAGGTGGAGTTGAAATATTTGACTAGTAGTGGACAGGGATCCTGCGGTTTGTTGAGTACACAGGCAAATTGGAGACTTATGGAAGAATTTTTTTACCAGCCAAAAAAGACGCATACACAAGACAGAACCGCACAGGACAAGGGCTGGTAAAAGCCGTAGTCCTCTGTGGTTCTCTCTTGTGTATGCGTGTTCCTTGGCGGGTAAAAAAATTCCTCCGCAAGTCTCCAATTTGCCGGTGTCCTCCACAGATTGGAGGATCCCTGTCTGTTACTAGTCAAATTTCATTACTCCACCTGGATTGGACTCCCACTGCCCTTCTCAAACTTTTGAAATCCTGTTGCCCTAGCAGATCATCAGCTGTCGGTTGTATTACTTTCGCTTCAGTGAAATTTGACATGTAGCGGACAGGGATCCTAGAATTTGTGGAGTACACAGGCAAACTGGAGACTTATAGAATTTTTTTACCAGCCAAGGAAGACGCATACACAAGATTCGTTGTCTGTGTTTCACAACTGAAAGTTCTAAATGCGTGCAAAAGTGTATCGTGCATTCGCACGTATTTTGAAAACTCAATTTCTGCAGCATTAGGTTTTCGGAATTAGAGCTGTAGCATTGCCGCCACAGAATCCCGCTCGTTAACAAAGCGCACACTTATTTGCTAGGTATATATTCGGTATACCGCAACCAGTACAACGTCACTGTTTGGAAGGTTCTGTCGTGAAATTTCTGATTGTGCAAGGTAGCTTTTCTTTTAAATTCAAGCGCTCTCTATTTGCTTTTTCCTGTGCATATTCATCGGTCGTTTCAATTCGGAAGCGTTGGTGCTGCAAGACGTGCATACGGAAGCTACGTTTGTGCACAAAGCTCCTGAATTTTTGAAAGCGCAGCTCTGACAGTTCTTGTTGTCATAAATAAGTACAAAGCAGCCTAATCTTTTTGGACACACAATTTCATGCTCTTAGCTGTTTCTGAGAAACAGGCTGCCTTTTTTTCTGTTTTTGGTGTGAAACATTCCTAACAACTTCTTTCTTTCTCGATGCACAGATAGCCTATGCATACACGGGCAGCTTGATTGCAATATTTAGGGCAATATTTATAACAGGTGCAGTGAGCCTTGGTGCATGTGGACAGAAATTAAGCTAGGGTGGGGTGGGGTATTTTCGCACAGGGTAATATTATGCGGAGGGTTTGGCATATTGAAACCGAGTCTTTCTGAGCTCTTATTAGACGTCCCAGCACCAGGACAGTAGTTGAGGCTTTTCTTCTTTGTTGTCTAGTCAATGGTTTCCATCACATAAAATAGCCTTAATTCTAGCTATCCCGTGGCCGTCTAACAGAACGATGCAGATATACTGAAGTGATCAGTGTTGCATAAAAGTAGTGAGAACATTGCAAATGCAAGGCAACTTCATTGGTTTGCAGTGCACTAACGTGGCAGTCAGAGAGAATTACACATTACATTTGCAAATCTAAATTGTGCATAATAGTATGGACTGGCACGTAATGTGCGAAGTAATCACAGTTATCTCGTTCATGCCAAATGCTAGTGTCAAACATTGTCAGTATTGCATATTTATAAAGAGCAGGCATGCTGCGCCTAACTTGTCGTTGGATAGATTTTATTACTATGAAAGCAGAAAGTTTACACATGGCTGTCGTGTTCTTGCGTGGGAAGTAGTATTACCTTAAATGAGTATAAACACCAAATTATTGGTTATGTGTGTTCTTTGTAGTGACGTGCTGGGCATTCATATACATAGAATTGTTGCATAGTATTCGTCTCCAATAGCTAAATAATTACAACCAGGACAGCAGCTTGGGCATGTTGGTTATTCATTCTTGATGGAACAGCGCAAAACATCGGGACAAGAGACAAGCGCTGACTTACAACTGGTTTTTATTTCGAAGAAACATTGCTTCTTATACCTTCTTCACCCTCTCAAAAAACACATGCGTCGCAACCATATCGTTCAAGCGTCCACAAAAAAGCATAAGACAAATAATCACAGATATTTATAATCACATTTTTAACATGTCAAATTCTTTCTTAGTCAAAGCAACAGACGGCGTGCTGACACAATCGTCGCGCAGACTCGCTATCGAAGCTGCCTCGATTATTTCCCGGACTAACTGGTCTTTGTGATTAGCCAAAGCTTTGCATTTTTGGAAAACCGGTGCACAACTAGTTGAAGGGCAATCTCTGCAATGGATTCCCAGGTTCCTGCAAGCTTGCTCGAAATTATTTTTGTGTTCTAGCAGCCTTTCATTCATGCACCTGCCAGTCTGCCCAATGTACTGTTTACCGCAAGTCACTGGCAACGAATAAACAAGGCCTTCGGTGCACTCCACAAAGGGGGTTCGATGCTTTATCGTGCATCCCTGCTTCTTTTTGGTCGGATCGGAGTTGACTCGTCTGCACAGACTTTTGAGTTTATTAGGAGCAGTCATCACTACATTCACGCCAGCTTTTCGACCTATGCCTTTCAGGCGATGGGAAATATTGTGAAGATACGGAATTGCTACTACCGGCCTCCTTTCTTTCTGTTTCTGTGCATCATCTTGCTGCTCGGGCCTAGCCTGCATCAGGTGCTTTTTCATCTGCTTGGCAACAGATACCAACAGGTGCGAGGGGTAACCCGAGTTGCCAAGCCGTTCCGCCTGGCGAAGAAAGCTCACATTCATTTTGTGAACACAGGATTTCCTCAAGGCATTCGTGAAGCACAAGTTCACAATAGCCCTCTTGGTCAGCTTAGAGTGAGCTGATTGGAAGGGCATTGGCGCTTTCTCCGCTCTGGGCTCATAGGCCCAGCAGGCGTGCCCTCTAGTGAACTCAAGTCTCAGGTCTAAAAACCTGAGTGACCCTTGAGCAGGAAGCTCGTGCGTGATAATAAGTGGCTGCAAAGCCTGCGCAAAGCGACCCACCTCCTCCATTACTGCTTCTAGCGTATTCGCCCTTTGGCCATCACAAAGAACTAGGTAGTCATCAACGTACCTAAATACCTTTTTAACACTAGTACCTGCAAGGGTTACGTTCAGGAACCTGTCTTTTCGCGCCAAGTACAAATCACTGAGTAGAGGCGCGATACATGAACCAATGCAAACACCGCGTTTCTGGAGATACACTTTTTCCTCCCAACAGACGTAAGTTGACCTGAGGAACACTGCTAATAGCTCCAGGAACCCTCTAATAGACATTCCGCAGGCGTTTTGAAATGCAACAGCACCATGCGTATCTATGCATTCTTCTACAGACACCATCAGCTCGTCATGCGGTATGGAATAATACAAATCTTTTACATCAACTGAGCATGCGGCAAAGGCACTGCTAGAATTGTCAGTTAAAAATCTAGCTATATCGTCCGAAGATTTCACCTGAAATGGGTCGTCAATTGTTAGTAGTTTTAATTTTGCTTGCAAGAAGACACCAAGAATCTTTTGCCACGTCCCTCCCTCAGAAATTATTACCCTCAAAGGCCAGTCTGGTTTGTGAGTTTTTACAGTGAAAAACGCGTCCAAGTTAGACTTCTTGCAAGTTTTTATGCCTCGAAGGAGGTAGTCAAGTTTAAGTTCTTTGCATAGCTTCATAGCAGTTACCTTTGCTTTCCTAACAGCTGATGTCTTGTGCTCGTCAAAAACAGAGCTGATGGTTTCTAACGCCTTAGTTTTGTACAAGTCCTTGGAAATCACAGCAAAGCCCCCCTCTTTGTCAGAGGTCAGCAACGCAAGGGAATTGTCTTTCAAGTACCTTACAGTACGTCCCACTGGGAGATTCCTCTCGCAGAGCTGGTAGCGGCCAACGACGTCGGCTCCGTCTGAAATACACCTTGCACTTTCCGACTCAGGACTTGCCTTGGCAACGCGCCGCACCATGGCAAGAAGCTCCGGTGTTGTCTTCTTCGGTTGGATGGCAAACTTAGGCCCAAGGCTAAGCACCTCGCGGACCGGTTGTGGCAGAACATCCACACCAAGCGTGTGGATCTTGTTTTCTTGGCTTTGTTCGGTCATGCCTCTTCTCCTTTCATTGTAGTCAGCGCGCAGCAAGGTGCAAGGAAAGTGCAAGGTGTATTTCAGACGGAGCCGACGTCGTTGGCCGCTACCAGCTCTGCGAGAGGAATCTCAGTGTGGGACGTACTGTAAGGTACTTGAAAGACAATTCCCTTGCGTTGCTGACCTCTGACAAAGAGGGGGGCTTTGCTGTGATTTCCAAGGACTTGTACAAAACTAAGGCGTTAGAAACCATCAGCTCTGTTTTTGACGAGCACAAGACATCAGCTGTTAGGAAAGCAAAGGTAACTGCTATGAAGCTATGCAAAGAACTTAAACTTGACTACCTCCTTCGAGGCATAAAAACTTGCAAGAAGTCTAACTTGGACGCGTTTTTCACTGTAAAAACTCACAAACCAGACTGGCCCTTGAGGGTAATAATTTCTGAGGGAGGGACGTGGCAAAAGATTCTTGGTGTCTTCTTGCAAGCAAAATTAAAACTACTAACAATTGACGACCCATTTCAGGTGAAATCTTCGGACGATATAGCTAGATTTTTAACTGACAATTCTAGCAGTGCCTTTGCCGCATGCTCAGTTGATGTAAAAGATTTGTATTATTCCATACCGCATGACGAGCTGATGGTGTCTGTAGAAGAATGCATAGATACGCATGGTGCTGTTGCATTTCAAAACGCCTGCGGAATGTCTATTAGAGGGTTCCTGGAGCTATTAGCAGTGTACCTCAGGTCAACTTACGTCTGTTGGGAGGAAAAAGTGTATCTCCAGAAACGCGGTGTTTGCATTGGTTCATGTATCGCGCCTCTACTCAGTGATTTGTACTTGGCGCGAAAAGACAGGTTCCTGAACGTAACCCTTGCAGGTACTAGTGTTAAAAAGGTATTTAGGTACGTTGATGACTACCTAGTTCTTTGTGATGGCCAAAGGGCGAATACGCTAGAAGCAGTAATGGAGGAGGTGGGTCGCTTTGCGCAGGCTTTGCAGCCACTTATTATCACGCACGAGCTTCCTGCTCAAGGGTCACTCAGGTTTTTAGACCTGAGACTTGAGTTCACTAGAGGGCACGCCTGCTGGGCCTATGAGCCCAGAGCGGAGAAAGCGCCAATGCCCTTCCAATCAGCTCACTCTAAGCTGACCAAGAGGGCTATTGTGAACTTGTGCTTCACGAATGCCTTGAGGAAATCCTGTGTTCACAAAATGAATGTGAGCTTTCTTCGCCAGGCGGAACGGCTTGGCAACTCGGGTTACCCCTCGCACCTGTTGGTATCTGTTGCCAAGCAGATGAAAAAGCACCTGATGCAGGCTAGGCCCGAGCAGCAAGATGATGCACAGAAACAGAAAGAAAGGAGGCCGGTAGTAGCAATTCCGTATCTTCACAATATTTCCCATCGCCTGAAAGGCATAGGTCGAAAAGCTGGCGTGAATGTAGTGATGACTGCTCCTAATAAACTCAAAAGTCTGTGCAGACGAGTCAACTCCGATCCGACCAAAAAGAAGCAGGGATGCACGATAAAGCATCGAACCCCCTTTGTGGAGTGCACCGAAGGCCTTGTTTATTCGTTGCCAGTGACTTGCGGTAAACAGTACATTGGGCAGACTGGCAGGTGCATGAATGAAAGGCTGCTAGAACACAAAAATAATTTCGAGCAAGCTTGCAGGAACCTGGGAATCCATTGCAGGGATTGCCCTTCAACTAGTTGTGCACCGGTTTTCCAAAAATGCAAAGCTTTGGCTAATCACAAAGACCAGTTAGTCCGGGAAATAATCGAGGCAGCTTCGATAGCGAGTCTGCGCGACGATTGTGTCAGCACGCCGTCTGTTGCTTTGACTAAGAAAGAATTTGACATGTTAAAAATGTGATTATAAATATCTGTGATTATTTGTCTTATGCTTTTTTGTGGACGCTTGAACGATATGGTTGCGACGCATGTGCTTTTTGAGAGGGTGAAGAAGGTATAAGAAGCAATGTTTCTTCGAAATAAAAACCAGTTGTAAGTCAGCGCTTGTCTCTTGTCCCGATGTTTTGCGCTGTTCCATCAAGAATTACAACCAGATTTCTTTTCTTCCCTGTTTCAATAGCATAGCAATTGCTATGACATCAATGTTCAGTATAGGTTATGGAAGGCACAAAAAAGCTACTATATCGCTACTTCATCGTTTTAATTAGTTACAATGCTAAAGCCAGCCTGCCTTAAGAGTCGGAATCACAATGAATGATGAAGCCGCAATTATATTGCAGTTTTCCTCATGCCTCCCCTGGCTTATACTGACCTTTGATGCCATTGCCATTGCTCAGTTTTTAAAAGTGAAGCAGGAGAGAGAAGATATTTAATTACAAATTATTTAGCAGTCATAGGCGAATACTGTGTGGTTATCCGTGCATAGTAATGCCTTATGCATCATTAAAAACAAAAAAAAAAATGTGCAACTGAAATTTGCTCGGCTGCTGACCCAAAAGACGCGGGTTCGATCCCGGCCGCGGCGGCTGGAATTTCTTTGGAGGAGAAATTCTAGAGGCCCGTGTACTGTGCGATGTCAGTGCACGTTAAAGAACCCCAGGTGGTCGAAATTTCCGGAGCCCTTCACTACGGCGTCTCTCATACCCTGGGTCGCTTTGGGACGTTAAACCCCATAAACCAACCCAAACCAAACTGAAATTTGTTGTCTGCCTCTTTGAGATGAAAAATTTTGAATTTTTCCTTCACTATTTTAGAGCATGAAATTCAGTTAATGGTATCTGAGAAACAGGAATTGCAACAGCCATTTCTCTTCAGCAAGAAAACTGTCATTGGTTTAAGCGTTTTCCCGATTCAAGGTTACCCTATATTTTAAACTGCACAATGTATTATGTGACAAGAACCGTCAAGCACAATAGGTGTGGTTTTAGAAATGACTGGAAGTGATAAGGGAATACATTTACTTAGAGCAGGTAGTGACCGCTGATCCGGATCATGAAGAGTAATAACTAGAGGAATATGAATGGGGTGGAGTGCATATGGCAGGTTCTCTCAGATCATGAATGGCAGTTTTTCAATACCCCTCAAGAGAAAAGTATACAACAGCTGTATCCTACCGGTATTCACCTATGGGGCAGAAACGTGGAGGCTAACGAAGAGGGTTCAGCGTAAGTTAAGGTCAACGCAACGAGCTATGGAAATAGAAATGATAGGCGTAACGTTAAGAGATCGGAAGCGGGCGGAGTGGGTGAGGGAACAAACGCGGGTTGAAGACATCCTAGTCGAAATCAGGAGAAAGAAGGGTGCTTGGGCAGGGCATGTAAGACGAAGGCAAGATAATCGCTGGTCCTTAAGGGTAACGGAGTGGATTCCAAGAGAAGGCAGGCGTAGCAGCAAGCAGCAAAATGTTCCATGGGCGAAGGTTTGCAGGAACACGGTGGACATAGCTGGCGAAGGACAGGGTTAATTGGAGAACATGGGAGAGGCCTTTGCCTTGCAGTGGGCGTAGTCAGGCTGATCATGATACTTGCAGAAGAGCTTGCTCATGTTAAAATTTTCATTTGGTAAATATGTGCTTGTTTTACATGCACACATCTTTTGAAAGGACTAGCATAGTGATAATTGTATTGGGCTTCATAAAATTGTAGCTCTGAATGAAGGTTTGCAATGAAAGGTGTCTGCACTTGGTCACAATATAGGTACACACTAGTGGCGACATGACACACACGATCAGTACATTCTAGTTGTATTCTTTCTTTTTTTTCATGGGGTTATATGCAGGATAGTATGAAAAGGGCATTGGAATTGACTCTTACTTGCATTATTTTCATTCATGTTTGCAGGCACCCGGTGAAATGCACTCATAGCCAAAGCTCCTTCACTCAGCCGAGCAAGCTACGGCATCATCCAGCATCTTAGTTTCTTTTGAGCGCTTACAGCTCACTGCGGTGGATTTGGTAGATGGGTTTACTTTGCTTTTGGCAGTGTTCTTGGCATTTAATGTCAAGTACACCCCAAAAACAAAGCGGGCTTGTCTGCTGCTTGAGACACTAATGGGGCTTGATCCTAGCGAGCGCCTCCCGAGCGTGTTTTGGGCAGCCACAGCAATCACAGCAATGACTTGAGAAATAAAAGTTATCAGTGTTGTACATTTGTGTCATTATTTCTTGAACCATTGTTATTCCCAACGCAGACAGAGCACCATACTAATGTGCAAACTGTAGTGTAGCCATAAAGTAGTTGTAAGAGCAAAAATTATTCTACTCAAAGATTATAATCCCTTTTGCTCATTACTCTTTTGTAGATGTAGCGCAGGTGGATCCTGCAAAACATATGACCAACTTGCTCTGAAGAATATGTGAAATAAGGAAATTAGTACGATACATTGAAAACACGTGAAACTCCTTTGGAAGGAGTAATATAAGATCTGGGCTGATACTCCTTGAAGGAGTATAGTCACTCTAACAAACGGAGTCCTGGAACTCTACCTGAAAGAGTAGTAGGATGCTGTTTCAATGTGGTAGCTTTACTCCCTCGGAGGAGTGCCTGTACTCTATTGCAGGAGTAGTACAGTACTCCTTGAGTAGGTGTTGGATCACTCTTTGTCCAGAGGGAGTAATTTTATTCTGGAAAAAGGAGTGGAATATGGGACAAGCGAATACTCCTTCAAAGTGTGTTCTGGGCACTCCTCTGCACTCCTTTAGTTCTAAGAGTGAGAAGAAACAGTGCTGCAGTCCATTTGGGGGCAGAAGAGGAGGGTTGCTAAGGCCAGGGGTGAAAAAATAAAAATACTTATAAAAATAAAGAAAGGAAACTAAAATAAAAATAAAACAAAAATAGGAACACAGCGGAAGCGGCGTAGGTAAAAGATCTATAGCGATAGATGGGGAGGGAATGAGGTAGTTCTCAGAAGGCGCCAGCCAGAAATATTTGATTTCATTTATGGGGTTTAACGCCCCAAAGCGACTCGGGCTATGAGGGACTGAGAAATATTGTCCGCAGAAGCTCCCTTTGGTGGGACGCACAGATATATACACTGCACACACATACCAGGTGTCCAGCAAAATGTAACCATGGTTTTAAAAGGGACGGTCTGTCCTCGGCGCGTAAAACAAACTCAGTGGTCCTTAGGGTCGTGTAGAATATTCTGCAGTAATTTTTTTCGTAGTGCATAGCTGGTTAGATAGCTCAAATTAAGTAGCTAGGTATATAGATATTGCCTTCGGGAAAAGTTCAGTTCGAATGTTGTAGGTCACCTTGAAAAACAGCCAGCTAAAGTTTTAGTAACAACGTACTCTCTGAACAGCTTTGTTTAAGAAATGTAGAAGAAACCATGCGGAACTCAAAGTATACTCCAGAACTAGAGTGCTACTTGAGCGCCCCAGATGAATATTCGCTTATCATATATCTCGCGCCCATTCTAAACACAAAGCTCAGTCGGAGACTCGTTTAGCTGTAGCACCTCGTATACTGCAAAATGAAGTAAAACCGTAATCCGCTCTCTGTTCCTCCGCAGCGGGCGCTTTTCGGGGTGTAAAGCGTATGTATCTCGCGACGGAGAGAAAAAAGTTGGCTGATCTATACACCACCAGAAAAAAAAAAACTTTTTTTCTCCGTGCACAACTCACCCAAGCACCCACACATCGCCGCCGAAGCTGATGATGATGGTGATAGCTTGGCCTTCCCTTTGAAGCTGGCGGGCGCCAAAAAAAGTGCCCTGGCCAAATACAGAGAAAAAAGGGCAATAAAAAACTAAAAACAATATCGTGAGTGAAGCGGCAAACACACACACAAACAGCTACGAAAATATCAACGAGAAACAGTTGGCTAACCTTGAACTAGCGTCCACCACTCACTCAAGCGGCGCTTCGTCCCTGCGCCTGCCGCTTTGCTTGCCGTTTTGCCGTCCCCATTGGGCGAGCAGAAACCCAGCGCTGCGAACGCATCGAACAACAAGCGGCTACCAACGCTGTTGTCGGAGAGACTTTCGACGCAGATGTCTCGCTTGCCTGTCCGGTATGCTCCAGCGTCGGTTCCCCCTCCATGGCAGCTCTCCAAGACTCTAGCTGCCGCACTCGCACTTGGGCCTCAACCGCATTGGCTCATTTCTTCGCGCTGTCTGCCTGTACCTCATTGCTTAAGAAACCGAACTGCGACGAAAGTGCTGGAGTCACTTAACCCAATTCGTCCACAGGCAGTTTTGGTTGACATAAACAAAAACTTTGCGCCCCCACCTATCCTTTTACGTGAGGCGTAGCCTGCCGTCATAGGCTATCTTGCTCCGCGCCTCGCTGGCCTCAAAGGTTGACCAGCCGTGATCACTCCGCACAAATTCATTAGCCGCAAGACCGTGGCACCCCGGCGCAAGACGACCCCGTGCAGCTTGTTTCAGGTGATCCTCATATATAGCTGGTAATCAGGCTGCGTACTGAACCTGAAGTCGAAGTACCTGTTTTCTGCAGCCCTCTTGATGACATCCCCATTGAGGATATGGACAAGCTGTTCCGCGTCCGAAGGCATTGAGACGCATAACACCGCTGACTTCTTTGCGTTGAAGTTCAATCCACAGCTTCCGCGCTAACATTGATGACTGCTTGGAGCTCCGTATTTGTTCCTGCTATTAACACCACATCGTCGGCAAATACCATGCCTGGCAAGATCCATCGGTCTTTCACGCCGTCGCTGATGTCGATGAGCGTTAATCCGAGCTTCAAGTTCAAGAGCTGGCGCTCCACCTGTGCAACGTAGAGCATATACAGAAGGGGGGACAAAGGACAGCCCTGCCTCAAACCCTTCTCTACCACCACTGACGCCAAGCTTTGAAGCCGCACTCCATGGCTACTATTGGGAGGCCTGTATAAAGGCGACGAAGCCCGCTGATCCAGGTGATCGGCACCTCCATGACTGGAGGCATTGCATAAGTGGCTCATGTGGTACGCTGTTGTATGCCTTCACGACATCCATAAAACAGCCCGTCAGTCCACAATACTCCTTCGGGCGATCTCAAAGCACTGGTTGAGGACGAAAATATTATCTTCCAGCCGTCGGACTCCACGAAAGCTATTTCGGAGCTCCGTCAGATGACCACTCTGCTCCGCCCAGCCACTCATCCAGACTTTTAACACCTGCGTAAAGACTGTCCCGCAGAAGACCGCTGGCCCCACCGGTTGACTGTCTCTCCCTGCCGGGCGTACCATCGCAGTTGCCCTTTGTTTTAGCGTCCTCGGGTCGGTACGCCGGTCCGATTCTGCGTACCTTGGCCAAGTGCAGCGCGTGCTGCCCGCATAACATACGTGTACAGGTCGAGAGTTCGGTCTGATAGTTCCCAACCGTTTCTGAATTGCCCGTCACTGAATGCAACCGTTTCGGCTCCCCGGGAACGAATGAGAAAACTGTCTCCGTTCCAGTCGCATCGCGGCTCAAGTTCCTGCGACGCTGGCGGGGGTGGTCGATACGCGCGGGAGGCGAGTATGTCCGCCTGTATGCGCTTGGCTGCCGAGGCGAGTTCGTCCAATTCTCTGAAGTGTACGTCTCGCAGGTACGCTGCAAAAGTATGGTGAGCTTGTCGCGTGACGCGCTCCAGCTTCTCGCCGTTTGAAGCTGAGGGGTCCGCGATATGATAAAGTTCGTCCATCGCCCTCACGTACTCAAGCAGGATTCGTCCAGATGCTGAGTACGCAGCTCCAACTCGTGCCGCAGACGACGCTCGTAATCTGCGGGCAAGAACTCCTCACGAAACCTCGCTCGGAACTCCTCCATTGTGCGTGACCGGTGGCCAGTTAGGCGGAATCAGCGGGTAGCCTGATCGGTCAGTGAGTCGGGCACGACACGCGCCAGAATCTTGCCATCAGTAAGCCCTGTCGCCTGCTGGTAGGTCAGCATGCGCTCAAGGTACTCGTTGGCGCTGACAAGATCATGATAGCCGCCGTAGGTGGGAAGGTTCAGCCTTTGCCTCGGACTCGCAGCTGGAGCGGGTGTTTTCAGGGTGTTCTGCATGATACCCGTGAGGCTCTCTATGAGGCGCAAGGCGTTGCGCAACAGAGCCTCTTGGGGGTTGGCCTGGCCGGGGAGTTCTGGCTGAGGGGCCGCGTGGGATGAGCAAGATTGCACAGGTCCCGCCATGCTCTCCCTACCTGGCGGCATAGCGCTTGGCGAGAAGTGCCTAGCGTCGCCGCTCGTCTGAGCCAGTGTGTCGTGGGAATCACCGCTCGGCTCAAACGATATAAGATTGCAGCGGCTAGCGTCAGCCTCTGGGAATACACCTGCCGTAGTTGTTACTGCCGTGTCAAGATGATGCTGAGATGCCGTATTGGACAACCACAACAGGGACTGTGGTTGTCCGTCCCGCTCACCGCCATGGCAAGTCTGTGTGTCGGCAGTCGGTGACACAGACACTCGGTTTGTCACACCTCTGGCCCCACGTTGGGCGGCAAGAATATGGGGGTTATTCTTGTAATAACGCTCAAAGGGCTAGAAGCAGTTGTCGCTTTCTAGCACCAGCGTGCCTGCCCTAGCAGTCAGAGCTGTGACCCCCAACCCACGGTGCGGTAAGTTGCAACCACGGCGGGTTCGGGCCAGGGGGGACAAACACGAGTATTGTACTCGGATGAGCGTTTATTGTTCCCGTGCAATACATTACAGCAGCAACAATACAACCGCCGTGACGAGGGAGTGTTCCGCTCGCGTACGGGGGTGAAAAGCACAAAGGAAACACCGCACGCAAGAATGTGGGGAAGTAGGTTCCGCTCACCTCGCGTGGCTCCTCGCTCACGGCCCGAGGCGGTCAAGTCACACACGGTGGCCGGGCGATATGGGAAGGGCAGCGGTCTCCGTGGCAGATCTCTGATTCGTGCGTGTTCACGGCTCCCGCCAGAAGACGAGCGAGCCTCGGAAGAAACTCGCCTTCTGCCCGGGCTCTGGAAAGGAAGACTCTCCGTTCTTAGAGGGGAAAGAGGGAATCTCCCCGCGGCGGCGTCGGGGCGGGACGCGAAAGGAAGCGGGGGCGGCGTGAATGCCCTCCCTCGCAAACCTGCTGAACGGCGCGCGCATAACATCGCGAGATAATTACGCGCGGCCGTTACTATGGGGCACTTGATTGATGTGTATCCCCACAAGTGATAAGAGAAAGATCTCTACTGACCTAGCTAGATATTTCATTTCCTGCACATGCAATGCAACCAGCTGAAGAACGCAATTGTAATGTGGTGTCTTAAATGAGTAGCATTTTATTTCGTGGTTTCTTGCATTACAAAACGATGTTATTGAGTTGATGCACCTTACCTTTGTCGATACTGCATGAATGGCTCGAAAGAAAGCTCCCTCTGCTGTTTGTGCAAATTAGAAAATTTAGTCACTTTCGATCTCCTTGATACCGATGTCATGTATATGTATAGCTGTAAAGGTTACTTCCGTGATCCGTGATATGTCATTAAGCTATCGGAGACGACTAGACATGTCAAGTCGCACCACAGTCATAAGTGTCGGAGATGACGGGCTTGCAGTTTCGAAAATTGTCTTATTTCAACTTTACTGGCCACCAGTGTGGAAAAGAGCGCACCTTTAAGATAACATGCTTCCAAATTTCTTTGCAATTTGTGGTTACAGGTGACTCGCATAATGGACAGTTTTGTCCAGGAACCAAATTGTCTATATTAACGAGACATCATTGTATTCATATCTTTCTGTGATAAATTTGCACTAAAACATTTATACTTCTGCACAATACTCAGTGTTTCGTACTTTGCATTTTGAGGTCATTATCTAAATGTTTACATTTTTGTGCATGATCAAACCACCAGTGCTTTGTGCATAAGTTATAATAACTCTCCACAGAAGCAGCCACATTTGTGAGCAATAATCAATGTTTCATGTTATCCATTTTAAAATAGCCATCTGTGGCGCTGTGATAGCTGCATGCTGCTGCCATATCTGCAAATATTTGCCAATAATCAAAGTTCTTATCATTATACATTTTAATTTAGTCAACGTTGTCACTTGGAGTATCAGTGATGGTTTTGAGCTCGAACATCTCTATTTCTGTACAATAAAAGATGTACTTACAGTTTCCTTATTTTAGTAATGTGTATATAGTGACTGGTGTAGCAGTAACAAACACACGCAACAGTCTGCTTACAAATTCATTTAATTCTATTAATTATTGGGAACAGGTGGGACAGAAAGCTGCAGCAGCAGCTTGGCTAGTCCGCGCCTCCTACAAGGTGACGGCAGTGTATATTTTAGAACTTGACTACGTTACATGGCAGTGCAAAAAAAAGAGAAAAGAAAAGAGCTTGTACAACACAAAAAGGACACACACTCGTAAGCATGTGCACTGCGTACTGCGGCTTGCATGCAATATAAAAATAAATACCAGGAAAAAAAACGAATCCTCTTAAAGCTTCTTGTGCACAAGCTGTTCAATTATCGATACCCACTGAGGTGCCAGGTACACATTCTTGTATGTTTCCACGAACCTCGCAATGGACTCATGGAAGTAGTGGCGAGCCGGCCGTGCATCAACATCGCGTGTCGTGCAGCCATGCAGGCCTTCCATACGCAGTGCAATTCCATCAGTTTCACAGAGACGAAAGGCTAAAACTTGGATGGAGGAAAAGAGACTGTACGTTCCCTGGGGTGTTCATTGCTTTTTATGCAGGAAGCCCGAAACCATCGAGCACGTCTTCTTGGGGTGTTTGGGAGGAGTATTCTTTTGGGACATAGAGCGAAGAACACTGAAAAAAGACCTGCAACTAGATCCCCAAGAAATTTGTTTCCTACCCATAGAAAATGATGTCATCATTGTCAATGTCACTAATTGCAGCTTCACTGTCATCACTACTATCATCCTCAAGGTAGACAAGGAGAATTATGACACGTATTTCACGATCCCGGGCGTGGCGCAGTTGGTTAAAGTGCTCAGCTGGGGATCCAAGGGATGGAGGTTCGATTCCCTCTAGACAAGAATTATGATGTGTGTTGTGTGATGTGCGTCGTGGTGGTGCAGTGGTTAGGGCAGTCGACTAATGTGGCCAAGGATGCGGGATCGAATCCCGCCCATGGTGGCCGCTTTTCGATGGAGGCAAAAAACAAGGCGCTCGTGTGCTGTGTGATGTCAGTGCACGTTAAACCCCGGGTGGTCGAAGTTTTCGTACCCCTCCGCTAAAGCGTCTCTCGTAGCCTGAGTCGCTTTGGGGCGTTAAACGCCACAAACCAAACCAAAAATTTGCTGGCATGATGGAACAATAGCGCAGCAAACATGAACAGAGAGAAGACTGTGACAAGACAATCGTTGACTGCAACTCAACTGTAGTCAATGCTTGTCGTATCTCTGTCTTCCCTCTCTCTCTGTGTTTCAGGAAGCTATAAGTGCAAACACTCATGGCTTCCTGACACCAGGTAGACGCCACACTGCCTTTGCGTTTGACCCTCATTACAAAAAGAAATTGATGAATTTGTTGCGCACAAGAGCGGCACTTTGTACAGATTCGTGCCCTCGCACGCTGCTGCTAGAACATCGCCGACGTTGGTTCATCCCTCCAGGAACCTTTGTGGATGTTCCCGAAGGAGTCAGAGCTGTCAGCGTAGCCAGGAGGGCAGTAATGGCTGCTGGAAATGCTCTCCAAACAGGAAGTTGTGGTATGCGCATGTGGCTTTCACTACGTTATCAACATTTTCAGGCTCCAAGTTGATCCGCCTTTCAAATATGCGCCACCGGGACGCCAAGATCCCGAAGGCATTTTCGGCACACCTTCTGTAAAAAAAAAAACTTTTCCTTGCAAATGTAAACCTTTTCACAATAACAAGCAAAACCATTCTGTGCCTCAATACGCTTGTTCTAACAATTTGAAAATATCGCAAGCCAGCATGTCTGTAATCACCGGCGATAAAATGAAGCCAAAGCAACACCAGCTGAATTTCCTGTTATGCTCTCACTTGACCAAGGTTAAGAAAAAATGCCACAACACTGCATGAAAAGCCCATTGAAAGGAGTGAAATTGCATCGTTATATATACCTTGCACGGCTGAAGCGATAGTTTAATACTACTTCTTCAGTATCTGTGCGGCTCCCTGGCAGTGGCCGCATAAAATCTGGGCGCAACTGGAAGGCCTCATCGCCTACGAATACTTGACGGCACACCTTCTCCGACTGTGGCAGCTGGGCTGCACGAGGCAGGTCAAGCTTGCCCTCATGTAGCCATTGGATAATGGGGGAGTCTTTGAAAATGCCCCCATCACTTAGCCTCCAGGTGCACCCACATTACAAGCCGGAAGACGTATTGGCTGTCCACAAATGCCATGAGAACAATGGAATGGGTGCCCTGGAAACAAGTAGAAATATGAACACTGAAGTCTTGGTTGCAGAGGTGTCATTACCACAGGAGAGAACAGTTGCCATAAGATGACCTTCGTGCGACATCTTCCTCAGGATAAATGAACATTCTCCTGTAAATCTTTTCACGAACCTGAGAGATCGGTCCGACTGGGTGGTTTAGGTGAGCAATTGTCACGCTTTCCTATGCTACGAGCACAGCCCATTGCCCAATATGGCAGCACCGTTCACTGCTTTGTGAAATTGTGTGCAGGTGGAATGATGTCCATCTTTGGTTTTATGGATTCTACATGGCTTTCTAAATAGACGTGCCATAAGAAGCATTTTTATCTGCTCAAGCACTTTGTGTTCATTGCACATGCATATAACATTTTTTCATAGCTGTTAGCGTCCCGCTCTTTCTTGCATTTCTTCTGTGTGACATTGTTTTGCAGACATAAATGATCATTTCTGCAATGCTCATCAATTTGGGCCTTGACGTATAACCTTTAAATGCTACATCACATCGAAATATGTTTGATTTCATACCTTGTAGTTGAAATAAAGGCTGCCGGCATTCCTGGGGCATTCAATTTCAACATGCTTGCCATCCACTGCTCCCAGGCAGTTGGGGAATTGCCACCGACTCCAGTAGACTGAAGAAATTTGTAGCCATTCCGTTTGTGTTGGAGGCTGTAGTATTAAAGACCAGTGCTTCATCAAAAATGAAATGCATGTATCATAGCCGACGTATGGTCAAGGGTAGAGTTGGCATACCTTCATATATATGGGGGTCAGCACCTACCACAGCAACTTGCACGTCAGGTGCATAGCCTCTCCGGCCGTTGTGATCGCCACCCTGAGCGCCATTGCGGCATCATTTATCAACTTTCCTGATGACAGGTATCTGAAAATATGCACAGTCACAAGCATTTCAGCAAGTTTCAACACATATGTACACTCACACTTTTTATCCTGATTGCTGGGCGTCATCCAAGCAGTCTGTGAAGCCACTAACTTTCTTTGTAATGAAACGTATGGCTTCAAGATAACCGCTTTAGGCAGCAAGCTGCTGATGAGATTGCTATCCTAATTCACAGGCAGCTCGCTGCGATTAAAAACCGCTGTGCAGCAGCTAGACTATATATACAAGATGTTTTTCTTAAGGACCAATACTTTTATAAAATGGGAACTTGCTTCAGATTTATTTTAGCCCTGAGGCTATATATATTGAAGGCTAAGGCGAAATCAAGATAAGAGGCAGAATGCTTTTATTACCTTGCTAAGGAAAAAAAATGTACAACATGCTCCCAAAACAATTATTGGTAAAAACGCATTTTGTAAATCTGATAACTAATTAGAGCATTCTGCCTCTAACCTGGTGTCCACCGTAGTCCTCGATACAACTTCAGGTCCAAAATATTAATTTAAGCATGCCTTCTATATATATAAATATTTTGGGGCATTTAAAAAAATAAACTGATATAAGCACACTATTGGCCCTACTCAGAGAAAATAAGCCGCAGTGGAAGATCCCAAACAGTGTTCCTGCACAAGATCCGCTCGCCGGGCACAAGCAGTTCACAGAGTACCTTTTGAAACCACGTGCTCTTACCGCAGCGTCAGGGCGAGGCGTTCGCCAGACGATATGGGCTGTCTGAACAGCCGCTCTTTAGTAAAGCGACTCTTCGCTAACTCGTGGAGAAAGTCGAATGCCTCCGGTGACATCCGATAGTACTTTTGAAACAGCGACGGATCTCCGTTCTTCATCACCTTCATCTGCAAGGACGTATTGAAGTATTTAGTTACTCTGAAATCACCTCTTCGCCAGAAACAACTTACCGCCGTGAAAAAGTCGCTTTCTTCGGCGCGCCGCTGCCAGACCGGCCGCACCCAGGATTTCCGGGCAAAAGTCTTCTTTCTTTTGATGATCAAAAGCAACCGCAGATCTGCGAGCTTCCTGCGTCTGTCCATTTTGAGCGGGCAAAAGATCGCGAATGCGCGCGCGCTTCTGCGAGGCGAAAACGAAAACGCAAGCAAAAAAACAAAAGGTCACGTGACTACTTGTTAGCGCAAAGTTAGCGCGTGTTGAACATATTGTCCAGCAAGGTCCAAGGAGGTCAATGCCAACTTGCTCAAACGGGGCTGTTGGAGGTGTGATTGGCCGCAGTTTGCCCGGTGGACTTGAAGTCGGCAACTTAAAGCGCTGGCATTGCACACAGCTGGCTACATAGTGCTGGATGGTTGAACGCATGTTAGGCCAGTAAAATCGTTGTTGTGTGCGGTGGAGTGTGCGTGTCACTCCCAAGTGCCCAGACGTGGCGTCGTCGTGCATCATTTCAAGAACTGTGATGCGTAGGTTTTCGGGTACGACAAGAAGCATGCGTGCTCCTCCAGAAGCGAAATTCTTCTTATAAAGCAAACCGTCGCGAATGCAAAAAGTATTCTTTACAGAATCTTGAGCGGCATCAAACAAAGAGGTTAATGTTTGGTCTTTGCGTTGCTCAATTCGGAAAACTTGAAGATCGGGGAAGGCTTGTGAAAGCGACGCCAAGTATTCATCAAAGTTGTCTGCGTCGTCATCAGTCGTTTGAAGCGGCAAACGGGAAAGACAATCGGCATCTGAGTGTTTACGGCCGCTTTTATGCACCACAGTGAAATTAAATTCTTGTAGGCGCAAAGCCCATCGAGCAAGCCGGCCACAGGGGTCACGAAGACTGACTAGCCAGCAAAGCGAGTGGTGGTCGGTCACGACGGTGAAAGCATTCCCGTACAGATAGGAGCGGAAGCGCTGTACAGCGAAAACAACGGCGAGACATTCTTGCTCAGTAACCGTGTAATTTCTTTCGCTCTTACTCAATGAACGGCTGGCATATGCTACCACGTGCTGATCGTTACCATGGCGTTGTATAAGTACAGCGCCGATACCGATACCGCTTGCATCAGTGTGCACTTCAATTGGTGCAGATGGACAGAAGTGGCGTAGGATGGGTCCCGAGGTCAAAAGAAATTTCAGATGTCGGAAAGCTGCGTCACATTCGCTGGTCCAATTGAACGGTGCATCTTTATGCAGCAAACACGTGAGTGGGTAAGCGATGTCCGCAAACCTAGCTATAAAGCGTCGAAAGTACGAGCGGAGCCCTAAAAAACTCTGCAGCTCTTTCACTGATTGAGGCACCGTAAAACTTTTAACAGCTTCAATTTTCTTTGGATCTGGTCGAACACCTTCTTTATCAACTAAATGACCAAGAACAATTGTTTCACGGTTCCCAAAATGACATTTCTTGGAATTGAGGATAAGGCCAGCTCGTTCCATGCAATCAAGCACAATATCCAGGCGGCTGTTGTGCTCACTAAACGTTTTGCCAAAAATTACAACGTCGTCCAAATAACATAAACAAATTTGCCACTTGAGGCCACGCAGGATTGTATCCATGAACCGCTCGAATGTTGCAGGCGCATTACATAATCCGAAAGGCATAACGTTAAACTCGTAAAGTCCGTCTGGTGTTATGAATGCGGTTTTTTCCCTATCTGCAGCGTGCATGGGGATTTGCCAGTAGCCGGATCTCAAATCAATAGAAGAAAAGTATGAAGCGGAGTGCAGACAATCAATTGCGTCATCTATACGTGGAAGCGGGTAGACGTCCTTCTTGGTTGCCGTATTTAAGCGACGGTAGTCGACACAGAACCTCCATGTGCCATCTTTTTTCTTAACAAGGATAACTGGAGCTGCCCAAGGACTGGAAGACTCTCGAATTATGCCTCGCTTTAGCATCTCTTGAACTTGGTCATCTATTAACTTACGTTCAGTGGCTGAGACTCGATAGGGCTTCTGGCGTATAGGAGGTGCGGAGCCGGTGTTGATCGTGTGATGAATACGACTGGTAGGCGGTGGTGTTGAATCGTCTTTGGCAAAGTCGAACACAAACACGTGCTTCAGAAGGAGTTCCACTAGAGTGCGACGCTCGGTTGAGGGAAGAGCCTGATTAATCATAGCCTTAACTTGGGTCTCCATATCTCTTTTCACGTGCTGCTCACTGACAGAGTTGGTTAACGTCGCGACGGAACCTGACACACCTTCCTCGAAACGGGCGAGTTTGAGACCCCGGGGCAACACAGCTGGCTCTTCAGAGTGGTTCACTGTCCACAGCTCGCTACGGCCTCTCACCACGGGAACGACGCAACGAGGCACGACGATACTCTTCTTAGAGCAGGTGAGTGTCGTAGGCTCTACCACAGCTTCAAAAGATTCGCACTGATTGTGAATAGGGGAAACCCGCACGAATGCTGCGGAGAAAGCTGGTACAATAGTGTCTTCTTCCACCGCAAATGCTCCAAAATCCGGTGTCGAGTTATCCACAAGAGCTGAAAGTAGTGAAGAATTCAAAGCAATTTCTCCCGTACGACAGTCTAAAGTTGCACCACACTCTTGCAGAAAATCAATCCCAAGAATCACATCATGCGTTGACCGTGGTAGCACTGCGAATTCTGTTCTAAACGTTAGGCCACCAATAACAACATCCGAAGCACACACACCAAGTGGAACCAAAGGTTCACCACCGACACCACGGAATAACGCTGCACGGTCAGCACTAAACATCACTTTCCTACCTAAACGGTTCTTAAACCTCAAACTCATAACGGATACGGTAGCACCAGTGTCCACAAGAGCCATTGTTTTCACACCATCAATAAACACTTCCAGTTTGTTCTTCAACATAAAGACGGGCAGAGGTATATTGGACGTCATCGACTCGCCGGCGGCCTCACCTCCATCGGCCGCGCCTCCTAGTTTCCCGGAGGCGGAGGGGATGCACGACGTCGAGGAGAAGGTGACCGCCGTTGGCGCTGAGGTGGCGGCGTCACACTCCGGTCAGATGCAGGTGATGAACTTCGCAAATTGCTCGGACGGTACGGCTCCCAAGCGGACGTTGGGGGTCGCTGCTGCGCGGTGTGCAGTTGTCCGTAAGTATGCACCGGGGGTTGGCCGTCTTGAGAAGTCGGGAAACGACGGCGGCAATATCTAGCGATATGCCCTGCAATGCCACACCGGTAGCACAAAGGCTGAGAGCGCCAGCGACCGCCATAAAAGTCCTGGCGAACAAAGTCGCGACGTTGGCTGGAGCCAGAATCTCGCTGCTGACGAACCACGTCTTCTGGGCAGATGGGCCTCCTTTCCGTCGGCTGGTGGCCATAACGTTGGGCAACGTTCCGATCGTTCATGGACAAAGTGCCGTTAGGTTGAGCCCACGGAGTCGACAGGGCGGCAACATCTTCCTCCGGTGCAGAACTGTGCCGCAGATATTCTGTGCGGCAGGTGTCCCGGGATCTGGACAATTCCTCGCGCACAATCTCTCGAATTATATCAGCCATAGACTTTGGAGGACAGGCTTCAACACTGGCTATAGAGGTGACATTGGCCAATCTTCCGAATTTAGGGGTGATTCGACGCAGCTTAAGAGCTTCAAATGTTCTGCAATGTTTTATAACGTCAGCGGTGGTGCTCAGGCTCTCTTTGCTAATCAGGAAATTGTAAACATCTTCCGCAATTCCTTTTAGAACATGGCCGACTTTGTCTTCTTCAAGCATACTGGTGTTAACTAGCTTGCATAACTTTAATATGGCTTCGATGTATGCCGTGCAAGTTTCTCCTGGTACTTGCGCGCGGTGAAGCAAAGTCTGTTCCGCACGCTTCTTCTTTGCCGATTCATCCCCAAAATTTTTCTTTATCTCGGTCGTAAAGGTAGCCCATGAATTCAGTGTATCCTCATGATTGTCGAACCAGTCAAGGGCAGTGGCGGCAAGGAAAAACACCACGTTAGCCAGTTTAGTAGCCGCGTTCCAGCGATTGTATTTGCTCACCCGCTCGTAGTGTTTCAGCCACTCGTCAACGTCCTCTTCAGGTTTTCCAAAAAATGTGCGGGGCTCTCGATAATGTGGCCAGTTGTTCGCTGTGGATATCCCGGGTTGCTCGGCATTGTCGTCTCCAGGCATGTCCGATGGCAGTGGTGGGAAGCCTGCGAGTCTACGGCTCCTTCGGTAGATGGAATGCTCCGTGGTCGATACCCCGCACCTCCACCAAACTGTTACGTGCTTAGCACGCACGGGGGTTTATTCACAGAGGGGATCGGTCGGAGCAGGATGGAAGCAGGAAGCCTAGCAGCGTCCTTCAGTTCTTTCTTTTTCTTTCTCTCTGCCGGTCAGTCCTTCATCTTTTGCTTCTTCCGTCGAGGCTCTGTGGAAGCACGTGACAATATAAAGTCCAATGCAGTGTGTTGTAGATGCATTGTATTTTGTGTTTCGTCGCAAAATATAATTCTTGCAATTATTTAACTGTTGTTGCATTTGCGAATACATTTGCGGTGTGCTGTGCCAGCAACACTGAACGCTGTCGCCTTTTCGCGTTGCCGTCGGTTTCGCGCTGTCCCGTGCATGCTTCTACCCCCTGTACGCGACAGAGCGAACCACGATCGCTTTCGTCGCGCCGCCTTGTCGCGTCACTCTCTTTTTCGCTTACACGTGACTCCCGCTTTAATCACGTTATGTTACTCATTGTTACAGCGTTCCGCGAGCACATCATCCTTTATTGTTGTGCTTTAATTTGTGTCGCATATTTTTTTCCTGTTGTTATTTCCGCGTAGTGTCTACTTGTTGTCTAATTTGTTGATATATTGTTTATCATGACTGCACGTTTCCCTTTTGTTTCCCTTGGCTATTAATGCCATGTACAATATTTTACGCCCCCATACACAATGCCCAATGGGCGAGTAAGGTATTTCAAATAAATAAATAAATAAACGTCTGTTGCAGCCATGGTAATATGAACAGTCTTCTGCTTTCGTTTATATAACTGCTTAGCTTGGTAACAATATTTGGAGCAATTTTTGTTGTCCTCGTTATGTAGCTTCCTTTCGAATTCTATTTCATGGAACGCTACAATAATTTGAGACAGTGGTATTGATTACTTAGGCTTCCAGCAGAGTGGTAAAATTCTTGGATGGTTTTTCATTTGTTTTCTTTTTGTTAACTTTCTCAACTCTCCACTGACCTCATTTGTAAATTCAATAACATGAAAAAAAAGCTTTCTTCATTTGCTTTCAGTAATGGCAGTTTGTTTATTGTGTATCTAACTGCTCACACATTATTGGTGGGCCATTTTGTAGCAAAATGCCTTGCAACTCGGTAAAAATGCATGGTGTGCTGTCCTATTGTGGCTTTGTACTTGATTTTTGACTACATTTGTTATGAGCAACACTACATTGAAAAGTCACTATGCTTAAGTTTGGACTGGCAGGTATGTTCTGTTATTGCTGTAATTATTCAGCAATAGACTGAAACTTCAGGCTGTAAACATGTCTAATAGGATCGCATTATTTGTATAAATTGGTTTTAGCACGTTTTAAAGATAACCATCACTGTCACCTTATCAGGCTTTCACTGTTGGTGCATTGGCTTTGAATATGCTCTATAGTTAGGATAAAATGCATTGCCTTAAAACTGCATAAGATGCTTTCAGCTGCATGGTACAGCACTATGCGAAATGCATATGGTCTTGCACCTTTTTTATTAATAAAGCAACAAGTACATGCAGCTATACCTGCAGCCAGATGCACATGCAGCTTCAATTTTGTTTTTAGTTTCAGCCATGGAAGTTTTTTGTTCATTTCAATTGCGCACTTGTGTATTCACATGCATTAATAGTATGTCAAACACAATATGCAGTCCTACCTGCAAGCTGTGGAATCGAAGAGCTTCTGGGCGAGTTCTGCAACACTCCTCAACGACAATGCCAAACTTATGACAAACATTCTCGTCCCCGAGATGCATAAAAGCTCACGAGATTGATGACGCAGAGACTTGAGCCTTGTTGATAGTTTGATCATCGTCTGCTTTTGAAAAGTGAATGTTGCTGCTCGGAGCAGTGCTTTCAAATCCATTGCAGTTGGACTGCGCAAATTTAATATATCAAAGGCCCTGAAAGAAACATTAAAGGTAGATTGCATTACTTATGCAGTTGAGAAGTTTACTTGGGAACTCACCGATCAACGTCAGCAAAAAATTCTGTAGTTCCACCAAACCCATTGAAGTTTTTAATTCCAAGCTCGTGGGCAAACTTTAGGCTCTTGCTCACTAATCCACTAAATGTTTGTGCAGCCAGTCGCACTTTCATTTTTGTCTGTAGTATTCAATACGGACCCAGGGAGCTTATTTGCTGCTCGAAGACCTAGAGCTTCTTGCAGATATGCAAGTTTTCAATGAAGTCCCATTCAAATGACTGCAAAAAACAATTAATATATTAGAGGCAAATTACATTTTATCAACCATTAATATCTTATTCCATATGCATTGCTATCCAGTGTTTTCTTGTAACCCGGGGAGGTTTCTGAGTAATTTTAACCCATGGGCAGCATCGAATATCAGGGACATGGCCCTTGGTTGGTTGCAGGGATGGGGGAAACCCGCCACAAACTGCTCGCTTTAGTGCCTTCACGGATCCGACAGTCACGCAGCTTGTCAATGAATAACTAGCAACTAGAGCATCGCACATAACGGCATCGGACACAATTGCAACGACATTCAGCGAACATTGTGTCACTGCTTGATGGCTTCATTTACTATATTTTTCAGTTGCTCCCCACTGAGTCCATTGGTGAGGAAATAGCCGAAGGGAATTTCTCATGCAGCTGCCACACCGACTGCCGTGAGCACGAGTGCATCTCCAGCTAATGATGAGTCATCTATGTCCACTGGACTCTGACTGTTCCTCAAGTAAACGTAGCCAACTAGTTTCCCTGTATTAGTGTCCGTCTCACACCTTTTCCTAATATTCATTCCGCCCAGCATCAGGCGGCAAAGGTGCTCTCGTTCATTTTTTGTTTCAAATGATTTAGGATGATTGAGTGCTTCGCTTGTAAACCCTGCCATGCACCAATCACTTTCAGCCAGGTATGAATGGTCTGCCTGCTTGGCAATGGCAAAATGCTAGCCACATATTCATATGTCCTTGGATATTGATAATTGAGTGTGGTAATGAACTTCCTCACCTTCTCATTGTATCGTCTTCATGATGCTGCTTTGGTCTTCTTACAGCGCCAGCTTTTTACAAGCTCTCTGGTAGTTCTCCAAATGCCTCCAGTGCTTCTCGTCCATTCGGAGAAATCAGTTTTTCTTTCATTTCATTTAGAAGGTTTCTGAGGTCAGTCATTCTCTTCTTCGTTTATTTTAACTGGTGTGTGACTGAATAGTTTTTTTCGCGTGACAGAGCTTTTTCTTGACTCTAAGCAGTCGAGGTCTTGGAGACTGTGAAGCAATGTACGGGTGATCGTGGCTTACTCCTTTCTTTTTGCTGGAGCTGTCAACAACTAAGCTTCCGGAATAATCTGCATATGCATACCTTATGTTGCACTTTCACTGCTGCTTGGCTGTGCTTGTTGAACATTGGTCCTCATTGTACAGCCTTCAGCTTGCAAGAATAGGCGTAGACGTCTGATGAGGCAGAAAGAGTGTGTCAGATAGACAGTGCATGTAGTTTATGTAGTTAATTTTGAATGAATGGATGATGATCGATCGATGTTCGTGATCGACAGATCGATGATGATGATAGTAAAACTTTAGGTGTTGCTCTTGTTCTGTTTTTTCTTCTTCTCTGTCTAGTAGGTCCCGTTTCCCTGCTTCGCCCAATGAACCTCTCGAATTAGCCGGATTAACTGAGAACACTTATTTAATTAACACTTGATTACAACAAAATGTACAGTACAGTTATAATGATGACAGCAGCATAGAAAAGAATAACTGAGCTGGGCCGCCCCTGGACTTAGGACAGTCCGTCGTCCTAAGCGAGCATGCGGGAGGAAGTCCGTCTCCTACCGAGTTCCGAACTCAACTGCCGCCCGCTCAGAGCTCGCGGCCGCGGCTGGGTTTCTTCCACAAAGAAGCAATTATTCGTCCAGCGCTCTCATATTCCCAAGGACACTTTCCCCCGGTTTCGGGGAATCCATGTACCGCGGACGGGGCGGGGGCGCCGGCGCGTCTGGGCTCCGGTCCGCAAGTTAGGAAACCCATTCCTGCGGAGAAGCGCAAATTTACGACAAGTGGCTCCGACATCCGGTAAAGAAAAGCAACGCAAACCCAGGCACCTAACATATGTGCGAGGTGTGGTTTGTCGAAGGCGTCCGGAGCCCCGTACATGCGCGAAGTGGCGCCGTCTACGGAGACACACGGCGCTTTACATGTCGGTGCTACAAGACCCGACAAAACCAGTAGCACACTCAATGTTCACTCCACGCGAAGTGCGAGTTCACCCCCGGAATCAAACAGCTCAAAATGCCGGTGATGAACGTGCGGTCCGTCTCGCTTAAGGAGTCAGGGGGCCCGCTCCGCACGACAAACAAATGACAAATGAAAGTTCCGCCCCCGAAGGCGCGCGGCGACCCGGCGACGCGGCTCGGGGGTGCTGCTGTACTAAACACAACTCCAAACAGCATACAAAAGACAAACAAAAGTTTCCTCCCCGCCCGGGACGCCCGGCGTCCCAGCGAAGCGGCTCGGGTGCACCTGTATAAAAAACACAAGCAAAAGAAACGCGTACAAGCGGGTGCGCGCTACGACCTTACACGCCCCTTCGAAGATCGTTGCAACAACGTCACTCGTTGTTGCACACGATATGTAACATAATTAAAGGTCGTCGTTACCACTACCCTAATGCTCAGAATACAACTGTTTCAAAAAACAATGCGGTGCCGTGTTACATGATACAAACAGGTAGTCGCCACATGCAAGGCGTATAACATGGCACCGTGCCGATGCATCTTACATGACAACAACCACTGAAGTGGTCCCTCTACCAGCCCTCGGAATCCACAGGTGGCGATCGCGGCTCTTGTCTTTGGTTCCAGTCACCACAGGCAAAGCATCTGCCAGGCTTTGGTCCAATCGCTGCGCCTCGCAGGATACCCGATTCTGTTGTGGTCTCGGTTCCTCGGCGAGCGTCTCGTTTACCGCTACGCGTACCTCATCTGTACTCAGATCTGTCTCGCTGTTCTCCGAGGACTGAGACTCTTCGACCTGCCAGCTGCCTGCATCTAAGGTTTTCGCCACCTTACTTCTATTGCCGGGCATTTTGCAAGCGCTGCTTCGTGTCCGTTCAAGCAGGTGCCAAGCCCCTTTGGAGAGCAAGCAGTCTGCGTCTTTCGACGCCAGCTCCTTCGTTACAGCGCATAGCAGCTGTGCAGCTCCTTTGACCTGCCGACTGTCACCCGTTGTTAAGACAAGTGGTACCTGAGCTAGTTTTGCTACTACTTTAGCACCAAACGCGGCAACAAGCGTGGTGTTGCCAACATCCTCCGTTGCTAAGTATAGCGCCCTCTTTGATCACTGTGATTTCGGCGCCCGTGTCGATTAGCGCTCTCACAACCACGTCGCCGCATTTCAAGTCAACGTACTTTGGCGAATTTAGTTCTTCTGTCCTGGGTGGCTCCGCTCTGGACTGAACATCAACGTTAGCTCTCCGCTCGGCAATATCCGTAGCTCCTCCGCTACAGCTGTCAGCGACGTTATAATCAGCCTGCGCTACCCCGTTCACGCTTTTCTGCTCCTTGGTTCTTAGGGCATGACCGCGCAAAATGTGGGCCGTTGCAATTGAAGCATGCCAAGGATTTCGAAGGAGGCGACTTTTCCCGGGAAGCTGGGGCGGACTTTTGCGGAGACGATGGTTTGTGGACCCTGGTGGGGCTTTCGGCAGCGAATGTTTGCCTCTTTCCCGATCCTTTTCCCTCACAATCCTCGTACGCCTCCACTAGCTTCGCTACTTCGTGAGGCTTAACCCAGCTGTCTCCTTCCTCTCTCTTGACATATTTGTAGGCCTCTGTGCTTAGCGCCTGCTTCATTTGGTCTGCCACGTACAGCGCAGTGAGGTCCTCGAGCGTTTTGATTCCCTGTGCCGACATGTAAAAAACATAGTAGCTCTCAATTCTCGACGCGAAGTGTTGCCAGGTCTCGTTTAGCGCCGGCACGGCGTTGCGGAACTGCCTGAGGTAGTCACCCGGGGACAGACGGAGCTCGGACAAAATTCTCTTTTTCACCTGATCGTACCTGTCGAGCTCTTCTGTAGAGAGCTTGGAGAAAAGGTGTGAGATCCTTCCACTTACGAGAGGCAAAAATAAATGGCTTTTAACCTCGTCCGGCACCTTATATGAGCGAAAAATGCCCTCGATCCCCTCAAGCTATACCGGCACTTCTGGATCTTTCGGAATTTGGGTCAGCAAACTCTTTAGACGCTTAGCGAAATACGCAAGTGTCTTTTCGCGCGTTTGCCGCCCGCCCGCTCGCGAGCCCTGTGTTGAACCGGTTTGCAGCTCCAACTGCCGGGTTCTTTCTCGCTCGATAAGCAGCGTAGTTTTCCTCAACTCCAGTTCCATCTCCATCTCCAGCCGCCGCATGGCCGCATCTGAATCTGCTGCATTACCTGTCGCCTTCGCTGCTCCCGTCACACTTCCTCTCCCCGTCAATTAATCTATGCTAGACTCTGTGGCGTTACTACCACTTTCATCTGTATTCATTTTTACCACCACTGCACCGCTACGTAGGATCATACAAAAGACCTGTGACTCGCCTTAACGCCTCAACTCCGCGTCAGTGGGTTCCGAGGACCAGCAGAGAGACCACTCACCTTCCTACAGGAAATGCATGCCCTGTCGTCCCCGGGACACCGGCGTCTGTTGACCTTGCGTCTCTCCCTCCGGTCGAGTTTAGGCACAGTCTCCGTCCCTTGCCGCCCGTAGCTCTCGCTGCTTTCCGTTGCCGCTGCTCGATGTGAGGCAGGGCGAACGCGAAAGTACACCGCTAGTCCGTCAGCGGCCGATGTGCCTCTTGTGGTTTAATGCCACCGCTGGCTCAATCCGTTGTCCGTCGAGCCGGAACTCTGCGGCTGTTGTAACGCTAGTCCGTCAGCGCTAATGTGTCGGTCCGTTGACACACCCAGAGCCGCTTGTTGCCTCCGTCGATCACTGCGCTGGGAGTCGATGACTGCTGCGTCGTCAGTCGCTCAGCGCTGATCTGTTTTTCCCTTGAACCTTGAAGCGCTCAGTACCGGTGGTTCGGTCCGTTGGCCGCAGTGCTGGTCGCCTCTTGTTGCTGCGTCGCTAGTACTTCAGCAGTCCATGCGCCCGTCCGTCGGCACGGTAAGCACAGCTGGCTCGGTCCATTGGCCACTATGCTGTGATAATTCTTCAGCTGTTGTCCTCTTTCCGGCGGAGACGTTTCTCAGGCATGGTCCGTCGGCCCGATCGTCTTCGTCCTCGAAACGCCTGAAGTTCGCCGAAGTCTGACAGGAAACGGTGATCCTGTCGCAGGCTGCGCTAGTAAAACTTTAGGTGTTGCTCTTGTTCGTCTTCTCTGTCTAGTAGGTCCCGTTTCCTTGCTTCGCCCAATGAACCTCTCGAACACAAGCAAACACAAGCAAAAGAAACGCGTACACGCGGGTGCGCCCGACGACCTTACAGTGATCTTGAAGTCTCCTGATGGTTCGGTGATCCGGCGACACGCTGCGGAGCAGACTTGACAACTTCTTCGTGACACTGTGAACTGTGCTGCACAGGCGCTCACCAGCGACCTGCCCTCCGATCTCCCCGACCACGCCGGGTCTCTCCTCCGGTGCCGGCTGGTCTCTCCTGCCTCTCGCGATCTCCCTCGTTTTCGTGCCAAAACTCGCCCTGAAATCCCATTGCCCAGCATTCGGGGGACCCCTTTTGTAACCAAGAGGAAATGCGCTTGTCAGAGCCAGTCAGGAGAATTTCGTTAAAACTAAAGGAGACAATAGCACGCCGGTGCTCACGCGGTTGTTGTCTCGTGAGCACTGCGCGAATTGCAAGAAGACGTTACGCATTTCCGCTTGGTTACAGCACAGAGACACAAACGCACAAAAATTCCAGTGAAGCACAGGGAAGGCGAACACCCAATCCGAACTGCATGCACTGCCCTGGTCGCGCTCCCCAATTCGCTGCTCGTCACTGAGGCATTCCGTCCGTCACGCGGTCTGCCGTTAAAAGCCATAAATTTACACGCTACCCCCTCTCGAAGCCCCAGGGATCCGCGGATCGGCTCCCTTTTGCTGCTAGAACGCGACCTCGCAAGGCCTCGTCCTCTTGCAGCCGGCTACGCTGCAGTCTGCTAACTGCCGTTGTGGATGCACTCCACCACATTTGTTGAAAACAAACCCATTCGAACGGCGCCCGGGTGGTGGCCGCTCGAGGAACCCCAACAAAAAGCTACGAAGAAAACCGAGGAGGGCCAAGCTGTGGCTGCTGGGTGTGCGCTGCCCGATGGCCCCAGTTCGCGACAGCGCGTGATCTGAACTTCTGTGTTACCAGCAAGCACTTCCGTGGAAATTTTCACGATGATGCTGCTACTGAGCTGGAGGTTTGTGGTGTAGACATGCCCTGAAGCAAAAATACTTTTGACCTGAGGTTCTACCTGTTTATCTACAGCATCTCACCTGCTTTAGCTTGCGTGGGGACTTTCTTGTTGGAGTCTGCAAGTGCTTGCAGGGGGATTTGCATGTAGGTGAGGTGACCGGTTAGGTGAGGTGACCGGTTGGCTGAGATACTGCGTCACACTAATTTCCTGAAGTAGGAACCTTTTCATTTGCTCGAAACACTAGCTTTCGGATTCACTGTGTTTTACCTGCAGGCATGGGGACTTTCTCAATGGTGATTGAGCACGTGAGGAGGGTGAGGACATTGTCTGTGAAAGGGTTGCTTCTGGGTTTGCGTGTTCCTGGATAGATATGCCCTGAGGTAAAAATTTTGTTGCCTGAAGCACTGGCCTTTCTGCTCACTTAACCTTACCTGCTTGAGTGTTTGTGGTGACATATGGGGCGACGTCTACAATCCTGAAATAGCACAGCGATATGTGCTTGGAAACTGAAGTAAAAATATTGAATAAGCCGCCGCAATCACTCTATTATGACTTATCACCTTATGAACGCAGACTTGGTGAGACACCACGACCGCTGTCAGAATCCTGTTTAATTACGTAGACATGCCTGACATACAGTCACTCCTGCATAAGCCCTCCCATCTGTTAGCTTATTTGGCAAATATAAAAGGAAAGATTAAATATACAATATATATAGAAAGACGGACTATAAGTCACACATAAGAATAAGGAAGTTTAATATATACACAAGATGCAATGCCCTACTTACGCACACCCTACTATTATTACTGCTGGATTTCGTCTCTTCTTCTCACTTAAATTCTTGCAATGTTTCTTTCTTTTTTTGTGTTATGTTCGTTTTCTTGATGTATTATTGATATGGCCACTCCTGCCTAAGGCCTCAAACTGAAGCCGGCAGTATCTTGTAAATAAAAATAAATAAATGAACCCTAAGAAAATCTTTTCGCTCAATGTACCGCTCGTGCACAGGCTCGGACACACTAACGCAGAAAACGTTATGCTCGTTTTCCGCTCCGGCTCTGGGCCGCACACAGGGTTGTCTGCGGTCTGTCAAAGTTGACACTGTCACAGGTACAAACACACAAATGCGTTCAGAAAACACAAACACACACAGAAAGGACGAACACGTGCAAGATCCTCCCTTCCAAGAAACGCCGGGGCTGGGAGTGGTCCGCGTCCGAGCCTCGGCTGTCCCTTCGAAAACGGGAACACTGCTTCGGGGCACAGCGCGCACTGCCACAGCTGTCGCCCACGGACTCTCGAACAGGCGAAACGACCCGCACCACTTCGCTCGTAAAAAAAAGGATAGATGGTAGTCAGAGAAACAAATGCAAGCCATGAAAATGACACCCGATAACACTCGGGCATCCTGACTTGTTTGACGTCCTCATCGTTTGGAAGCACATACATGAAGCAAAAAAAAATTCAAAAGCACTCAAGCACAAGAGATACAGTTTTCATAAAATGCAGTGCACGTATATCGACAGATCAAACATTTTTTGCTCACACGGTATAAAACAACACTTATTTAGATGCACTCAAAGAACGATAAATAAGTAGAAACACTGGCTAAATGCGACTTCCTACCTCCTTCAGACAAGGTTTTTTTTTCATGTAGTTCCTCAGTTCGTCTGAAACCTTTCGGGAGGTCGTCGCGTTCTCTGAGGTCGAGCACTCAAGCAGGTCTCTCCCGTGTCACTGCGCTCGTTATCTTCATCTTCCTCCTCCGAAGTATTGTCGTCATCATCTCTGGTGCCGCTGTCTGTCATTGGCCATCCCGTTAGCTGCGACTCGTGCGCAGTCGTCAAAAATCCATTCTTGCCTTGCCTTGCTAAGTCAGCAATTCCATAGGTGTCCGACTGCAGGACTTCAGTTATAACAAGCGGCCCTCGGTATTTTACTTGTGTTTTTGTCGGGTTTCCTGTTTGCTGCGGCGCTCTTTTCATGAAAACCCCCTCTCCCACTTCATAGAGCATTGCGGGGAAGTGTCGGCATCGTAGGCTTGCTTGCTTTGCTGCTGCTTGTTCAGAATCCGAGCTCCAGCGTTAGCCCGAAGATCGTTTGGGTCCTCACGCGGATCTGTGGTTGCACTGAGCTGTTCCAATGCTGCAGCATAGAAGTCTGGCCTGCAGCCATGCGGTAGCTCAAACTGCGTTTTGTTCGTGGGTTGGTTTACAGCATTATTCATGAAGCTCTCTGCTTGCGTTAGCCGTTGATCCCAGTCACGATGGTGATCATATTTAATCAATGTTGTGATGACTGGCAACACAGTGCGGTTAACCCTTTCCGCTTCCCTGTTTACCTTGGGATGGCGCGTGGAGTTCAGAACGTGTTTTATTGTCATCTTGTTGCAAAACTTCTCAAACTCCTTTGATATGAAGCAACTCCCAAGGTCTGTTATCACCGTCGCCGGTAGTCCTCTCTCATATATTAGTTCTTCGAGTGCGTGAAGAACATGGTTCATGGACGTGTCTACAGTGGTGAATAACTTCAGAATCTTGGTCAGGTTGGAGACGATAACCAACAAAAATTGATTCTTCTACTGCTCACGAAAGGCCCCAAATGGTCCATATGGAAGACGTCAAACGGTCGCCTTCCGGGCGGGATGGGGTGAAGAAGTCCTGGTCTCTTTCCTCCTGGCACTTTGTTGTAAATGCATTCAAAGCATTAAACGATATGTCTTCGCACATATCAGTGAATCCTAGGGAACCAAAATTTTTCCTTGATTTTTGCAATCTTTCTGTCATTTGAAAAATGTCCCCGTAGGTTATGACTCCTCACAACAACTGCCTTCCTCATCGACTATGGCACAACGATCCTGCCGACTTGGCTTCCATGGTCGATTCTCACAAGTTTCGCGTTGCCTAGTGCATAGCCGTCAACCCTTGTAGTTTCTTCCTTCGTGCGTTCATTTTTCGGTTTCTCTGAAATCTTGATTATTTCTCTCAGCTCCTTGTCATCTCTCTGGATAGTCAGTATATGGCCGTCGAATGTCCCAACCGCAAGTACATCCAGCTTCTCATCCCATCATTGCACAAAAGGTGTCTACGGGAGGTTCCAAAGGGTTCCGGGTGAGGGAATCCACATGCATCATCTGCGCTCCCGGTCGGTGTTTCGTAGGGAAATCAAATTCCTGAATTAGTACTGTTAATGGTTGTGTTAATTCGGGGCGTGGGAGCCCCGCATGCGAGGAACCTCTCAACACAGTTGTTGGGTGGAGACTGGAGGTTTATTGCAGTAGAGGGAGAGAGAGAGAGAGAGAGGGCGAGTGTACAAGATAGCGCTTCCACTGCTGTGGGAGCGCGGATGGTCACGGCATGGTGCCAGTCAGGGGGATGGGGGAATGCGTTAGTCGACGGGGCTTTCTTGGAAGCGGGCGGCGAGTATACGCGGAGGAGGCAAGGGCTGCTGGAGCGGCCTTGCGTCGCTTGGTCGACGAGCACGACAAGTACCAGCGGTCGATTTGGGGCTTCTGCGTGCGTTGCGCGTTCAGGTACACAAGAGCCTGGAAGTCAGTCACGACGGTGAATGTATTCCCAATAAAAGGGACCACAATCTGTCGACAGCCCACACAATGGCCATCAGCTCCAGTTTTGATGAGTGGCAAATGCTTTCAGTCTCCGTCGTCTTCTTACTCACACAGTACACAAGGCGCCATTTATCCTCACTTTCCCTCCGCTGCGAAAAATTAGCAGCGGCTTAGCTCAGCTGTGGCCGGATATACGTAGCGAGAGGTACAGGTTAAACTTGGTTACACCTTGTCGTTTAGCTTTGGTTTCGCGCAAAGCCAAAGGGATTGTTCTTAAAGTCCGCTTCGAGCATCCGAGTCGCACTCGCGCTTTCACTCAGTCTAATGACGCGATCGGTTACACGGCGAGCCTTCACGTCGTCCTCCATTGCCCCATCGCGTTCCAGCGAGGCCGGGGCACTCCGCTCCGCGTCCTGACGTCGTCTCTTGATCAGGCGTTCCTCTCTGCTCGGGCGTCTCAGCCTCTCGCTTGACCTTGAGACGTTCGTTCTTCCTGTTCTTGGTGGCCAGCCGCCAGGCAGCAACCTCGGGGTCGGACGAGTTGAGATTGTGCAGTCCCCAGCGCCGCTCGGCAGCGGCCCGGCTCTCCTTCTCCATGGCAAGCGGCTATACCCTGCGGCTGTATCACCCTGCATTTATACAGCGACGCAGCCTCCTTGCGCATGCGCAGTAGCGCGCGCCGTGCGTACCCACAGCTTGCGAGGCGGCGGCGCGCGTAGTGACGTCACTCAGCTCCTCGCGCATGTGCCGAACTGCATCTGTTGGAGGTACGCGAAACGGCGAAGCTGTGACCAATGTAGCTCTCGCTACAAAGGCATGGCTGCCAGTCCCTTTGAGCTGGCATCCATGGGGAGTTCTGTTTCTGCATTCGGGTCGTACAGGGCAAGAACTGGGTCAGTTGTAAGCAAACGCTTCAGCATTGAGAAAAACTCATCTTGCTCTTGGCTCCAGTCAAATTTCGCGTGCTTCTTAGTTAGCAGTGTCAGGAGCTCAGCGATGAGGGCAGTTGGAACTTGGTCCGCGACATCGGTGCCTCCGGCGTGGTGTCGGGCCGAGTCAACAGAGATGCGAAGTTGCGGGAAGACGAAGCTTTATACAAAAGGTTAAAGGGGATTGCTTCTGGAAATTTTGTGGCGACGCATAGCGCGGTCAAAACGTAGCGGTGACCCGACTCCGCTGCAGGCAGCGGCCTACGATGTCTATAACGAGCGGACGGAATGGCTCAGTAATTATGGGGACCAATTTCATGGGCGCCTTCCACTTGTCAGTGGACTTTACAATCCTTTTTCACGTGTCGCACGATCGAACGAAGTCCTCGATTTCCTTCCAGCAACCGGGCCAGTAGTACTCCTGTACTAACCTCGCTTTCGTTTTTCGCATGCCGAAGTGACCTGGCCAAGCGTTGCTGTGTGCAATGTCGAGAAGCTGTTTACGATACTTCTGCGAGACCAACAATTGGTCGTACACTCGTCCTTTAGTGTCACAGTATTGGCGGTACATTTGACCCTCTTTTTCTTAGAACTAAATGTTCTTTCTGGAGCAGCCTTGTTTGACACTCTTTAGCAGAGTGCTCAGTGAAGCGTTACTCTTCTGCTTGGTAACAAGCGTCGCCTTGTCTAGCTTAGCGAGCTGCTTCCAAATGTCGTACGCAGGAGTCAACACAGATCCTACGTCCGGGTTTTCTTCAGCTAGTACGGCAGCTTCTTCTGTGCTCTCAGTTCTCTCTCTCCCCTGACCCTCGGCATCTGAAGCGTGAGGCTGAAACCCTGTCGAAATACTCCTTGGTTCCGCATATGTTGCATCTACTGACGATGCAACTGGCGTTGCGCGTTTCAGCTTTCCTGTGAGTTGACGTGCCCTCACGTGTTAGCGCCATGCACGCTGTGTTACCGGATAACGACTGCCCTCTTTCCTTCAGCATCTGCTCGGATTTGTTAGAAAACAGATGGAAAATGGTCAGGTAGGCTAGCGAAAACTGCCGCCTCAGTGTACAATTTTCCGAATGGGCCTTCAATGACTACATTCGCAAGTGGCAGGCAGACACTTTGCTGTTCTGCCACCTGCCGGATCCTGGCAGCAGAAGCTGCGCGACTATATCGTTGCTAGTCTTCCAGCTGCGACGCTGCCCCTTCACGGACGCCTGCGCGCGGACCCTCAGGGGGCACGGGTCTTCTTCTGACGGAAATAAAGTTTCTTCATCATCATCGCGCATTCCCCAGTAAAATGCTAACGAGAAGCGCAAAGCGGGTGAGCCACATCCATGGTGGCCGCAGAATCTCCGAGAACTCTGCATTTCTTGTCGTTTATTAACAGCTGCTGCATCTATGGCTGCAAACGCTGCAGTCTTCCGTCAGAGTCCTGAATACTAGCGAAAACGACTTTCTTTTTTCAGTTTCTAGCCAAATGGCCTCGTTCTTTGCAGTTAAAACAAATCACGGCCTTTCGTGCCTCAACCGCGCCTGTGCTTTCACCACGCGACTCAGACAATTGTGCTGATTTGGACGACTCATCTTGGATCTCCATTAATCTCTCCCGTACCTGCGGGAGTTCCCTTTCGAAGTTTCTAGAAGGAGGAAATCTCCTTCCTTCGGGCTGGCGGGAACCAATGTCTGCTTTGTCGCTTTTATGCAGCCAGTTCGGCTGCATTGTCCAGATTTAATTCAGTTATTCTGTCCTGCACCCAGAGCCTAGTATAATTCGGAATTCGTCGATAGAATTTCCCCAGGCAAATGCACCCGACCACTTTGTCGCGTTCTTCATACGCACCTGCGCTCTTCAGCCATTCTTTCAGGTTAGCTTTAATCTGATAAGAAAATTCTTGGTGGGACTCTGTACCCTTCCTCACATGTCTAAACCGCTGGCGAAATGCTTCAGTCGACAGACGGTATCTCCGCCACAGCGCCGCTTTCACCTGGTCGTAGTCCTGTGCATCGTTGTTGCTAAGGCGTGCGACTACCTCGGAAGCCTCGCATGAAAGTACGGTCAGCAATTTTTGTGGCCATTCGTCCTTTTCGAAGCCTCCTCTTCCGCATGTGCGTTGAAGGTTGGAGAAAAAGTGCTAATACCTCGCCCACTCTAAACGGCTGCAGAAGGTCCTTCATTTTGGACTTTCTACCTGAAGGAACAGCGCCCCGTATACATTCGAATAACTTATATCTCGAGTTTCTTCTTCAGCAGTTCATGCTCTCTTTGTTCGGCTTCCTTTTTTGTGCCGAGCCCCTCTCTGCGCTTTCCGCACAAGCTCTAGAAGCCGCTCCTTTTTCGTTTCGCGTTCTTTCCGGTCTACAACTGTCTTCCAAGCCTCATCGGCTTCTTCCTGGGTCACCTTCTTTGCCTGCATTAGCTTCAAAATTTGCTTTTTGCGTTTTGCGGGGCCAGCTGAAAAACCCAGCTCCTGGCAGATTTGAAGAAGGCCTTGGACTTTAAGCTTGTCCATTCTCACTTCGCACTCTGTGCCGTTTGCCCTCAGCTAAATTTGGGCATGTGGAAAATTTCAGCAATGATGGAAATACACCAAACTCAGCTAACGACTCTCTGCGTTAGAGAAATCTGGCGAATCGAGAAGCAAGCACGCGGCACCCACCATACCAGCGTAGTTGACGCCGGCTGATCCCACCGAGCTGCCGTCCACTGTTGTTGGGACTTGGTCAGCGGCATCGGCGCCTCCGGCGTGCTGTCGGGCCCGAGTCAACAGAGATGCGAAGTTGCGGGAAAACGAAGAGCTTTACACAAAAGATTACACATTGCGGGTTCCCAGGTAGCACACGACGGCGGGCCAATATTGGAAATCCACTGGCAAAGCGTGGCCCTAACTAGGCCCAGAGTTGCCAGTGAGCATCCGATATTGGTTGTGCCACTCCTTAGCACATCCAACAATGGCCCTGGTTGTCCGTCGCTTTACCAGTATTGGCTGAGCCCTCATTAGATCCTGGCTATCATGGGCCAGGTTAGCCAGGATTGCCCCACTGTTTGCCATTGCTGGCTGTGCCATCATCGAATCATGGCTATCATGGGCCATGTTAGCCAGTGTTGTTCCACTCTTTGCCAGAATTGGCTATGCCATTTCCGGGAGCTGGCTATATTGGCCTAGGATTACCACCGCTTATCCAGTGTTCAAAGTATACTGGCAAACGTTGGTAAACATTGTGTCATCCATTAAAATGGGTTCAAAATTAATTTTATTGTCGAGTACCATATCGGCAGTTCATAATTTTCGAACGCGCTAAAACATGCGAGTTCAAAGATTTGGTTTTATTTATTATTGCTCAGCGGCTATGGTGCTCGGCTGCTGACCCAAAAGACGCGGGTTCGATCCCGGCCGCGGCGGCTAGAATTTCTTTGGAGGAGAAATTCTAGAGGCCCGTGTACTGTGCGATGTCAGTGCACGTTAAAGAACCCCAGGTGGTCGAAATTTCCGGAGCCCTCCACTACGGCGTCTCTCATAGCCTTAGTCGCTTTGGGACGTTAAACCCCATAAACCAAACCAAACCATTTTAAGCGAACACTTTTGCAGTTTGTGAGCAAAGCTACCCATGATTCCGTTGGAAAAACTGCACTCTGGTTGCGCAGTGAGCAGCAATAATACGTTTAGAATTGCGATCGAAGTCCTGTTGATCAGAATTAACGTTCTGATTACACCCGAGACGCCTTCAACAAAAATTGTGAACAGGTGCCTTCAACAAAAATCAAATAAGTTTCATTTTATTAAATTTTTGGAATAAAAAATCACTTTTTTTATTCGCTCTAGGAATTCACTGCCGCAGTGCGCAGCTGGTGTCTGCTTCAGGGAGATCGCGATACAAACGTAATAGATTAGCGCAAGTGCATTCGCTAAACCGAAATTGTGCTCAGTTTTGGCAACGTCCAGAAACGAAGCAGTCGCCTCGTAATTTTGAATTATGCGTTGCGCTCGTGAAATATTAGGCGGGTGCTTCATAAACGCACGCGGACACGTGCTAAGTGATTCCTACGCTTCCCTACGTCGTGCCCTGTGATTGCGCCTTTCCCGTGTTTTCTGATTTGCTATTTCCTTCCTTTTCTGCAAATCGTTGTGTTGGAAATTGTTGTTTTTGACCATTTATTCTTCTGTTGCGTAATTTGCATTGGGGGCAATATAGCTCTTGCTCACGTCCTTGCATATTTACTCGCAAGTTTTTTTTTTCTTTCGAACATGACCTTTATTGATGAAAACCGTCGAAAGTAGTTGCGAACCACAATTCAACATGCCTTTGTTTGTTTTTGCTTTTTTGCGCGAAACTTCCACACCAGCAAACAATTTGAGGATTCTTCGACGACCACTGAATAAATGGACTGACAACTGGCGTTAGACGCATGTTAACCTAGCTTGTTTGGCGCATGTACGGTACATGAAACTATGAAAGAGCGCGCATTCTGCTTGGATATTTTTTTGCTTTATATTTTTGTTATTATGTGGTAACATTTCAAGCTATCTTGAACTAACAGAAGCCACATCATACGGCCCCACAAAATACGCGAGTGTCTCAAGTCGTTTTGGCGAAATGCATCTTGAAGCTCCAAGTTTTTCACTTCAAAATTTTCAGGCTTTTGCTGCAGCTTTGTAGCAATACTTTGACGCTTCCGTGTTTCCCATCCACTTCTCTCTTGTAGATATTCCTTTCTGTACTGCCTGTGGCCATGTGACTCATTCTCCAAAAATTCCAAACCCTTTTCACGTGTTTTGGCCTCTTTCCCTTTCTCTTTCAAGTCTTCAAGTCCAATATCTCCCCACCTGTTCTCCCGGCCGTGCCCTTTTCCAGGTAGCGGGCTAACACCCCACCCCGCGAAGCGCTATTTTTTCTTTCTGGTTGTCACTTTCTCAAACCTGTTTTCCCTCGCGCGCAGCTACGCGCTTCGCTGTTCCTCCACCTCCCTGTCTCCACCTTTCAGCTCGAGGACTTTTCTCGGAACCGCAAAACCTGTGTAAAGGAAAATTCCTCTCTCCCCTCCAGCCAACCCCCCACCCCCCCACACCATCGTCTCCACTGCTCGTCTTGGAACCGCGCGACTCATCACAATAAGACATTCTTGACTGCACGGCGGAGCTCAACCACGTGCAAACCAACGCGACGAAAATGCATGCACACTCGAGCTAGCACCGTTCATAGTCTGCGCACGCGAAAAGCCACACTCATATAGGCTCCCAAAGCATCGCCGGGTGGCGCTGCTGCGCCTGATGTGCAGCGCCATCTATGGGAGAAAAGTAAAAACTGGGGCGCTGCTCGCTGCTCGCGCTGCTTTCACCACGCTTCTTTGCACGCGCGCTTCCTTGCACGTGCGCGCGCCCGCGCTGTCGCGATGTGTCGCCTGCATGAGCCACAATAAGATCGTTCAGACTGACGCGCAGTACTGCAATGCAAACTTAATTAAAGGGGGGAAACTGATTAGTCGCGTCTACTGTGTGGAGCAGACGGTCGACGATGAGGAGGCCCATTTGACTGTAAAATGCGTTTCTCGAGTGAATATTAACGTCGTACTGTATGACATGTAACTAGAGGTAAGTCCACGGTAAAATTATATGCTCGAAATATGCGAAGTACTATCAGCTGTGAGAAATAAAGCGAGACACTTGTTGATCGTAGTTGTCAGTTGTTGCATGCGATGCGCAGGGCGATCCACTTACGTGCGAGTCGAAAGGACATGCGACCAGGCAACAGTTCGTCAACATTCTACTCCACCTTGGGGGAACCCCCTAAACATTTGACCACCATTGTTCCCACTTGCAAGTGTGACCTGCGGGTCGCCTTCTTGCTTGAAACGAAAACTCTCCGGAATAACATTGCTTGCGCGCTTTCGAGAATTTCGTCTGCTTTGACCGCGTCTCCTGCACTCGCGCTCGGTGCGATTCTCAATGCACTACGGTGACCAGGAGGATGTCGTGACGGTATTGATGTGCACCGCAGTCGTATAAGCGTCATGATGACAGCGACAGCGGCGCGCTTTTTAGGGCCGGCCTGCCGACCTGTTTGCCTGCCGCCGCCGTCAGAAAAATACGCTAATATTGTTTTTTCGCGTTCATACCAAACCCTGGAGTAGAGCAACGTCAAAAATGAATCATTTTTGAGGATCGTTGGCCATTACCGAGCTGCTGGTAGAAGCGATAACTGCGATACAAGCATATTTCTTTTCCAAAACCGCTTTGCTGATGCCCAGTGCTGCTCGCCTGTTGTCACCGGGCTCCGCAGTTAAAGGCATCACGGAAATCGGTCACGTCTTTGTTTTATTATGTGACGGTGAACATAGTAAAACGGTGACGCGAGTAGCACCTTTATTACAGCGCTGGCCAGTTCCGAAGTGCCCTCAGCTACAGCATCGGTGCGAAATGATTAGGCTTAGCGACGACTACGGCAGCGAGGGAGCAGCGCAGCTCGTCGCCCGGCGTGGCCGCGGGCGACGTCGTTGCCGAAATCTCTACTGTCCGCGGACGGCGTCATTGCCAAAAGCTCCACTGTCTCGCCGATTAGTTCAGCGGCTTGCGACTCCCAGTCGCAAGGCTGGAAAATCGAGCAGCGAGCGACTTGCCTGCGCGTCGTCTGTCACTTTTTTCGTGCATGGTAGGGACAGACTCACTGGCTCTCCGGAGAGCGCGGCCGCATACTCGCGTGTTCGCGGTAAGAGTGGATCACCGTGTACATACGCTTTGGTTTTTACATTACGGCCTTCGTACTACCTCCTTTTTGCTTCGCCGAGACCGCGTCTGTCAGCGCGAAGATTGCGCCTCGCGCGACTCTCCCATCGCACGTGCACACAGAGCTAGCAGGGCGTCTGCTACGGCGCCGCCCCGAGTTTCCGCTGCTCGCCGCTGCGGCGCTGGCGTCGCGCTCCCAAACTTGAGCTTGGGTTCCCTATATTAGGAGAGCTCCGACGCTGTTCGTACCGCCTGCAAGATCTTTTGTAAGTACTAAAACTCTTTTATCTTGATATACGTCTGGAAGTTAAAGTGGTTTTTGTAGTAAATGTTGCTTTGACTACATGCGCCTTTATTTTTTCGGCAGGAGAAGAGAGCGAGCCAAAAAGCACGAGGACGACTTCTGTGTACCCACTCTCATTGCGAAATGGCTTGCTTGACGTCGTGCGCAGTGGAATTGTGGCCGAATGGTGAGAATTTAATTTTTCGTCTTTGGTGAGATGAACTCACTAAAGATTCACTACTTTGGCTAACAGCGGGTTTGAACTCATATGAATTGAGATAGGATGCATTCGGGAATATGTCCTTTACCGCTTATGCACGACGGAAATCAGAACCGCTTAATTAATTTTCCACTGCAGACTAGTTGGTAAGGATATGTGTAATACTTCCGTAGTGTTTCTTTTTGCCTTCTACTCTTGCAGACTCAATAGAAAATCCGCAATTACTGGTTAAAGCTTTTGCCCAAGTTCTCTCGCAATGAAAAAGGGCATTACTCTGGACTATCAGACTAGTATTTTTGTGTGGTTTTCAAGTTGCAGTTTCGAATCCAACTATAGCATGCATGCGAAGCAACTAAGGTAAAACAAAGGTGCCCTGAGTTCCTTGCGTTCAGCGTATTTCGTCAAAAGTCGCAAGCCGCATTTTTGACCCTATTAAATAAAACTAATCAAAAATGTTGTTTTGACGTCCATGTGGAAGAGACGCTACAACCTGTGCATATATACTGGAATAAAAAATTACCTCGCAATTTAGAGACACAAGTTATGATATTAAAACAAAATAATACATTAATCTGTTTTCAATATCACATTAATTTCCTTATCTCGCATTGAATATATTTACTGGGAGTGCGACACGACGCATTAAACTAAATTAAACCATTTGGTGTAAGGGAAGTTTAGTAAATTAAATTCCACTTTGTGCAACTAATGTGGGGCTGGTTCTTAAGAATAAATTAAAAATTATCCTGTAAAATATGTTGCTAGTGTCTTCACGATTACTGTGTTTCACAAAATTCGGTGTTATCTTTGTTATGTTTGTTTTTGTTCTGTGATGGCCATAATTCAACTTACCATGACATCATGCATCTCTTTGCAGGCTTGGCACTTCGTGAGGCCATCGTGCAAGAACTGGACGAGGAATTTGTTTGAATGCAGTCCAGCAGCCCCCTTGCAAGTGGAGTGCAACGATTACTTCGGATATGACTGATCAGTTCACTGGAGGACAGCTCCGTTGAGCGCTTTTTGGATGCCTTAGCCGTGCCGCAGCAGCTTGCCGAGATGCTTTGTCCAACCTGATCGGCACTCACCAAACTTGAAAATAAATTGTTTTCCCACAGCCTCTGCCACCATGCTCTTGGGCCCCTTTTCTTTACTCCCCAGGGTGGCTGGTGGTAGCGCAAACCATCCTGTGTGCGCTAGAAGCGTGATTCTTGTAACTCAAAGCAATAAACGGGTCTTTTTTCTGGAATTCATTCGCACCCTCATTTATGAATATTTGCTAGGTAGAATGTTATGTATGTACATCTATCCACAGTGCCGGTCATTGGCGAGTGGGTTAATTGCATGTGCCAGCGTTCGAAAGCTGGATGCCATTATTCGAAAGCTGGAAATCATTATTCGAAAGCTGGATGCCAATATTCGAAAGCTGGAAACCATTATTCGAAAGCTGGCTACCAATGTTTGAAACTTGGCTACCAATGTTTGAAAGTTGGATGCCAGTATGAGACCTTTGCTGGTCCATGCTGCAGAACGAACATCGGGACTGCGTTGGCCGCTTGATCGGCCGAGCGTTGGCCCAAAACTGGCATGAAAGTAAGGCCAATGTGTGAAGTGGTAGCGCTCGGCCCAAATGCCAGTGTAGGACCGATGTTCGTGCCAAGTTTTGCCAACACTTGCGCGACGTTCGGCCAATGTTGTTGTGCTGCCTGGGTTGTTGACAAGAAAGAGCTGATACATGGTGGTGCTCTCTATAAGTAGAGTAAATGTGCCCCAGGTCCCACACAGTGTTCCTGTTCTCTCGTCACATTAAGTCGCCGTGGGTGAGGGTCAGGAGGACCGCCCATGGGGTCGAAGGGCAGCTTGACGGGGGTTTGTTTATGAGCCACGCAAGCGGCGCGGCTCCTCAGAGGTTGAATCCGAGCTTCTGGGAACAGACCCGTGGAGTCGGTCGCGTTCTTTCCGCCGCTGGGAAGATGGCCCCGGAGTCACGTCTCGGCCGTGGCGCGAACAAAATGGAGCAGAGCAGCCGGAATGCACGGTGTAAACAAAGTTCATGTGCGGCCATCGCTCACTTCTTAGTCTCTCCCCGTCGGGATCGCACATTAAGCCACGAAACAGGCTGGAGTGGTTTCGCTGTGCGAGAGCTGTTTACTGAAGACTTGAGCGAAGCACTTAGGGTGACGTTGAAATCGCTCTCCAGACACAACAGCGCGTACGTGTGAATAAACTTGGCAGCAGCGGCAGCAAGCCGTGAACACCATTTGAAAAACTGCTCTTTTGCAGTGCCGTCTACTTCGAGGCCCCACCGAACGTGCATACGAAGCGCTGCGTCGACTTCTGGCTCTACATTTCACGGATCCGCCCCAGTGACGAGGGATTTCCTGGCAAGAAGTCATCTGCACATGCGCACCCAGCCAGCTCGACCCAACAAAAAGCGGCGCATCTTCGGACACCCGTCACTTGGCAGCAGCGGCAGCAAGCCGTGAACACCATTTCAAAATCTGCTCTTTTGCAGGTTAGTAGCCCTATGTTTCCATAATATCCATTTTAATAGTATTTCTGCTGCTGCTGCTGCTGCTGCTGCCATTTGCTGACATTTGTTGACATTTGCTATGCTTTTTGCATTACTGAGATTCATTTTGCGAGTACTTCTGTACACTTCAAGCAATGTCTGATTCCTGTAGCACGTGTGATGTGATCATCTCTGAGGATGAGCCATTTGTGTAATGTTCCAAATGCGAGAGCAACTATCACTTTGGAAAATGTGCTGGTCTTACTGAAAAGACCTTCAAATCGAAGTATGATGCCACAAAGAAAGCGTGGCAGTGCCCATCATGCAGAAGTGCAGGAAGTAGCAATACATGTAGTAAAGAGAGTAGTGGCTCTGAAACAGATATCAAACTTGCACTCTTCTCAATTAACCAAAAGTTAGAGCGGCTGATGCCCCTGGCAGAAAAAATTGAAAGCATGGAGGAGTCTCTTAGCTTCATATCTTCGAAGTTTGATGAATTTGAGCAAAAGGTCGGCCATCAAGAGGCTGATATCATGGACCTAAAAAAGAGGATATCGGAGCTTGAGAAAAAGGATGACTTAAATCAGGCAGCACAAGCTCAGTTTGAAAAGGAGATACACGATCTTGAATTCCGAAGCAGGCAGCTGAACTTGGAACTGCATGGCATACAAGAAGTGCAGGATGAGGATCTAACTGTCATATTAAATAACGTGGCTGATAAACTTCGAGTGCCTCGCTTGATGGAATCGGAGATAGCAACTGTTCATCGACTTCCCGCTAAACGTGATAAGACGCCAGGCATCATTGTGCGTTTTGCGAAGCAAGCTACAAGAGAAAACTGGTTGAAGAAGAAGAAGAACCTAAAAGATAGCGACCCGCCCATTTTCATGCAAGAAAATTTAACACGCCGAAATAGAGAACTGCTTCAGGCAACTAAAGTCTGTGCCAAAGAAAAAGGCTATAAGTTCACTTGGTATGTCAATGGAAAGGTTTTCGTTAGGCGAAGTGAGGGAATGAGTGCCATTCATGTGAAGGGAAGAGCGAATTGGATCGGCTATAGCACTCAGCATGGTATCTTTCGAGTTTCTTCTTGAAACATAATCGACATGCAGCAGATGTATTATCTGCCGAGTGACTTGAACCGCACTGCTTCGTGTGTTGCGCTGACAACGCTTAACGCTATTCACCTGAACGCACGCTCTGTAAAAAACAAGATATTGTGTTTAGAGGAGTTCTTTGGCGAATTTTCATTTCCTTTTTCTTTGATCATGCTCAGTGAGACTTGGAGCACAGATGATTCCGACGTTTTCAGGATGACCAATTACAAAACTTATTATCTCCCTGAAAAGGTTGATGGCATCGAGACAGCAATCACACGAATGTCAGACAAATACGATGAAGTACTGCAGGCAGTAGCTCGGCATGATGCAGAGCTGAAGGAACTCCGAAAGCGAGTTGAAGCTGTGGAGGCCCGTGATGATAATGTCGAGGTTCAGCAGCTCAAATTGGAAGTAAATGATTTAGAATGGCGAAGCAGACGCCACAACTTGGTTGTTCATGGCGTACCATTCTCTGATAATGAAGACTTGCTCTCGAAAATCAATGAAGTTGGTAGCACAGTAGACCTTCCAAATCTGAATCTGCATGAAGTAGAGGCCTTGCACAGACTGCCATCGAGGCCAGATAAGGTTCCTGGGATAATCATTCGTTTTTCTCAGCTGCAACAGAAAGAAAACTGGCTTCTGAAATGCAAGAAACTGAGAGACTTGCAATCAAAGGTATCTGTCACTGAGAACCTTACTCAGCGAAATAGGTCGCTTCTCCTTGTTGCCAGGAAATGGGCTAAAGAGAATGGCTTTGAATACGCTTGGCACACCAACGGTAAAGTTCTAGTCCGAAGAACTAATGGAGAATCCGCACATGTTGTTCGTGTGGAGGATGACCTGGCAAAGCTCGTCTCGTGAGAGCACTTGCTTGTAGTGTTTTTATTTTAAATACAAAAACTGTTAACCATCATGAACAGCTACTCCAAACCAAGTGATCTGAATGCGACTGTTGGAAAAGAATCAGCATTGTCAATTTTGCATATTAATTTGCAATCGGCAAGAGGTAAAGAAGAAATTTTACATGAGTTTCTAAACGAATTTCAATTCAATTACACAGCAGTTATGATCACAGAGATGTGGCTGAACGATCATGAAGGTTTTTCTTTTAGCGGTTATCATACCTTTCACCTGAATCGAGTTGGTAGACGGGGCGGGGGCGTTTGCTTGCTAGTGTTAGATAGCATGCATTGTGAGAAGGAAGATGAAATAACTGCGTCAACAGCTCATTACGAAATCCTTTCTGTGCGCACTGGCAGAATTCTATTTGTTGTTGTTTATCGTCCTCCAGATGGCAATATCGATGACTTTTTTGAATATATGGAGAATGTCTTTGAATTTGCACATTCTTGTGGTTACACTATTTTTGTAGGCGGGGATTTCAACATTAATATAGACGAAAATTCTCCACGACGAACACGTATGTTGCTTCTTCTGGAATCTTATTTCCTTCAAAATGTCATTAAACTGCCCACACGCGTAACTCCCTCGTCAGCAACAATGCTTGACCTGTTAATTGTCAGCAAGTCGACTGTACTTATATCGGCAGGAGTCAGTGACAGTTCCCTCAGTGACCATCTTCCAGTTTACGCAATTTGTACTTATGATGTCACTCATACTAACCCTAGCATGAAAATAGAAAAGAAAATGCAGCATATTAATTGTGACACGTTAGATACTTTCACAAGTGCTGTTATCAAGTTTGACTGGGGGCCTGTACTCAAATATAAAAATGCTGATGAAGCATTCCATCTTTTCTTAGAACAGTTCATTTTAATTTATAGAGAATGTTTTCCATACAAGACGGTTAAGGCAGCTAAAAAGGCTCGCAAGCCCTGGGGCACGGCCCATATTCTTAAAATGATTTCAATGAAAAACAAACTGTATCAGAAATTCCTTAAAAGTCGCGACTCAGATGACTTCTTAGTCTTCAAACGACATCGCAATAAACTAAATGCTGTCCTAAAGAAAGCGAAAGATGACTATCACATCAACCTATTTTATGGCATCAAAGATCAAAAGATCGTTTGGAAAAGACTAAACACACTGTTGTGTACTGAGCAGTCTAATGTACCTAGCAGTTTAATTATTGATAACGAAACATTTACCGGTAAAGACCTAGCTGACAAATTCAATGACTACTTCGTTTCGCTTGTAGATTCTGGACATGATCCTAGTGCTATTAATTACATAGACAATTATAAGTCCAATACTCTCTTCCTTACTTCGTGTGACGACACGGAGGTACTGTCAGCCTTCAGGCGTATGAAAGTTAGTAAATGTGAAGACCCATTTGGAATTAAAATGCAACCAGTTATGCATGTTATAGATATTATTTGTCCAATTTTAGCTCACATTTATAACTTAGCTCTAGATACAGGTGTATTTCCTTTTGAAATGAAAAAGGCAAAAGTGATTGTCTTACACAAAGGCGGTTCTAAAGGTGTTCTCAATAATTACAGGCCTATATCTATTTTGCCAATATTTTCCAAGGGCTTAGAGCGAATAATTTTTGTACGCCTGTCTGATTTCCTTCAAAAATATAATGTCATTACAATGAAACAGTTCGGATTTAGGCAGCACTCATCTACAGAACTGGCACTGCTCCGACAAAAAGAATTAATTCTCACGAACATCGAGAACAAAATGATCACTTTAGGAATATTTGTAGACTTCTCAAAAGCCTTTGACAGAATAAATCATACTACCCTTCTCTTAAAACTTTCTGCATACGGTATTAGGGATAAGATGCTTAATTTAATTTCCAATTACCTTAGTAACCGCGAACAGTCTGTCACTGTTGATAATTTTCACTCTGCTTACAGACCTCTTAAACACGGAGTTCCCCAGGGAAGCTTACTGGGTCCGCTGATATTCAATATATATATTAACGATCTAATAAATATAAACAAAGAAGTTGAATATGTAATGTATGCAGACGACACCACTTTCTTTTTAACTGGCTCAGACGTAAATGGCTTAGTGGCAAAAGGAAATGAAGTCTTGGATAAACTGCATCTGTGGTCTATCAAAAATTCTCTCTTAGTGAACTCAAGTAAAACAAAAGCTGTATTTTTCAGAGCCAAAAACACGAATTATAACATAGAAAATCCCCTGAGATTGGGGGTGAATGACATAGAAATAACTAAGGTAGTCAAATCCCTGGGTGTTTACTTTAATGAATACATGCTGTGGGATGCTCATATTGAGCATCTACAGACCAAGTTGTCTCGTACAGTCGGAATTCTTAGAAAACTGCAATATATGCTACCTGAGAGAACCAAGCTTCTTTTGTATATCGCACTGTTCTAATCCAATATAAGATATTGTAACTTAATCTGGGGCAGCACTACAGCCACCAATAGAAATAAGCTGTTAACGGTACAAAAAACCGCGCTGAAAGCAATAGCAAATGTGCCTTCTTTTTCGTCTTCTGGGCCTTTATACTCAAAATATAATATAATTAAAGTTTCCTCGTTTTATGATTTTCGCCTCCTCCAACTGTACAAATCCTTGTCCGAACGTCGAATGCCGTTCTTAGAAGAAACTATCAATCTACTCGAAAATACGCACTTCCATCTAACTCGCCATCATGAAGTTTGGTATGTTCCACGTCCTCGCACTAATTACGGATTTCAGACACTAAATTACGCCTTACCTACTTTGCTTAATCAGTTTCGCCTACCCAGCTCTTCCGTTCGTTTACCGTCGAACCAACAGATGAAAACTTTATTTTTGTAATATTTGCTAGCCTTGCCTTTGCGATGCCTTGATTTCTCTTTGTGTTGGAATGTGTTTGCTTTGATATGCTTTTTCTTTTTGTATGTGATGTAAGATATATTATGTTGATTGCTTTTCCGGTTGCGGATAAACCGTGCATTCTTATTTTTTTCGATTTCTTTTTTGTTATGTTCAAATTGTGAACTAAGTGTTTTGTATGTTTGTATGTATGCTTTACACGCTTTCATTATCCCTGCCGCCGATGTAGTGTGGGGGAAGGGAACGTTGTCAAGCCACAATATTGCGGCTTTTTTTCCCTCCTCCCCAGCCATGTGATTTTCTTTACATGTCTGAAATAAAGTTGACTTGACTTGACTTGACTTGAACCGCTCCGGCCTCCGGGGGGGTGGAGTGGCTTTACTGGTGTCAGAAGACATTGAATGCGACAAGTTGAACTCGTACAGTCTTATTACTGAAGATTTTGAAGTGCTATCAGCCTGTACTGGCAGGTTCGTGTTTTCGGTTTGCTATCGTCCACCGAAGGGAAATATGGTTAGGTTTTTGGAATTTTACCACTGTTTTCTTTCATTTATAACAGATAACAAATACACTCTAATAGCTGGAGGTGATTTTAATATCGATATGTTGAAGGATAACTCCTCTACTAGAGACTTTAACGCAGTCTTGGCCTCGAACGGATTTATTAATCTTATTAACGATCCAACAAGGGTAACACAAGAAAGTGAGTCACTTCTTGATCTGCTGATTACGAACACTTCCCAACCGATAGTTGAGTCGGGCGTAATATCATGTGCGATCAGTGACCACCTTCCAGTGTTTGCATGCATAAATAAGACTAGACTGGTAAAGTACCGACAGGAGAAAGCGAAGTACCAAAGTATAACCAATGCTACCCTCAATTCATTTCACAGTCCACTGGAACAAGTTGAGTGGGATAGTATTGACGTTACCAGTGACGCAAATGAGGCTTACGACGAGTTCCTCCGAGTATTTAAACAGCTCTACCATTCCTCTTTCCCGCTAAAAGTGCGTGCAATAAAGCGTAAAACTCGCAAACCTTGGATATCCTCTGAGTTGCGCCAAGAAATTAAAACGAAAGACAAACTGTACAAAATCTTTTTAAACACACGTTCAACAGATGACCTAAGCATTTTTAAGAAATACAGAAATAGATTAACAAAAAAGCTACGTCTCGCTCGTGCCGAATACTTCGCGACATTTCTTGAAATTAAAAATGGTCGCCACGATCTGTTGTGGTCAAGGTTGAATTTCTTACTGCGGCGTGAGCAACCACAGGCTGCCCCGCGGGCTTTAAAGCTTGATAATAAAGATGTATCCGGCAGAGTTGGCAGATGCCTTCAACAACTTTTTTACCACCCTTGCCCATAACACCCCGTCAAGTGATTTCAACACCTATTTTAGCTCTTACAATAGGGACACAATATTTCTGAACCCAGTTACGACAGAGGATGTTATATCAGTCGTACAAAGCCTAAATAACAGCCATAGCTGTGACATTGACGGCATTCAAGTGAGGCCTGTCAAGCATGTTATAAGAGTTATTGCCCCTGTTCTTGCAGATATATTTAACTTATGCTTTACTACGGGCACATTTCCTAAAAAAATGCAAATAGCCAAAGTAACGGTTTTGTATAAGAAAGGAGACCGCAATGATTTAGGAAATTATAGACCAGTATCGATACTCCCAATATTCTCGAAAGCTTTTGAAAAAGTTCTGTATACACGGTTGTCTGATTTTATTGATAAACATGACCTTTTGTCACCTAATCAATTTGGGTTTTGTAAAAATAAATCTGCCGAGTTAGCACTACTCGAACAAAAGGAATATATACTAACACAGTTTGAAAATAAGGCCTTTGTTATTGGTGTCTTCGTGGACTTCTCGAAGGCATTCGATTTAGTAAACCACAGTGTACTCCTGAAAAACTTGGAGCGTTGTGGTATTCGTGGACTGGCTCAAATGATCCTGAAATCATATCTTTCGCATAGAAAACAGGCTGTAAGCATAGACAATGTGACATCTGAACTAAAACTTGTTACTTCTGGCGTTCCCCAGGGTAGTATATTGGGACCATTACTTTTTAATATGTACCTAAATGATATCTCCAACATTAACTCCGCCGCTAAATTTATTGTCTACGCTGACGACACTAGCATCTTTTTTACTGGAAATGATCTTGATCTCCTTGTTCGGGAATGCAATGACACCTTGAGTGAATTACAAAAGTGGTCCGAATCCAGATACATGCGTATAAATGAGAAGAAAACAAAAGCTGTCATATTTCGTCCTAAAAACAAAGTACTCCCTTCCCCCATCGAGATTAAACTAAACTCGCGACGTATAGACATAGTTGAACAATTTAAATGCCTTGGAGTAGTTTTTTCTTCCAGCATGTCTTGGGAACACCACACGGACCATATTGTCACGAAACTGGCTCAAATAACCAGAGTCATAAGTCGGCTCAGATACGTCATTCCAAGAACAGTAAAGTTACTCCTCTACAATTCACTTTTCTACTCCTATTTAAACTACTGCCATCTAGTGTGGGGCACAACTACGGTTAGCTGTCTTCAGCGTATCTACATTTTTCAGAAAAAGTTTCTTCGTCATGTTTACAATGTCCCCTGGGACTCGCCAAGTAAAGATCTCTTTCTGCAAAGTGATGTGCTAAAAATACACAACTTCTATAAATATCGCTTGAGTGTCCGGTTTAAACTCGAAACACGTAGAAATGTAAACCACATACGTAAACTTGCTGAACTACATACCCGAGATGCAAGCTACAAACAAGGTATGCGGAGACATGGATAGTCCCGACCCCACGGTTAAACTCTGGTAGAGAACGCCTGCAGTTCACTCTTCCGTCCCTGCTAAACGCGTATATATTGACCTTTTCAGTTCGTCAAACAGGTCTTTGCGTGCTTTGTATGCTAGCATGTAGGATTTTTGTTTTGTGTTTTTTTTCTTCTTTCTCTTTTTTTTCTTTGCTCCCATTACCTGTGTCTACCCAATGTGAATATTGTGTCAATATTGTATAATGTTCTTTCGTTTTCTCTTGTACCTGCTCATTATTGTATACTTGTTATCACGCTTTGCAACTGCCTTTTGTATTAAAAGCCTTGCTGTCAAGCTGCTGCCAAGCGAAAGGGGGCTGCGGCTTAGTCAAGCTGTCTCTCAGCTTTTTCTGCGCCTCCGCTGTCTGTATATTTACAAGGCAGAAATAAAGAATTTGAAATCTTCCAAAGAAGCCCGTCAGCCCTAAGCAGCCTCTCAAGTCATGATTTTTTTTGGAACGGGAAACTCTGAGATCGCTCGCTCCTTGTTGTTGATGATGATTATGTCCTCGGGCTGAATGGCACATACCCACGGCGGGGGATTGGCCAGGGTGCTTAGCGCTCCTTGTTTTCTCCGGGGTGAACTTCTTCTTTCAGGCGGAAGCCCAAGGAATCGACGCTTTCCCTCCGAAATGTGCACTTAGCTAGACGCAGGGTGAAGTTTGCGCCTCTAAGAGCCTCTAACGCAGTCCTCAATCTGATAATCGGGTCTTCCCAGTTCCCGGCGGGAATCAGAACGTCATCGAGGTAGCACACTGCAGCATTTCCCTTAAGTATGCCCAAAACTCTGTTCATGAGGCGCTGGAAAACCGCCGAAGCGTTGGTGAGCCCGAATATCATGCGCTCAAACTGCCCTGTTTCTTCAGGAGTTATGAAGGCAGTCTTCGCCTTTGCACTCTCGGAGAGTGGCACTTGCAAATAGCCATGTGCTAGGTCCAACACGGCGTAGAGCTTGGCTGCAGACAGTCTCTCGAGCTAGTCGTCTATACTAGGCAAGGGATACGTCTCCTTAACTGTATGTGCGTTTAGCCTGCGGTAGTCGACCACGAGCCGTTTTTCTCCGTTCTTTTTCTTGGCCAGAATCGCCGGAATCGCGTACGGAGAATGGGTCTCGCTCACTATGCCTCGCTGTTTTCCTTCTGGAACGATTTTTCTCATTGTATCTCTCTTGTCTAAGTTCGTCTGATAGGGACGCACTGCCACCGGCGAACTTCCCGGGACCTCCTCGATGTCCACCTCGAGCGCCTTTGTGCATCTCAGCTCTTCGAGGCTCATCGCAAAACAGTCTCGATGGTCGTTGAGCAGCTTCACCAGCTCTGCCTTTTGTTCGGTGGTGGCGCTGTCTCCAACGACAACCTCATGCCCAACAATTGGTTACCTTTCTCAAACCAAACGCACTTCCTCGCTCTTTTCTTTCAATTCCTCTAATTCCATATCGTTCGGTGACCCTCGATCCGCTTCGACTATGTCTACCGGTAACGAGAGTCCAAAAAGGTGCCCTTTTTTGACAACCGTCATACCACTGTCGATCGGATCGAGTGGCAGCGTAATTTTATCGCCTGCCATATATACAAGCACGTCCTGCTCTGTCACGAAGTGGGAGTACGCCTCCAATGGGCTCCACACTCTTTGTTACCAATTCTAGGGAAGGAGAGGCAAACACCTCCATCCAGGTGCCAGATCTTAAGCAGGACCGAGTGGATAACTGGCGATAGGTCCACGCCTGAGCATCTGCTGACGGGAGTCACGACACAGGAGTCGTAAATGAAAGTGAAGAGAATTTAATTAACAAAGAGAAACCAGGTCATCAAAAATAGCACAGCATAGACACAGGACAGACGGAACAAATTTTAGCTTCCACAGAGCATCCACTATGACAAGTGAGAGGAAATACAAATTCAAGGCACTTTTGAAAGAAAGAATTTAAGGTATAACTCGTAAATGTGGGAGTCGCGGTGCCTTAGCTGTTCGGGTGGTCGAGGTCTGCTCCGAGATGGGCGTTGCGCTGTCGATGTTGGGTCCCCGGAGTCGCTACTCGTTGGGCAGACACTTCGTGACGAGCCGACCACCTCTCGGCTGACACCTCACACATATGCGCGGTTAGCCAGTACACTGCCACATACAAGGTCACGACCTCGACTGCTCTCCGCCACTTTCCACAGTTCCCCCGTAGTGTCCCCCCCTCTCTCCTACCGTCCCCAGACAGCCGGGGGCCCCGCACCGTCGAGTCAAAGGTGGCGACGAAACGTAAACTATCGCGCCGAAACGTCCCGCGCCGAGCCCCCGGCTGACCCCGCTGACACCAGAGCCGTAATTGCGCGTACAAGGGGTCACTGACCAGACAACTGCTTTCTCACGTCGGAGACCAGACAGCGAAAGGGGGGGGGGGGGGTGCTTAGGGATGCTTAGAAGGGAGTCCCCGTCGCAGGGCTCAATTGCCGGTGGTGAAAATCGCAAGTGGTGCGAATTCTGTTTCACCCCCTCCCCCCCCCCCCCCCCCCCCCCCCCCGTAAAGAATGTTATGGCTGATAACATTTGTGGGGTTTCTAGCGCGGTTTGGACCCTGCACTCAGAGCCAACGCCACTCCCCTAGCTCGAACACACCTGTGGCCACGAGGAACAACACCACCGAGGAATAGCCTGCAGGCAAAACCAATTATTGGGATCTCCCAATGGCTTCCCTCAGTCGCGCGCTAGCAGCAACGGCAGGCAGCAGGCACAGGAAACAGGCATATAACAGTTCGGGTTAGTATGGTCACCTGGGCCGGCGCTGGTGTCGCGTCCGCTGTCTCCGACGTCTCGCTGTCAACTCCCCGCCCTGTCCGTCCCGTGCGCGCGGCCTGCCAAAGCCCCCTAGGGCCTGCGCGGCCGCCGAAACCGAGAGCGGTGGGAAAGGAGGCCCGCCCGCACACGAGATGAAGGGGGTCTCTCCGCCCTTTCTCCGCCATCGTTGTCGCTCCGGGGTAAACCGAGGTAGGATAAGGGAAGGCCAGCGGCGGGCTCCGAGCGAGAGAAGGGAAGCGCTGCCCCCCCCCCCCCCGCCCCCCTAGCGGGCGAGGGTACAGCTGTTTTCCGCACATTCCACACTGCAAAAACAGAAGTCGTGTATGCTTCGCAGTATGCGACACAAGAACATTCCACTGAAATCATAGCACGGACACACTAAGATAATACTGCGAAATAAAAGCATAAACACACTGAGATAATACTGCGGAATACAAGCACGCACAAGTATTAAATAGACACACATTAAATAACTGACTCCTTATGTAAATTAAAGCGAAAACGTCTTGTTATCTAGAGATCAATATCAACTTGTTGGCAAGCGCTGGGCTCTGAAACCCTGCTGAGGTAATCAGCACCGACATTATCTTTTCCATGTATGTCCGTGACCGTGAAGTCATACTCATGCGGTACGCCAACCCGTGCAAATATGTGTAGAAGTGCCTTGGCAGCCCGCTCTGTCTCAATACTTAGTAGGGCTACTGCCTCTGGAAATCGGGTAGCGTAATCCACCAGCGTCAGAATGTAGTAGTTGCCTCCGCGTGTGGTAGGCTTGAGAGGTCCCACTATATCGGCCGCGACTTTGCTGAAGGGGGTGGCAACGAGTGGCACCCGCTCCAAGGGAACCTTCCGCACTGTGCTGCGCGCTACGGTTTTCTGGCATATGTCGCACGATGCGACAAGCCTGCCCACGTCTCCATGTAATCCAGGCCAAAAGAAGTCTGCAAGAATGCGATCCGTTGTTTTTCTTCTACCGAGGTGCCCTGCCATCAGCCCCCCATGTGCCAAGCGGAGAACCTTCTCGCGGTGCTTCTGGGGCACTACGAGCTGGGTCGTCTTCTTTCCGGTGTCCGGAACGTACTCTCGGTATAACAGGCCGTCATGAAGACAGAATTTGAATGAACCGGCTTCCTTGCACCTTACCCTCTTTTTTCACTTGTCCGCCTTGAAGCAAACTAGAAGGCTGCTCTCGTCCCATTGGTCTTGCCTCATTTGGTCAGGGCTGACTTCAGGGAGAGTAGTAGGCGCCCGCAGCTTACGGAATCCCCCTTTGGACTGTCGCGCCGCCTGCTGGCGGGTCGTGACCGCCGCCGTGGGCATGGTAACCTGGTCAGCGCCTTTGCTGCATGGGTCATGATGCTGACTTGGAGGAGCCTCTGCCTTTTCCGAGTCCTCATGCTTCCACTCAGTGTCTGGTGCTCCTGGGCGTCGTACTCCTTCAGTGTTTCCGAGAACAGGGTCGAAAAGGGGCTCCTCCATGCAACCCGCTATAACTTCCCCCTTGTGTATGGGGTGCCGATATGAGTGCGGGCCTTGAGCAGTAACTTAGCAGAGCGGTCTACGAAGTAGACGACCCGGTAGGTGCCGGTCGTTTCTTCGTCCTTCACGAAGGTGCGGTTGACGATAGCGATGTTGCAACCTGTATCCCTCAGCACTCGGCCCTTTCTTCCACTGATCAGGCCTTCTACGACCGGCAAGTCGGACACGTCTGCGAACGAAGTCATGTTCACAACTGGGACGAGTTGTACATCCTTCAATTCTAAATGGTCATCCGGGATACAAGCAGACATGTTCCTGGAGGTGGGTGGCGTTTGATTCTTTTGCACTGGAGAGCCACCGTTCGCCCTGCACTGTACCGCAATATGCCCATGTCGCGAACAGATGTCGCACCGTGAAAGCGTTCCCGGGCCACGCGGCTGTTCGGCCATCTTGCCTGCGATAAGACTGTCCTTCTTGGAGTCTCTTGGGCCGAAGCTGACAGTTCCTCGGGCAATCGTGTATTCATCTGCTCGCTGAACCCATTCCATGAGGTCCGTGGTCCGCTTTTCTCTAATTAACGTGACCATTGCAGGCGCACAGTTTTCTAACTGCTCGGCTAAAACCAGCCCCTTCATCCCCTCGTATGACTTCTCTGTTTTCGACAGTTTTATCCATCTACTCTAGTAGTTCCCCAGTCGGGATACAAACTGCGTGGGAGTCTCGTGGTCGTTGGGCGTTTAGTTCCTAAACTTCTGGCGGAATCCCTCTTCGGTCAACCGAAATCTGAGCAGGAGCGCATGCTTGACCTTATCGTAGTCATTCGAATCAGAAGCTGGCATTCGACTAAACATATTCAAGGCTTCTCCCGTGAGGCTCAGCGCAGTCGCCCACTCCTCCCGTGGCCACTGCTAGGCTTCCGCCTCACGCTCAAGCAGCGTCAGGTACTCGTCCAGGTCAGCAGCTTTTTCATTAAATAGGCCATGAACTTGTGTGATCGAACTCTGAGTGCTCGGGTTGCTATCGTCGACGAGCTCGGTTCGCTGAACGCACTGCCGCTAATGTTAGCACTCGCCCTTAATTGAAGGAGTGCTATCTCTTTCTCAATTTCCTGGAGCTTTCGCTCAGAGCACTCCTTCTCCCGCACATCTCGTTGTATCTCTCGCTGGCCTTCCAGCTTACGCCGCTCGTGTTCCGCCGCTCTGTCTTCCCTCAGGGACTCGATCGTGAAGTTCTGCGCCCTCCAAACCCAACTCCTTGCCAAATGCGACTAAGCGTTCGGCTTCTGCCATCGTGTCTCACACCGGCAATCAAACTGAAAGCTTCTTGGGAGTCCTCCCGCAGGGGCTGATATCATCAGCTGGAGCTAATGGCAGACACAGCGAATCAAAACCAAATGGGGAGCATGAGCCTTGAGCTGTTGATAGACGCCGTTGTTGATGCCTGTCATAACGCTCGCGTTGTCTTTTCCGATACCAACAAAACTTTCCAATTTCAGACTGTGATCGTCCAGTCCACATTTTATGCTCTCAGGAATGCCGCGTTCATCGCCTGTTTGCAGCACGCACAGGGACAGGAATGTTGTTACAATTGATATCGCTTCACTATGGTAAACGACACATACTGACAAATACTTTGTTACTGATATGTCAGTTGATTCTGTATTGTATCAGTCGCGCATGCGCTCTTTGTATGGGCCCGGTCCGTGATATCTGATATCTGTAACACGTGGCCGTTATCATGCAGCCGCCTGTAGGCTATATATACCAGCAAGCAATCCCGAATAAACGTTCTTCTTCTTGCTGCTTCCACGCTGCGTGTTCGTTGTTGGACGCCGGAACATGGTGTCAGAAGTGGGATCGCGTTCACGTATGCAGTAACGCGCTGATCGAAGCGGTGTCCCTGTGCTCTGCACGATGGATTTAGTGAAGCCACCGCAGCCGCTGTTGCTGTCCGGTAGCACCGCGAAGAACTGGAGCCTCTTCAAGCAGCGGTTCGAGCTGTTCCTGCAGGCCACGGAGCCGAGGAAAGAACCGCGGACGGAAGGAGCTAAAACCGCACTGCTGCTCACCGTGGCCGGGGAAGACGCCCTAGAGGTATTCAACAACTTTGTGTTTTCGGAGAACGAAAGCAAGGAAGATTATCAAACAGTTACTAAGAAGTTCGAGGAATACTGCAAACAGCAGCAAAACGAAGTGTACGAGCGTTATGTCTTTCGCTCAAGAACGCAAGCTGAGGGCGAACACTTTTCACGGGACTTGAAGAGACTTGGACGCAGCTGCAATTTTGGAACCTGGAATGACTCCATGGTCAGGGACCAGGTTGTCTTTGGCACAAATAATCCCAAATTGCGCGAAAAGATGCTCAAAGTTAGGGACCTTACTCTACTTAGGGCGGAGGAAATTTGCAAGGCTGAAGAGGTATGCGCCGAACAAAACAATACATGGGCTCAAGCGGAGAAGCAAGTAGCACGAATTGAAACGCGCCAGCAAGGCAAATTTTCAGCCTGTGAACAGTGTTCAGAGTGTCCGGAGCTAGACGAGGCCCAACGAGAACAGGAAGTTGCCCGGATAAAAACACGCAGGCAGTTCAAATGTTCTAAGTGCAACCGCTTCCACGAACGTGGCAGATGTCCAGCATTCGGCAAAACATGCTTCCGGTGCCGTGGCGCTAACCATTTTTCGGCCTGTTGCAAAAAAGTGTCTCAAGTAAGTGAAGTACGCGGCGAGCAGGAAGGTTTTGAAATACTCGACGTCAGCCTAGGCAACAGAGCTGATTGGGTCATTCACGCGAGGGTGGCTGTAGGCTGTAGCCGCCTGTAGGCTATATATACCAGCAAGCAATCCCGAATAAACGTTCTTCTTCTTGTTGCTTCCACGCTGCGTGTTCGTTGTTGGCCGCCGGAACAGATTCGTCAGCAATGATGCTGTATTTGCTGTTGCCAGTGTCAGATCAAAGGTCCTCTCTATAGTGCGGGTGCAGAAGAAATGTTTTAAGCACGGCAGCACATTTTGGTCCTCTTCATTCGGTGGCCTTTCGCAGCCGCATTGTCTGGGGATGATTTTTTGATGAATTATGCCAGATGGTCGGCAGTCATAATGCTACAATGTTCAACTATGAACAACGCCGCCCTACCATCTGCTGTACTCGCTGCATCGCTTTAAGTTCTTTTCGGAAAGGTAATCTGCTTTTTCGACGGGCCCAATATGCTAGCAGCATTCTGGTACTTTTTTGCATCTTCGTGCGCCTTCAAGTCATTCACTCTTAGAAAAAAGATAATAGTACTTCACATTGCGGGTATAACTGGTTGTCGCATATGTTACTGCCCTGTTAGTGACTGCAGTTAGTAACGGGAAGGTTAGTTACAGTTACTAACCCATTCAGTTAATAACGGCTGCTACCTGGAGTTACTAATGGGAAGCTAGTAGCATTTTTATAGAAACTCGCATATGTTGCTAAATTCATCGTACGATGTGCTAGCGGGGCTTGTCAAATTTATGCGTCCTCGAAAAATAAAAAAGCTTCACAGTCAATTTCAATAATTCCGGAATCCAGACCTAGCTTCCAGAGCGTGCTGTCATAGACAGTAAAAAGACAATAAAAAGACATCACCATAGACAGTAAAAAACAAGGGCTACTTTTACTAACTATACATTGAAGGGGGTAGTAAATAGCTGGTAAAAAGTAGTAAAACGTAGTCATATAACTGCGGCACTTATTACCTTTTTACTGGCTTGTTTAAGAGTGTTGTATTTAGATCCCAGCTGGCAGCGGTAGAATTTTCATTCGGCAACCTTCCGTCCATTACAGTTGATCTTGCAGAAGAGCCAACTGCACAAGTACGGGTCTTTAAGCCATTCGTCTCTAAACTTTTGAGCGTACCTCACTTTCGGTGTTTTTGGCATGATAGTGTCCCATGCACACGCGCACCGAGTATTAACTCTGGGATAGGTTATTTTCTGGCGAAGCGCCGCAGGTAATGCCAATATGCCAAGCGGACTGCTCTATTCTGCTCACAACAACGAACGCAAGTGGAAGGAGGAAGCATTCAGAGAGAGCGTTCAAAAGTATATGCAGCGACCGTTTGTGTGAAGATGCTGGTACCGAGTTAACCTCCGATTTTACGGCCTCCTCAGGCGCGGTAGCACGAGCGACCGAGACGCATAGGCGCCGGCATGTCGCCTTTCGCCGCGCCTCGCATGGTCGATGCATGGGGTCACGCCTGAGATCAGTTGACACCCTACAGCAGCCAGGCACGGAGAGGCACGAGCTAATAGTCTCTCTGCGGGCTTCTTCAAGGCGTGTCATATAGAGGCGCACGCCAACTGGCCTACATCGCGGAAGAGGACTAGGCTGCCGGCGCCGCTGCTAAATCCCTTACACGCGGGCCACATTAAAAAAAAAGCCCAATGGCAGAATTGCTCATTTTGTTCAGGTCCACTACATTTCCTCTTCAAATTCGCTAAAACAATGAGCTCCACTAATTAAGAATTCAAAATCTTCTGCCGCAGACGCGTGATACCGTGAACCATCTACGCACGGACACTCAACAAAGTCTGTGTGCGTTAACTAATTCAAAAATAAAGTATCCAGAGCAGAGATGGTAGCATATGCTTATAATTTCGTGTCTGCAAAATATTTTGGAGACACGAGACACGTGGGAGCAAGGACCGCCCTCTACTCTTCGGCATATTTACTCCTACAATCTCGAGCTTCCAGCTCGCTGTGGCTTTAACCCCTGTGTTTGAATCTCTGGAGCTCAATTTCAAGTTCCAATGTTTTGATGTCGAGGATGCTGTCTTAGAAGGACAGCATCACTGTTTTCCTTCTCGATCGGCGGAACATTGTGAATTGGTGCGCTCACAGCAGATTCATTTCCCTGCGACACAGAATATCCTTCAGTTTCATCCCTTACTGATGTCTGGTCAGTGCTTTGGCTCGCCGTCTCTCGTGTGGTGACCACTATACTCTACTGGCAAAGGAACAGGGAAAAGGCCCACTTTTGCCTCGGTGCTTTCCACATTTTGCCTGACATCTCAGCGATGTCTGTCCAAGTTCTGTCCTCCGCAGGCCAGTTCGCCACACGTAACATCCTCAGTAGCCCAGTCTATGTCGTTGCTTGGAGCCTGGATGCTCGGGGTTGTATGTTCAGGTCTTCCACTTAGAATCGCGCTCGCAGGATCTTCCGTTGCAGCCCCGTTCGCTTGAAGGTGCAGATCCTGGATCCTCTTCATAGATGTTGGACGCGCTTAAAATCTTCTGTCTACTACCGTCGAAATCGCTCACCTCCTGCAGAAAGCCGCCGCCGAATCTTGCCGACTGCGCCAGTTAGACTTGAGGCCTCCTCTTCGGGTGGAGATGGAGGTTCGTTTTTGGCACGACACGTTGGAGCAGGGAGATGAGGCGTAGACGAATTGCTTTAGAGAAATGTACAGCTTGGTTTATTTACAAACTATTTATACTGTTTATACACCGACCAAGGTGGTCGCTAGCATCAAGAACAGTCGGGAGCGTCAGGCCACACCTCGCCGCTACGAAACTCTGTCCTGCCTGACCGACTTAGCTCGCGCTACGCGAAGCGGCTCCTCTTTCTTCGGAACGTGGCCAGCGCAAAGCTAGACCCTGTCCGTCTCTCGCGACTCCGACTCTCCACTAAGAGCCCTATGCCCAAGTCTCCCCTTTTCGGCACCAACACGCCTCCTTAAATCAATTTCCCTCTCAGAGCATTCGCTCTCAAATTGAAGGGACCAATTACACGCCGGTATCCACGGGCTTGTTTGCTCACGAGGACCGCATGCCTTTCATGAAGCCAATCGTGCTTTTGCTCTTATCCATCAACTCTAAAATCACACTGACAAGGCAACAAAATGCACACAAGGACAACTTACGCCAGCTGTGGCTCCAAACACATATACAGGGTGGCATCTAAGCCCGCTGGCCAGAAGCACAGCAAGCACAGCTCATTAACCTCCATCCTGCAGCACGATCGTTCGCACGTGCACCCACCGGCCTTCCACGCGAGCTTCCCTCCTCAAGCGTCCATGAAGCCTTTTTTGTCACTGTTCGACACCGCTTTCGAAAAGCCATAAAACTGACCCCTGACAATGCGCCGGGGTGCGCGACACGCACGCACTGTCCGCGGAGCGGGTCCCATTTTGGCACCCCTCGCTGCCGTTACTACTTTTACTTTTTGGAACCGCATGCCCTCTGCCTGTTTTAGAACGGCCGGGTGGCCGTCGCCGGGGTGGGGGCCACGCAACGCGATGCTTAGAACATCTGAAGACAAGGACCAAGCCAGCAGCGCCCGGGGTGAGATGTGGATGGCCGCTGCTCTTGCACGTCTGCCTTTTTTGCAGTTTCACGGCCTCTTGGGACATCCTGTTACTCGGAGGGGCCCTGTAAGACGTCGGGGACCCTCCGAGTGGCCTCCTCCTTTGAGATCCGTGTTTTCTTTTCGCAGTTTCGGCGGCTTGTGGTCTCTGGCGGCTGGCTGGTTAGGCCTACCAGCTTCCAGCTTGGCCATGGCCGATCGGGTTACTCCAGATGGCCCGCCACCCCCGAGCGGCTCTTCTTCGTAAGCGGCAAATCCTGGATCTACCTCGGACAAGTCCTCGGACCACCACACGGACATCCCTTTGCCCGCTGGCGTGCTTCAGGATCCTGTCCTTGCCCACCATTCCGGTGGCGCCTCCTGTGCCCCCGTAGAACCTGGAGTCTCCCAGGTCTTGTGGTCGCCTGGTCTCTCGCAGCCAGCAAGGCTTCCGGAGTCGCCTCAACCCGCCCGCTTGGAGTTGGGCACGGACGCTGTTGCCATGCGGGCTCACGAACAGCTAATGACAGCGATCTTGGACAAAGACAATAAGATAGGCCCTGCAGCTCGCGCAGTCCTACTGTCTCTGGTTTGCGACCTGTACCGCCAAACAGCGAATTTTTTTGCGTGCGCGGTCGCCGAGACCAATTTTTCAAGGACGCTGCAGACCTCATTGGAAGCCAGAGAGCGCGAGCTGGACGCCGTTAAAGTACAGCTTGCGGAGATGTCTGCTAGGGTCACCGCGGCTGAGGCGGAACTTCGCGACCTGAGGCAGGAGGCATTGGTCCCCCGGACTTTCGCTGATGCCCTGCGTGGTGCTCCGGTTCCGGTTCAGAGGGACATCGAAATTTCAGCCCTGGACGCGACCCCTGGCCAGCCACAGCCTCCACCTGCTGGGAACACCCGACCAAACCCCCTGCCGCATCAGATGTTTTTAACTTCCGTCGCGGCCTCAGCAGACGTCGGCCGTGAGGTGGCTGCATTGATGAGGGAAAACATCGATCCCGAAGCCGAGGGAATCGGAGCTGTTGCCCTTCGGCCTTCCCCTCGTGCCCTCACGGTTGCCTCCAGTGACCCTGCAGACCTGGACTGCCTGAAGGCCGCCATTACCCGCATCGAAGCCACTAGAACCGCGATGAAGGTCCGTGTCCCGCGACAGAGGAACCCGCACATTCGCCTGGCAGGGGTCGACCCCGACGTGCGGCCGCAGGACCTAGTTATGGCACTCAACCGCCGGAACCCTAATCTTCATCTGGACCCATCCTCCTGTAAGGTCAGACTTTCATTTCCCCAAAGATCCGGACAGTTCGTCCACGTCCTAGAGGGGGATTCTCCTGCTTTCGTCCGTTTATGCGAGGCACGTCGCGTGACCCTCGGGTGGACTTCAGTTGAGGTGCGCGAAGACCTGCATGTGCCGCTCTGCACTTATTGCGCTCAATATGGCCACCCTTGCACGTTGAAAAATTATCCTTCAAAGGTTTGTTGCACCCGCTGTGCGGGGTCACATGCCTTGGCGGCCTGCCCAACTTCCATCCAGGATCCCCAACGGAAGTGCGCCCCTTGCGCGGCCGCCGGTCGCCCGTCCGATCATCCTGCGGGGCATGTCTCTTGTTCACTCTTGCGTGAACGTACGGAGAGAATCCGTTCCCGCACTAATTATGGCTCGTAGCGCTCCTCATGTAACCCCGTGTCCTCCGCCCGACCACATCAATTTTCTCCAAGTTAATTTGGATCACACGCGGTGTGCGACTGCCCCGATGGTTAAATATATTTTGGACAATAATATCACAATCACCACTGTCGGAGATCGATATATTACTACCCATAACGAATTTGTGGGAATTCCCTCCACTTTTTACAAAATCCTGTCTTCCGAAAACCCTCGGTGTGTCATATTGCTACACAATCCTACCTTTGATATCTTCCCTACTTTAATTTCTCCTGAAGTTGTTTCCATCTTATGTTCGACATCGACTGATCACTTCCTTTTTGTAGCAGTATATGTACTGCCTCGTGCGGATATCACAGTATCTCTGGCTTTGCTCACAACTTGTATCCAGACTTCACCCACTGGCAAAATTATCATTTGCGGTGATTTTAATGCAAAAAACATTTTATGCGGTGGCAATACCACTGATGCTAGAGGAACTCATGTTGAAGCTTTTGAGGCTTGTAATGCCCTGGTTCTTCTGAATAACCCGGATTCTTTACCAACTTATGAAACTCCATACGCTTCCAGTTGGATTGACATTAGTTTCGCTTCACCTAGTTTGCTTGTCATTCCTGATTTATCTCTTTACGAACACAGATTTATTACATACTCTTTTCTTTCCCAACCGTTGTCGCCGTTCAAGCGGGTCACCAGAGCCAGCTCCAGCCGCTGAATTGCCCAGTTAACTTCGCTGCCTTGGTTCAAATCTTTTTACAATTATCTGTTTCATTCGGCGTGTGCTCTTGATCATGTCCTCTCAAAAGTTAACGGCACCTTTATGTCATTTTACAAGAAAAACTTGCGTTTGGTTAAACCACATTTTCCCGAGGGTTCCATTTGGTGGACGGCTGATTTGAGCATGGAGAGGTCCCGTGTGCGCGCTCTTCGTCGCCGTTTTCAACGCATTTCAGACCCACAGCTGAGAATTCTTCACCGCTCAATTTATTATAAAGCTCTTGCTAAGTATCGCTCTAACATCAGAACCACACATGATAGTTATATAAAAGAGATCTGCTCCACAGCTACACGTAAATATCTCTTTGGTAAGCCACATAAACATGCTTTTGGCAAGCTCAGGTGCCCTTCCATTATCCCTCCTCTACGGTACGCTGGTGGCACATATACTGAAACGCTTCGTGACGCTATACAGTTGCTCCTTCGTACTCACGTCGCTACAGATGATTCTTCCCGTGATCTCCCTTTTCATACTCATGTTCGGGACATTACTGCGCAGCCTTACAATAACTGAGTCCAAGATTTACCGTTCACTGCTGCGGAGATCGAAGCTGTCATCAATTCATTAGGTTTGTCGTCTTCTCCAGGGGCTGATCTTATCTCTCCCCGTTTTGTTATCGCGTTGTTTAACGCTCACCCCTTGTTTTTCGTCTCCCTCTTTAATTCTGCCTTGCACTTGGGTTACCTTCCGCAGACATAGAGAATTGGCAGAATTACTTTTATTCCCAAACCGAATAGACCAAAGCACCTTCCAAATTCTTACCGACCGATCTGTATTAATTCGTCTTTCGGTAAGGTGCTCGGGCGTTTACTATATGGTCGGCTGTATTACTTCCTGCGCCAAAATAAATTACTTCATAGAAATGAGTATGGTTTCACGCATGGTCGCAGTTCTGTTCAGGCTCTATATCATTTGCGGGAGTTCTTACATCCACTACGGCGTCTCTCATAGCCTTAGTCGCTTTGGGACGTTAAACCCCATAAAAAAAAATAGTTATAAACAACAAAAAAGTCCTGTGGTTCTAATTTCTCTGGATTTCAGAGGAGCATTTGATAGTGTTTGGCACCCTCTGGTTTTACATTTTTTACGAAAACATCGTTGCCCTCGAAATCTATATTCCCTTCTGGAGTCTTTCCTTCATAACCGCGATTTGACCTATCAATCTCCTTCTTGTACTCTTTCTGTGCCTTCTTCTCTCGGCAGTCCGCAGGGTTCACCACTTTCGCCACTGCTTTGGAACATTTTGCTATATGATCTCCGAAACCTTCCTGTGCCCTCACCTATCCACATTCAGGCATATGCAGATGACGACACCATTGTCCTCATCCCTGGCAAAACTAGCCGCGAGCTGTCAACGCTGGGCTCAAATGTTTTAACTTTAATCCAAAACTGGTGTACAACGTCCCGCGTTCAGTTAAACCCAGAAAAGTGTTCTTATGTTTTGTTTTTTAATGGAGCTCCGGCGTTACACAAGCGTAAGCCGACTATTCGACTAGACACTTACAGTCTCAAGTGTGAACCGAGTATTACATTATTAGGTGTTGTCTTTGATTCTTATTTAAGCTTTATTCCCCATGTTAATTATTTGCAAAGGAAAATTCTTGCATCTACCACCAAGCTCCTTAATTGGTTCCATTTCCATTTTCGTGTTTCTCCTTCTCATATGCGCCAAATTTATCATCAGGTTATTCTCCCTACAATTACCTATGCCGCCCCAGCTTGGTGGTTTCATTGCCCCGTTTCTCGGCTAAGAGATCGTGTTTTATCGCTTCAACGAATTCCCCTTCTGGCTCTTACTGGTGCCTATCATACTACGCGAACCGCTGCTCTTCATGTTCTTGCAAACGTTCTTCCTCTGTATATCTATCTGGACCAGTTATGCGAAGAGTTTTTGCTTTTCACGTTACGTCAATCCGTAGTGTACGGCAATACTTTTTATGATCTCTCACATTCAACCTTTATTTCATCCCTGGTCAGACCATCCCTCATTAAAATTTAAATTTTCTTTTGTTCAACTTAGTTCTCAAGAACCTGTATTCTTTTCTTGTCAACGTGCCCTGCATATTTACACTGATGGGTCTTTCACTCCTCGCTCAGCTGGTGCAGCATTTGTTGTTCTTAGCTCAACACAAAATATTGCCCATGTACATTGTCTCTCTTTAGAACCACCCTCTAGCGCCTATGCCGCTGAGCTTGTAGCCTTTCATTCTGCTGTTTATGCTAGTCACAACCCTCCCTCTACGCCTGTTCATTTTTACACTGATTCTCTATCTCTGCTTTCTCCGCTGTCTTCAGTTACTTCTTACAATCCGACTATTATTGCAATTAAAAAAGATCTCTATCTTTGTCTTCTTTAGCCCCATTTCTTTTATTTCATATCCGGGGTCATTCTGAAATCTTTGGAAACGAGTTAGCCGACCAAGCTGCTGGTAGCGCCGGCCAGTTTGGAAGTTTACATATTTCTACCCTTTCACGCCGTTGCGTTCGTTCCCGTATGCATCATAATTCACTTCTTTTATGGAGCATTTTTTGGCGCGAGATTAATGGTGGCACTGAACTATTCAACAGGATCCCTGATACACTTAACATTCCCCTTATTCGTCTACCCAGGAATCCTCTAATAACTTTACTTACTGGGCATGGTAGATTTCCGTTCTATTTTAAAAGATTTGCCCTGTCTCCGTCTTCAACTTGTTCCTGTGGATTGTTATGTGAAAATATCCGTCATTACTTCCGGGACTGTTCCGTTACTGCTTCTTTAGTTTCTCGTTTAAAATCTCTTAAGCTCATCGGACATCACACCATCTGTTTACCCGTCCCTTCTCCGAAACCCTGTTGCTTGTGCTCTTCTCCTTCAAATGGTTCACCTCATAAGTAGTACAATTCCAAATTATTCACGCTGATCTCGCTCTTTCTTCTAATCTCTCTTCCCCAAGCTTTGCACAGCGGAGCGCCCCGTGCTCCTTTATTGAGCATAGGTGGCTTTGTCGTGGCGTGACTGTGACTGTGACTGCGTCCTTGACTGTGTGACTGCGACTGTCTTGACAGCGTGACTGTGACTGTGTTCTGGACTGAGTTACTATGACTTCGGTTTTTTTCTTTTGTCTTGATTATGTTTTTATTTTTCTGATTTTTATTTTGTGGCCGGCGCTCAGTGCTTTCTTTGACTCTTACGGTGACAGTGACTTTGCAGTGACTTGGGTTTTCTCTTATTTATTTATTCCGCGGACTGCACGCTGTGCTTTGGCTATCTGCCTGCGTCTAACTTATTATGACGAGAATTTTGTTTTCTTTTCTTATGAGTTTTTTTTTAATGCTCTGCTTTTCGCTTAATTTTTTTCTTCTTTGGAACATCTAGTTATTTTTCATTTATTTTGAATTGGCGTTAAGCCTAGCAAAGCATTGCTGGTCCAGGCATCCTCTCTCTTTCTTTTATGTTTTTTTACCTCTTTTTTGAGAGGACCAATAAAAGGGTAAAAAGGGCCCACTGCCCGGCCGCCGGCAAACTCAACTGCACCGCTCGATGAAGTTCCTGAGTCCAGCCGCAAACTGGGAGCACGTTTCCCCGTTCATAGGCGATGCCCCCTTAAACTTCTCTCTTAATCTTTCCTAGTGCGCCGAAATCGCAGCATTATAGCTTGCTTTAACTTACTGTAGTTCATACAATCTGGCGCGGACATTCGACTAAACACGCTCGGCGCCTTGGTCCTGTTGCTCCCGTGGCCAACTTTGGGTTTGTGATACGCGCTCAAAACGCCATATGTAAGCACTAAGGTCAATGCACTGTTCGTTGAAAAGAGTCATAGCTTTTTGCGGGTTCACTTTGTTACCTTGCACATCCTCCCTATCTTTTAACCTGGACCTGAAGTCCGTTTCAGAGCAACTTGCGTGGCCCGCGCATCAAATGCCACCTTTTCCCTTTCAAGCAAAGCCACTCTTGTTTTGGATTATACTCTGATTCTCACACTCCTCATCTCTCATACCACTTTCGCGTTCGCATTCTTCTTTGCGCCAAGCGCGCTCTGCATTCCTCTATTCTCGGCGCTTAGCCCAGTTTTGTTCAATCCTAGAGAATAGTTCTTTACCTTCGGAGCCAAAGCTACCTCCCCTTCTCTACCAGTTTTTCTAAACTCGGCGTCTGCCATCATTCGCAGGAAACAGCGGACATCCGACCACTAGCACGACCCTCTCTTGACCCTCTTGTTGAGTACCTTCGCAGCCACAGCCTCCACACGCGGCTGAGCGGTCATGTCGCGGACGCCAATTATTATCACAAATACCGCTTTTCGAGCGGCTGCCTGGTGCAAGCACAGAGGCACAGGGGCAGCTTTACGCTTCCCTGTGACCTAAAAGGGAGCGGTGGACCAAATTTATTTATTGAAGTCGGTCAGCCCGTGCATACTGCGCGTGTGTCGGTGCGTTGGTCATCGAGAAGGAATTTTAGGGGTTGAAGGCTCAAAGGGAGAAACACAAGAATGCGAAAATGAACTATACAAAACGCGACAAGCAGGACACGGTCAGCACAAAAGTAAACTCATCCAAATACAGATGAGAATAATAGAGGCGTGCAATGCAATAAAGGTAGGGATATACATGGTTACATAGGCAAGAAAGGAAAAAATCCAGCAGTCAGTTCACGTAGGGGGGCCGAGGTGACGAAGCTGTTGATGCGGCGGCAATGGCACGAAGGCTGCGGGCTTTCTGCGATGGAACGCCTGCTTCGGCTAGGTAATTCGGCCCTGAATGCCCGCAGACACGCCACCCAACCTGTTCAATTGCCTGTTTCCTCCGGACTGTCCTCAGCTCCCCACAAGTCACGGGCCGGCAGCCAGCACACTTTCCCCCTGCCATCATCGGGACGATTTCTCTGCGTTTCTCAATGCGGTGACTCATGCAATAAGTCAATGCGGTCTCAATGCAATGCCATCTGGCGTCCCCGATTACACGGTGTATCAGCCTTTGGAATATTCTCGGAGCTCTCGGAGGGGATTGCAGGCCTTTATTACTCGGTTCGGGGAAGGTGCTTTGCTCCTCCCTCGGTACCCTCAGACAAGACGGCTGGTCAACACTCCTTGTCACGCCAGCAGAAGGGATGATCCCCTCGCTGGGGTCGTGTCCCATTGTGGGAGAAAGACATGAATGGGTGGCTCCTTTCCGCTGCCTTCGTCGCCACGCCGGCGCCAAGGGAAAACAACGGTGGGTGCACGGCAGGACCACAATACCTCGACAATCACTAAGAAGTGTACTCGTATAACCACCAACCTGTAGAACGTAGAATTGTGTGAAATAAGACAGGCGCTAACACGGTGAATGTACGAAGTCGCCGTGGTTTTTTAGAACTTCGCTTGCACACCAACATCGACAGATATTCCGTGGCAAGTAGAAAAAGTTGTGCTGTTCTTTCAGAAAGCGCTGCGCCTCTGTCCTCCTTACCAGTGCTCAAGGCTCTCACCGTCTTTTATACGCATCATTCGCAGGAAACTACATACAGTTACTGACCTGGAAATGATTTCTGTTTCGCGCACCAATTCGTCACACCACTGCTCCTACCTGCCTGTGCTAAGGAAACTTCGTCTCGCGATTCGCTGACGTCTTAATGGGCTACCGCCGGTGTGTCAACTTCACGCGTATATTACGGTAGCGCATGTCTGAGAAAGTGCTCTTCCGTGCAACATCGTCCAACTTAAGCCTGCCCACGTCCTTGGCCACAGTGGTATCACAGGTAATCGGCGCGTTCATGCGTAGCCCACGGAGGAAACTCCTGGGCTCCTGATGATAACCAGCCAAGCCCAGCCATTCTGTTGAACACCGATCTGCAGTTTTTTTTTTAAAGACGAGCCTCTGGAAAACCGCATGGCACAACCTCTTTTCTCTATCCCCATCTCAGGGTCAACCGGCAAGTTTATCGTCTTTCATTTGGTTGGAGCTGTCTTCTGTGTATCTGTTTTCATGTGCTTCCATGAACATACAGTTCATCATACCTCCCCATTTTTTTCAACATATTTGTCTACCCAATGGTGCCATCATCCTCCATCTCAAGATATCATCGAAATATTTGATAAGCCGACACGAGCACGGTCAGAGAGCATCTGGCAGTTACCACTTTAAGGTGGCTACCTCTGTTAGTGGGGCAATGTTTTGGAGGATGACTCCCAACCTCTGCTGGCGGCGACAGCGTCATTAACGCAGAAGAACCCTGGCATCTGCTAGGATAAGTGACTCTTCATCATACAGGCAAGTCTGCCCCAGATGATGGTCCTAAACTATAACAAAAAAAAAAAAACCGTGAAGGGCACTTAACGCGTTTTAAGAGTGGAATGCGAAGCCATTACAGATTCCCATTGTTGCTATTCTGGTGCTTATGTCTCATTTTTTCATGCGTTTCAGGGTTGTTCCTTACCCATTCGTCAAAACCCAACCGAAGGCAGAACAGCGCAAGCTACACAGGGGCAAGAAAGTGCACGAGACACACACAGCGCTGCTCGTCTACTGGCCAAAACTGGCCAGTAGACGAATTTTCTTGGCATTTTCTCTTTATTAACACTTTCCTTTCAGTAGAGGTTCTTTCTTTCCTTCTCGCTTACCGTTCTCGCTTCTCGCTTAGCGAGGTCAGGCCGTCTCGTTGCCGTTACGAACCGGTCTTCTGATTGGCATTAGCGCGAAGGATGATGACTGTAGTGGAACCGGACGAGAAAGCCAGGCGCAGCTATGGTAGCATGTCCGTGTTTGCAGCCAAACTGCAGCATTCCGAGAAGGCGCGGAGCCGAAGTGGGGCCTCGACGACAAAAACAACGTATCCCGTTACACGGAGAAACGAAAACGCGGTCCTGGAAGAATGCCCCTCGACGCCACTCGACTGTGACAGGCGCGTCCATAAATTGTAAGGCCGCGGCTCCACCACAGGGGGGCCCAGAGCTGCAGAGGCTTGCGCGCCGACCCCAACCGGGAAAGAAGACTGCTCCCAAGCGTCGAGTCGCCGACCATGAGAGGGAAAGGGGAAAGCCAGCGGCCAAGCGTCGAGTGCTCGGCCCAACCGCCCAAGGCAGAAGCTCACTGTATTCCGTCCACTTCGGACGTACTATGTATTTCAGTTCAGAATATAATCCTGTTTTGTTCTCCTAAAAGAATGTAGTTGTTTCTTCACTGTTGTCAAATAATAGCGAATACGTATAGTTTTTAAAGTTATCCCACATAATGGTGCCGAAACCCGGGAGATCATAGTTTCTTGTGACTTCATCATCGTGAGTCCGCTGGCGACATCGTAACGGCTGCCCTTTCGGACGTAAAGGTCTCAGGAAAGACAACAGTGAGGTGAACAACAATGGAAAAGCTGAAAGTGAAGAGTAGAGCACGACGTGGACAGAATACGGTCCTGATCAAGGAGGTTGCAGCAGCAGTACAGAGTCGGGATGCCAGCGTCGAGACCCTCACGACTTTGCTGTATCGGCTGGAGTGCAACAACAACGAGCTGCGTCGCATCAACGACGAGCTAGAGGCTTCTCTGCCAGAAGACACGTTCGAGTCGGAGTGCATCGAGGCCATCCAGTACGACGACAGAGCGATCCACGCCATCGGACAGCTGAAAGCGAGAATAGTTGCAGTGGAGGCGGCAACAGTTCCGTCGCGCGACGTGGTCCCCGCACAAGCGACTCTACCAGCGCCACCAAAAACTGGGATCAAGCTCACAAAGCTGAAATTGGAGACTTTTAACGGTGAGCTGTCAAATTGGCAACCATTTTGGGAGTGTTATAAGAACGCTGTGCATGAAAATGAGGGCCTCTCCAAAGCAGAAAAAATGCACTATTTGAGAACGCTGCTATCCGGACCCGCCTCGGCAGCTATCAAGGGACTCCAGGCTACCGAAGCATGCTATAACGATGCAGTAGAAATACTCGCAAGAAGGTTCGGAAACAAGAGCAGAATTGAGCAGGAGCATCTTTCAAGATTAAGGATATTGCCAGCTGTTTCATCGTCAAGCGACGTACGGGGGCTCCGCCGTCTGCATGACCACGTACAGGCTCACGTTAGCGGGCTTAAAGGATTAGGAATTAACCCGTCAACATACGCTGCGATGTTGACGGATATAATTTTGTCCGCTTTACCGAGAGACTTGGTTGTCGAATTCCATCGTCAGGATAATCGAGCGACGAGAAAAAAGGCCGAGCTTGAGTCGACTCCTGGAGCTGCAGTGGCTTAGTCAGACAAAAGCGAGGAAAGGCTTAAAGAAGTACTGGAATTCCTCCTATTGGAAACAGAAAGTAGAGAGAGATGCCAGGAAGGTGCCAGTATTGTACACGAGAGTCACAAGCCAAGGCGCAGTGCCCAAGACGGCTTCAAAACCAGCGCATGGCACACCCCGACGACGGCAAGTGCTGCGGTGCTGCATGCTAATTCCGCCAGTGCAGAAAAATGTTTCTTTTGTGAATCTCAAGAGCATAAAACGGAAGACTGCCAGTCAGCCCTCCCCATCGAAGAAAAAATAAATAGTTTAGCAAAGGCAAGGCGTTGTTTTCGCTGCACAAAGTGGGGTCACCAGGCGAAAGACTGTAGACGACAGACCAGTTGCATACACTGTAAAAAGCGGCATGCGTCATCAGTCTGCAATCCCAAATGGAAAGCGGGGAGCAACAATGCGACAAAAGAAGAGCTATCCAGGGCCTCTGCTGCCACTACAGCCAACGTCCAGGCAGCAATTGGCAATGAAGAGAACAAAGAAGTAGCTCTGCAGACGTTCCGCGCATGGGCTGTTGGGGACAGTGTGCATGGCTACATACACGCAGTGCTGGATGGAGGAAGTCAGCGAACCTTTATCAGAGAAGACGTCTCACGAACGCTGAGATTGAGAGTCTTGGGAGAGAAGGACTTCCAACTGAACACATTCGGCTGCGCTAGTACAGGTGTGCGAAAATGCAGAGTTGTCGAGCTTGTTCTACGGGGGCAATACGATCAAAAAGAAACAAAGGTAGACGCTGTCGAAGTGCCATTTATATGCAGCGATGTTCTGCAAGTCCCAGTGGAGCACAGTTTCGTGCAAGAAATGGAAAAGAGTGGAGCATTAATCGCAGACAAATTTCTGTGGACCGGCATGCCAGCAGTATCGGGCATCGGGATGCTGATTGGCTCAGACCACCTGTGGAAGTTTGTGACAGGAGAGGTTCGCCGTCACAAAGAGGACGACGGGCTAACCGCAGTCAATACCACATTAGGGTGGACATTCCAAGGTCCTTACAACGTCACCAGCGCAATCGCTTTGGCAACCAACGTGTATGTGCTGAGAATTGGGATCGAAGCCACGGACGAAACTACTCTTCGAAAATTCTGGGAATTGAACTCCATTGGAAATAACGACAAGCCAGATAAACAAACATGTGAACCTTCCGTCCTAAATATTGAGCGGAAAAGTGACCGCTACGAGGTTGCGCTGCCATGGAAATGTGAAGGATTGTGTACGGGAGGCCTAGGCATGGCCCAAAAGAACTCTCTCCATCGACTAACACCAGAGACACTGTGTCTGGCCCAAAATTATCGCCCTGTCCCGTCAGCGAAGGCGGTTGTGTGGAATGCAGCGGGCGCAACACAGAGACGTGCGAAATAGCCAGAGGGCTAAAGAGGAGAGGCCGCGCGGGGAGCCCTGCGCGACCACACGCATCCCTGCGGCCCGTTTTGCAGCGCGTCCCCAACTCCCCCCCCCCCCCCTTTTGGCGCAGAGACAGGCACGTTTGTGCGTTTGTGTGTGCACGCATGCGCGCCTGCAGACGGCCTTGTTGCGAGGTACGGGCTGTGGACTCGGAGAAGGCTAGGAGTTGGGGCTTTATTAAGGGAAGTTAACCCAAAAGAAAAGAGGGCCCCAGGCCCTTGGGATACAGACTGGCTCCCCGAGCAGCTGCTCTCTTCCGCTACTAGAGGAGGACTCTCTTTGTCCGTTGACGGCCAAGTTTTCGAATGCCGTGGTCGCGTGTCCAAGCCGCGGTTCTTGGAAGAGACCACCCCGGGTTCCGATGCGAGAAGAGAGAGGACAGCCGTGACCCTCATAAATATGTCAACTTCGAGAGGAGTGCGTCTTCGGCTGAACATGAGCTCCGCGTTCGCGAAGAGGCCGGCACCCTGCGGCGCGGAGGGTAGGCCGGAACGCTCGCGGCACAAACAGCTTCCCGGAGTTCGCGGGCCCACTGGCCTGCATTATCTTGCAGCGCGACGGCCTTACTAATGGCTCGAGGTGGCGGGGGAGGCCGGCAAGTTAGCACCAAGAGGGCTCCCAGCAGAGGAGGCGAGGAGGACACCGAAGGAAAGAAAGGGAGTCCTCAGAGAGAGGCGTTGGTGACAGATGAGACAAAGGAGAGAACGGGCAGAGACGGGCGAGGTGGACGGAAGCAGATCGCGCTGGTCTGTAGTCGGTGAGGCCGGACCCGAGGGCATCCGCTGCAAACTGACCGCCAGCCGAGACGCCCAAGAAGCCGGACGCCACAACCCGTCAGAGTACCGCCAGCTGAGACGCCCAAGAAGCCTGACGCCACCACCCGTCATAGTCACCGAAACGTGGGACCGCCACCAGGCTGAGCGCCACCCTGCCAGAGCAGCCGAGAGCGAGGCACCTGTTGGCCGGACTGCACCGCGACGCCTGATACAAGACAGCGGTGAGCGGAACTCCCAGTTACACCTTCAGGCAGAGAGTGTGAATAAATTAGGTTGACTCGGAGGCGTTGTGTGTTGGCTCATTTGTCCTCGCTTCAGCAGAACCCGTAGATGGCAACAAATATTGTGTTGCATTGTGACTGACCCCCAATAGGCGGGAACGTCACAAGTGGTGGCAGCGGTGGGATCTTGCTGAAGTTTTGGTGCGAGACCATTAACCCTCGTACCCGAGGAGAAAGGAGTCAACATGTCGCTGCAGGAATCACCGAGTCTTCACGAAGGGGTGATAGGAGCAAATCAGATGCTGTTGGGAGCTGTGATTCCATCATTCACGGGGGGTGACAACGGTCCCAAGATAAGGGACTTTCTGCAAATTTTAGAGCAGGTTGGTAATCTGGGAGGATGGCAGGAGAAACAGTTAGTCGGGATGGCGCGATGTAAGATGGTCGGGGCTGCTCTGGACTTTGCATGGTTGGATGAGGAGGTGGCAGGCGTGACTTCGTATAAATCGTTTAAAGCGCTCGCGCTGAAACGATATGATACTGAGCCGGCGTGCAGGAAGTTTGAGAAGTTTCTAAGAGCAAGGCAGAACATTGGTGAGAATGTACGCTCGTTCGCGAGCCGGCTGCGTAGGCTCGGAACGGAGGCTTTTGAGGACGTTGATGGCGATGACACGTCGAAGAGAGAAGCGAGGCGCGAAATCCTTAGGGAGCAGCTGGCCTCTATTTTTCTGAATGGGCTCCGTGATCCGGTAAGGAGATTTGCTCTGTCACACGATCCCAAGACATTCGAAGAGGCAGTGGAGATAGCGTCTAGAGAGGAGCAGTTAGAGGAAGTGACGAGCACGAGCACCGCGACGGTCCGACTTGTAGAAAGCAGAGAGGAGACGAGTGATTTTGTTGAACGTCTGGATCGGCTGGAGAAGCTGCTCGAAGAGGTCCTTCGGATACGTGAGGGCCCTTCATCTGGGCAGGCGCGAGAATTGAATCGACGCGTCAAATCAATCGCCTGCTTCTCGTGCGGCAGGTTAGGGCACATCTCACGCTTTTGTCGTCTGCGTCAGATATCGCACGGGCACATTTCAGGGCGCTTGGACCACTCCAAGCAGCGTAAGAAGGAAGGCGAGGGTAGCCCTGAAGGTATCAAGGAGCTAGATAAAACATCTACTGAGAGCCGCGCCGAGCGAGGGTGTTCAGAAGCGGCAGTGAGCCTATGCACGGACAAAGCAGAGGGAGTTCGCGAGCCAAGGGAGACCAATCGCCATTCAGACGCGCTCAGCAGCGCGGCGGACGCAAGGCTAACCGAGGTTCCCGCTGTGATTGAGCAAACCCGCCTGTACGAGGAGCAAAGGAAAGATTTGTCTGTGCTAAAATTGATAAACGAGTGCGACAGCTCAGAACGAAAAGAGTCAAGATTGTATCATTTGGACTCTTGTGGTTTACTGCGTTTCAGAGACAAAGCGCACAGTGCCTCAAACCGAGTGGTTGTCCCTTTGCTAATGATAAGTGAAGTTGTGAGGTTATGCCACGATATGGAAGGCGGAGGACATTTAGGATTTCAAAAGACCCGCCGGGCGGTTAGCAAAGGCTATTTCTGGCATGGACTGAGACAAGATGTTGCAGAACACTGCAGAAACTGCCAATGGAAAAAGAAACCGAGGGTGAGCGAATTGCATGGACCACCTCCTGATCTTAGTGTGACTTAAGGGAAGTCTGGGAGTTGCCACGACCATTGAACTGTGCTCATGACTTTTCTGCGGTTGCGTGTTTTACTTAGAGTGCGGAATTGTCCGCCGTGCGAAATTTACTCCTCTGCCTGGAGGGCTGAGGGTCCGCCCACATTGTGCCGTGTTGTGAAACCAGTGCTTGTGCGCGACGACGATGTTTGGCAGCTTTGTTGTGCTCGAAATATGACTGCTGCCATAAGATTGAGTTGCGAACTTTTTTTATGTACTGTTGGTTGTGAAAGTGCGGTGATCACAAAATTTTCATAGAAAATTTCTTTATAAGAAGAGGGGGTTGTGAAGGAATGTGTACGGGAGGCCTAGGCATGGCCCAAAAGAACTCTCTCCATCGACTAACACCAGAGACACTGTGTCTGGCCCAAAATTATCGCCCTGTCCCGTCAGCGAAGGCGGTTGTGTGGAATGCAGCGGGCGCAACACAGAGACGTGCGAAATAGCCAGAGGGCTAAAGAGGAGAGGCCGCGCGGGGAGCCCTGCGCGACCACACGCATCCCTGCGGCCCGTTTTGCAGCGCGTCCCCAACTCCCCCACCCCCCCCCTTTTGGCGCAGAGACAGGCACGTTTGTGCGTTTGTGTGTGCACGCATGCGCGCCTGCAGACGGCCTTGTTGCGAGGTACGGGCTGTGGACTCGGAGAAGGCTAGGAGTTGGGGCTTTATTAAGGGAAGTTAACCCAAAAGAAAAGAGGGCCCCAGGCCCTTGGGATACAGACTGGCTCCCCGAGCAGCTGCTCTCTTCCGCTACTAGAGGAGGACTCTCTTTGTCCGTTGACGGCCAAGTTTTCGAATGCCGTGGTCGCGTGTCCAAGCCGCGGTTCTTGGAAGAGACCACCCCGGGTTCCGATGCGAGAAGAGAGAGGACAGCCGTGACCCTCATAAATATGTCAACTTCGAGAGGAGTGCGTCTTCGGCTGAACATGAGCTCCGCGTTCGCGAAGAGGCCGGCACCCTGCGGCGCGGAGGGTAGGCCGGAACGCTCGCGGCACAAACAGCTTCCCGGAGTTCGCGGGCCCACTGGCCTGCATTATCTTGCAGCGCGACGGCCTTACTAATGGCTCGAGGTGGCGGGGGAGGCCGGCAAGTTAGCACCAAGAGGGCTCCCAGCAGAGGAGGCGAGGAGGACACCGAAGGAAAGAAAGGGAGTCCTCAGAGAGAGGCGTTGGTGACAGATGAGACAAAGGAGAGAACGGGCAGAGACGGGCGAGGTGGACGGAAGCAGATCGCGCTGGTCTGTAGTCGGTGAGGCCGGACCCGAGGGCATCAGCTGCAAACTGACCGCCAGCCGAGACGCCCAAGAAGCCGGACGCCACAACCCGTCAGAGTACCGCCAGCTGAGACGCCCAAGAAGCCTGACGCCACCACCCGTCATAGTCACCGAAACGTGGGACCGCCACCAGGCTGAGCGCCACCCTGCCAGAGCAGCCGAGAGCGAGGCACCTGTTGGCCGGACTGCACCGCGACGCCTGATACAAGACAGCGGTGAGCGGAACTCCCAGTTACACCTTCAGGCAGAGAGTGTGAATAAATTAGGTTGACTCGGAGGCGTTGTGTGTTGGCTCATTTGTCCTCGCTTCAGCAGAACCCGTAGATGGCAACAAATATTGTGTTGCATTGTGACTGACCCCCAATAGGCGGGAACGTCACAGAAAGACGAAAGCGCCGAGCTGGCGAATAACAGAAGCATGGCAGTGCACCGACTAAGCAGCTTGACAAAACGACTTAGTCGCAACAAAGAAATGATAGAAGAGTGCGACTCGGCAATTAGAGGCTACATGGAAGCAGGACATGCGGAAAGAGTTCCTAAGGGAGCGAAGACCACCCACGTCTACATTACTCGTCGCTTCAAATACCGGCTGTCTATCAACTTGTTTTGGAAGCGATGGCGAAGAGAGTACTTACTGCATCTATAGTCAGCTCACACATCGGCAGCAAGTCCGGCCAACACTCTGCAAGTGGACGACATCGTCATTGTCCATGAGGATAATGCACCTAAACATATGGGACGCGCAGCTCGCGTAGTGGAACTAATTCAAAGGGCGAGGTGGCCACGTGCGTTCTTGAGAAATAAAGATGCCATCCGGAATGAGGTTACGACGACCAGTGCAACTTCTCTACCCTCTAGAGACTAAAGTAAAATGAGTATACTCATTTGGGGGGAGGATGTAGTGGAACCGGACGAGAAAGCCAGGCGCAGCTACGGTAGCATGTCCGTGTTTGCAGCCAAACTGCAGCATTCCGAGAAGGCAAGGAGCCGAAGTGGGGCCTCGACGACAAAAACAACGTATCCCGTTACACGGAGAAACGAAAACGCGGTCCTGGAAGAATGCCCCTCGACGCCACTCGACTGTGACAGGCGCGTCCATAAACTGTAAGGCCGCGGCTCCACCACAGGGGGGCCCGGAGCTGAAGAGGCTTGCGCGCCGACCCCAACCGGGAAAGAAGACTGCTCCCAAGCGTCGAGTCGCCGACCATGAGAGGGAAAGGGGAAAGCCAGCGGCCAAGCGTCGAGTGCTCGGCCCAACCGCCCAAGGCAGAAGCTCACTGTATTCCGTCCACTTCGGACGTACTATGTATTTCAGTTCAGAATATAATCCTGTTTTGTTCTCCTAAAAGAATGTAGTTGTTTCTTCACTGTTGTCAAATAATAGCGAATCCGTATAGTTTTTAAAGTTATCCCACAATGACGACGACTTTCGTTGGAGAAACAAAAAAAAACTTTATACATATGAGATTAACATAGATGATACAGTCATGAGAGAATAGAACAAAGGGAGAGCAACAACAGAAAAGCTCCTGGCGAGAACCCTTAGATTCCCGCCAACATCTCTTCTTAACCCCTCAGCTCATCGCTGATTCCCCCCTCGTGACGGAACCGTCGCCTGTGGCCGTGTATTTAGGGGGGCTCACAGTACTTCCAGCGAGATCCACGTGACTGAGATAAGGCACAGCATCTTCCCCTCAGGAAGTGGGACTACGCTGACGAATCGAGGCAGGAATACACACACATACACAAACATACTCGTCATTTGCCTTCTGTTTCTCGGAATGGAGCCAGCCAGCTTGAACAAAACACACCACCAAAAGAAAAATCGTCTCGGCGCCGCCCTTAGGCTGCAAGTTGGGGCTATGAGCGTAGCTTAGGTGTGCATCTTTCCGCGCAGCTCTGGAACTATGGCACGCCGCCCATGGAGGAAAAAAAACTAGAAGGGAGCACGACGTCACGCGCTCGGCCTCTGCAAGCCACCCTCCTCTGACGCCGCTGCCGAGGGCCCCTTTGCGCACTGACTCTTGGGAAATAGGCCCTCCACAGTCACCAGACTGCCAGCCAGCCTGGATCGCTCTGCTTTTTAGTGAACGTCCGTGCTATGATTACAATGGCTAGACTGTACTCTTATGTAGCGCAGAAGCGCAGCGCCTGTCTTGCAGCTTTGGCGGAAATGCGTATCGAGGTTGTCTGAAGGCTCTCCGTCTCAACACTTCTGTTCATTACACTCTTGAGTTTTTTGGTGCACTGTAGAAAACTGGAGTAAACTTTTCATCAAAGGGTTCGTCGGGAGCACTGCGAATTTGAACTAACGTCGCTGTGCGCTATACGTGTACCGTACTCCAGTACCGACGTGAAGAGGCGTTTTCATAGTCTTGATAGAAATACAAATTGCACATGCCCGCTGTGAATGTCACAAGAATTCAGAATTTGTCCCAGCGGCGTTCGGCCGCGACCTTGTCACTGTTCAACTGTGGTTCATAAAGGGAATGGAATTCCTTTCGTCGCTGTACACACATACGGAGCGTTTATTTCAGCGCATGCTATAAGCGGAGAACTCAAGATTAGGCGAAGAAAAAGAGCCTTTCAAAAAGGAGGCAGTGGCTTCCAGAGCGCTCAAGGCAGGCAGGCGTCCGACGAGCGCTCCGGCGCGCTTCCCAAGATTATATTTCTCGGGTAGGCGTAATTTGAGGCCCCCCCGCCATCGGCACTCCGTTCTCCGCTACCCTTGAAGCAGCAGTCCCGCCGAATACGCTCTCGCACATAGGCTGTTCCGACTTGAAATGCAGAAGTGAAGCATTTCTCTCCCTGTCGAGAGCGAGAGCCGACAGCTTTACGTCTGCCTGTCTGCCCCTACGCGGGGTATCCCGGCCCTCGGCGTTATCTTGTTTGTCGGTTTCGGAGCCGATGCTCGGAGCTGACGCGGTGCTGTGGGCTCACGCCGTTCGAGAACTGTCTGCCCTTGTCGGAAGACGACGGCAGATACCGTCCTATAGAATAATGCAGCTTTCGTTATTGAGACCGGTCCACAGGCGCTGCCATTAGTGATAGTAGCAAGAGTTTTCTGTTTGTGACTGTGATGAGGCAGTTTTTGTTTGGAAAATGCACATATATGAAAACATTTATCTAAGCAAGCAGGTTATCATACATGAAGCTCTCGTAGTAGTGTAGCGAAGCGTGCGTCGGGACGGAACGCTGGCTCCGCCGCCTCGAAGTTGACCAGCAGGTGTCGATGGGTAGCATGAATTAACTTGATTGATTTAAAATGGGTCCAAAACAGCATATAAACTGAACAATCTGATACACAAAATTTAAGATTAAATAGTAACGCAGGCAGTCATACCAAGGGGGCGCGCAACATCTTCCGAGCAGAGGTCCCGAGCAGCAGGACCGCAGCCGTTCCTCCCTCCTCTTTGCGCCCAAACCCGGTCTTAAATACGTTTGCCCAGGATTCTGGGGTCCCTTTTAGTAACCAATCGGAAATGTTGTCGGAGCCAATGAGAAGTATTTCTTCAGAACAGAAGCAGCCAATAACACGCCGGTGCCCACGAGGTTGTTAACTCGAGAGCACCGCGTAAATTCCACGAAGGCGCGCGCATTTCTGCTTAGCACACAGATACAAACACACAAAGTGACCACCGAAACACAGGGAACGCAAACCTCGCAGTCGGTGCACCACGCGACCCGGTGTCCGCGCCCTCAGCCCTCGCGGCTCGTCTCCGGCGCATCTGGTCCGCTGGGCAGTGTGCTGCCCGAAGCAATCACTTCGCGCGACTCTCCTGAAAACCACGGGGGGTGCGCGCGCCCGCTCTGGTGGCCTGGAAGCGGCCTTAGAAAACCTTGGCCCCTCGGAGCCAGCGAATCTTGCGTGTCGCAGTTTACTGCGTTTCAATTTAACCAAACATTCGAACATTGCCGGGGAGGCGGCCGCACGACGACTGCTTACAAAAAGGCAGAGAGAAAACGGCTCTGCCAAATGTCAGGGTGTAAGCCCCTCTAATGGCTCCCCGCACAGCAGCGAGCACAAGGACAGCAACAGTCGCACCGCGGGGAAAAGAACACATTCAGCTTCTTCGAAAAAGTGGCACACGAAAGCTGCGAAGCTCGCTACGCGACACCTTCCTCCTACGAAAAATCGATTACAGTTCCGCCTGTAGAAATTAAACACAACGAAATGATGTCAATATCTCAGTACAGAGTTCGAAAATGGAATTGGGTCAGCTCGACATGAAGGTACAATACTAAAGTAAATAAAATACATGCAGAATGCTAAAACAAGGCACGGAGAGTAACTTAATATCAGGTGAAACAAATTACAGGCAGGAAGATAGAGAAAAATACGTACAAACATGGAAATACTGGGAACGCAGTCAAAATGTTACATGGCACACTCAAGACGTTCACACAAAGCACAAAAAAATGGGCTCGGGAGAACAGTCATAAGTGATGAATCCACACTTTCGTCCGGACTGTAGTAGATCTCTGTCTCACTATCGTAATCGGTCCTCACTGCTTTGGTCTCAGTGTGAGGTCCCGCATGGCTACTCTGATGTGCCGGCTCGGAGTAGTATGCCTCAGTCACACTTTCACCAAAGGTTTCGCGATCGCTGTTCGTCACTATCGATGCCACTGCCTGTTTCGGCTTCGCGGAGACACGAACACTGCCTCCTAACTCATAAACACCATCCACACCACAATCACTGTTTACTGACACGTCGTCAGTGTCCTCAACGGAACCAAGACGAGTGTGGCAGTGCTTCGGGCGTTCAACGTTAACGACGTCTCGCTTGCGGCCGGTGCTATCGACGACCTCCCAGTTCTCGGATACTTTCCAGAGCAGACGGAACGGCCCTTGGTACCGGTGGAGCAGTTTTGTGGTCTCCCCTTTCGCTCAAGAAGGCGTCCATAGGTACACGAGGTCTCCCGGATAGAATACAGCTGCGCGTCGCCCGGAATCGTATGCTTTTTTGTTCCTTTGCTGCTGTTCCTTCCCGTGCTGAGCTACTACCTCGCGCGCCTGTTGAAGCCTCTGTACGACATCTTGAGCATCCATTCCGCCGCCGTCAGCGTGAGCGGAGCCCAGGCCTACCTCGGCAGGAAGTTTTGGCTCGTGTCCGTTAAGAAGGAAAAACGGATAGAAGCCTGTGATTTCGTGCTGCGACGAGTTATAGCTAGACAGGACATAAGGAAGGAATTTGTCCCAGTCCCGATGATGTGAGGAAACGTACATGCTGAGCATGTCGGCCAGCATGCGGTTAAAACGGTCGCACAGACCGTTAGTCTGTGGTTGGTTCGCTGTAGTTGTGGTACGGTCGGTTCCCATGGCTTTAAATATCTCCTAAGTTAACGAAGCGACAAAGTGCTGTCCGCGGTCTGTAGTGATGCGGGCTGGTGCTCCGTGGAGTAGGACTATCTCTCGTAGAAAACCCTGCGCGGCTTCAGCAGCTGTGGCCGCCGGATATGCTACTGCCTCAACCCACTTGGTGTTGCAATCAGTCATCACGAGGATGTAGTGGTTCCCAGATTGACTCTTCGTAAATGGTCCCAAAAAAATCCATTCCCACCTGCTTAAATGGCCTCCCTGCCAGTGGAATAGGCTGGAGAAACCCGATTGGCTTGCCAGGTGATGCTTTCCGCGTCTGGCAGTCAGGGCAAGAGAACACGTATTTCGTCACCTGTGCGAAGATCTTGGGCCAAAAGTAGCGCCTACGTATTTTATCCCAGGTGCGCATGACTCCGAGATGGCCCACTGTGATATCATCGTGGCAGCTTCTTATGGTAATAAACAACACTGAAAACCAATGACAGAATAAAATTTTCCCTTACAATAGTTAGAATACAGTTTACGACAGACAGAAAACCTTGCTACAAGCCGTTGAACTGCGTTAACTTCGTGTGTTTCTGTCGAACCCTTTCATGATGTAGCCTATGTGTGATCGACCTGGCAACGTGATGAATTTTCACATCCACATACTTGTCAACTATTGCCCTCATTAAACGAGCTGAGTGGCTCTCCAGGGCATAGCTGTTACATGCGTCTGGTACGTTCTGGTACACGAGAGGAGACTGTGCTCTCGGCGCATGCGCTGCCGCTGGGATCTCTGGCGGTGGGTTCCTGCGGTGGTGAAACCGAAATTCGCGCACTCCACACTTCAAACCGAAACTCAGGAACACCACACATCCCTCCCCACTACGACTGAGTCACCACCGATCTTCGTAACGGTCCTGGGGACGACGACGCCTCGGCGGCCTCTGTGGTGGTCCTTGTAGAGTATCCGTGAAGCGTAGACAACTCGGGTGCTAGCTTCACATAAGGTCGGAAATCATCGCCTTTCAATGATCGCAGTTTTCCATGCTGAGCTGTTTCAAAAACAGCTGACAGCAGAATGCTGTCCTCGCGCGTTAGCTCTGCAATGCGTTGTGGCGAGAGTTGGGGATCAATTGCACATTCTAGCATCAGCACGTCGCCTGGAGGGGATGGCTCGTCGTCATCTCCTTGTAGTGGCAGTCTGCTGTGGTAGTGGCAGTCTGCAGAAGTGCACTCAGAGCACTTGATGCTGGCCTGCAAATGAACAACAATACCGGCAATGTATGCAGTGATGGAATCACCAAGCTCTGAAATTTTGCCTGGATCTGAGCAGTACGCATGATCTTCCGAAAGCGCCTCTGTCGAAAGGGCTTCACTGTCGGCAAGGCTTCTCAATGTGCTCAAGTTAATCATGCCGGTGAAGAAGGCTTTGCTGTAAAACTCGCACACAAAATTTGAGTTCGTTCTAGTGGAAGTCAGTTCCGAGCAGCAACATCCTTCACCTCGTTTTTAATTATTAGCCGTTTGTGTGCTTGCAGCAAACCGCCTTGCTGTAGGATTCTCATTGCATCCCCCAAATGAACGAATTGCACCAAAGAACAAATCCAAGTGACCTTGACTTAGTTTTATTGTAGGAAAGTATGCCAGTAGTATCTTACTGGTAAGTAGGATCAGTAAGTATGTTACCTGTACTCACCTATGGGGCAGAAACGTGGAGGCTAACAAAGAGGGTTCAGCTTAAGTTATGGACAACACAGTGAGCTATGGAAAGAAAAATGATAGGTGTAACGTTAAGAGATCGGAAGCGGGCTGAGTGGGTGAGAGAACAGACGCGCATTAATGATATCCTAGTTGAAATCAAGAGGAAGGACTGGACTTGGGCAGGGCATGTAACGCGAAGACAAGATAACAGGTGGTCCTTAAGGGCAACGGAGTGGATTCCAAGTGAAGGCAAGCGTAGCAGGGGGCGGCAGAAAATTAGGTGGGCGGATGAGAGTAAGAAATTTGCCGGAATATGGTGGCCACGGCTGGTGAAGGACAGGGTTAATTAGAGAGACATGGGAGAGGCCTTTGCCCTGCAGTGGGCGCTGTCAGGCTGATGATGATGATGATGCCAGTAGCTGATTGTCTCGGATTAAAGGATTGCGTAGAGATAACACTTTCAATGCAGATAATAAAGCCAATGAATCTAGCTTTCCTGCTAGTTTCAACTATTACCTTTCCATATGCTGACTCTCTCAGCGAAGAAAGGTAGGACTTCAGTTTTTGCAGGTATGCAGTGACAACAGTCGAGTTTTGGAAAGTCAGCGGCTTCTTCCATTCATACTGTTTTAGATGGTGAGTTAAGGATATCAAATGCGTCATTTACATACCTCAAAAATTTTTCCATTTCGAAAGTTTGGTGGAGTCTTGGAATATTCGGTGTTTTGCATTCTGCTAAAGCATCAGCTGAAGAGCTAAAGAGCTTGTGAAGAGCTGTGACTTGATGAAGAGCTGTGCAGCAAGAGAAACTTTCATCGGCGGACTTTTCTAACTGATGTACGAGTGCCTCAGCTTATTAGCTAAATGGGGCCGTTCTGCATACTGAAGTCCTCATTATGCTTCTAATTAACCACTCCACCGTCTTCATCTACAAATGATTCTTTTGTCACAAAGTCTGTTGCGCAGGAGCTTTAGCATATCGCATGCATCCAGCCTTGCAAAAACTGGTTGTTTTGTAACTGGATGTGGGAAAGATGCATTCAGTTCAGCAAAATCAAGATTGTAGCCAAATCTACACAACATTGATAAGTTCGCTGCAGCACCATCACATGTGAGGTTTACAACATGTGCTCCTTTTTTAAGAGCATGAGAGAGAGCCTGTAAAACCAGGCTGCTCCTTTGCTCTCCTGTAAGTGTATCAACTAAAAGATAACCAATTAGAAGTTTTCATCGTCCATTAATCGCTACCAGCAATAAAACGAATGCGTCTGTAGCGATTGAGAAGCAGTCATCGTTTACCTCAGTTCCCATATCGACATACCCATGAAGTCTTTTCCTATCCCACTCTACATGCCTTCGAAATGCTATTTCATCGACAACCAAGGTACAAATTGTCGGGTAGCCTTTGTTTGAAATTCGATTAACTTATATTTCTAGTGCAGCCAGGACTTCATTTGTGAAACCAGCACCACCATAAATGCTCTGGTACCGTTTCGACAAGGTCTTTGGATGCGGTAAGCAGGTGTAAAATACAGTTCGCACATAGTTGTAGGCCTTTGGTGAATAAAAGTGTAACGTCAAGGCAAAGACCTTGAGTTCCGGTGAATAAACAGTTAGCATTGCTGCCGCTGCCTTCAGTGCCATTTGAGGCATCAACTGGCCTTTGTTAGGTCCTGCAAGGCTTTCCAGCATTGCGATTCCTTCATCGATAAGATTGTGGTTTTTGGTTAAGTCCTTTACCACATCTCTAGATGGGCGAACTTTGTGTGCAAGCTGACGTCGAGACTGCTGTGTCATGCCGGGAAACCCGCCCGGATTCCAATTCTACCGGCCGCCCTTTTGACAAGCCCTGGTGCTGCGCCGCAAGGCACGCGCCCTAACGCTCCCTGACAAGCCACGATGCTGCGCCGTACGGCAGCGGAGTCCTAAGGAGAAGCATCTGCAAGCAACACGCCTGGACCTGTCGCAAGAGGCCAGACAGCGAGGCGCCAGATTCCTTCTCTCCCGGACGCCACCGCACGCGGCAAAATTTGAAGCGGTTGGCCCGCGCGATCGCTGATTGGTCCTTTCGGACTGCCGTCGAGTGCTGCCTTTGGATTGGCCAGTTCTGAGGGGCCACCGTTCCTCAGGCTATATAAGCCCCAACGCTGCAGCTTGGAAGTGTGTGACGGAGTGACCGAGTGACCGACCCACCGTGAGTCGAGTGCTGCTCACGAGTGGAGTCGGATGGTGTGACGTGCTGGTGTCTCGCTGATCGTCGCTGTGCGAGAACAGTCGCGTTGTATAGCTCTCGGCCCCCCCGTGCCGATGTTGAACTATATTATGTCCTATACATAGTGTATAAAGCGTTTTCTTAGTCTCACCGACGCCTGACTCGGAGTCTTCGCTACCGCTAAGAGAGCTGGCAACGCTCAGTCACGAAACGGGTGGCGAGCGCAACGGGACCACCTCTATGGCACAACATTGGATGGCAGCTATGGGATCGACCGACATCAGCTACCTCGGCGAGGTGAGTGCCTGAAGTTTTCCTCAAACGCCAGACTTTCTCTAACACAGGTTATAGTAGCTTAGAGAAAGAATTGGTGTAGCATTGCGTTAACCTTGTGTGTTTCAAGCCTAGGAAGAGTGTTTTGAAAACCAAGGGATGCTGAAGGGGTAAACAAGGCAGTGTGTGAAATTCTTGCGCGTACCGAACTAGTAGCGATATAGTAGTGTACGGCAAGTAGTTTCTAAAAGGGCAAACAGCAAGAGGCAGTGTGAACGATGGAGAGTTACAAGGTTAAAGAACTTCTCCAAATTTGTGAGGAGTTGGGCATTGATTTGGGCTCAACAAAAAGAAAGAATGCGATCCTTGAGGTCATGAGGACTGCGGACGTGACGGCTGAGGAAGCCGAAGAGGCCTGGGCTGATATCAATGAAAGGCGTGAACGGGAGGAAAAGAGAGAAAAGGAACGTCAACGTCGCGAGGAGGAAATAAAAAAAAGGAGATGCGAGAGCGCCAGGCGTTTAGAGAACACGAGGTTAAAATGAAAGAGCTGGAGCTCCGAAAAACCTCGCCAGCGCCTAGTCTTGCTTCGACGACGGTTCCCTCTAACGCTCCAAAAATACGCGACCAACTGCCGCCCTTTGTAGTCGGCGAGGATATGGCTAAATACCTCGTTAAATTTGAGCATGTGTGCGAACGGAATGACATTGAGCGATCCCTCTGGGCACAGAATCTGTTAGCCTTGCTTCCCGGGGAGGCATCTGACGTGATAACTTGCTCATCGAAAGAGGCGTTTGAGAGCTACAGTGATGTGAAGGAGGCGCTATTGCGAAAGTACAAACTGTCGCCCGAAGCTTTCCGGCAGAGGTTCCGGTATGCACAGAAGGGCAGGGAGTCGCATGTTCACTTCGCGTTTCGTCTAAAAGCCGACCTGGTTGAATGGCTGAAAGGCGAAGAGGTTTACGACGACCGCGATAAAGTCGTCGAATGCATCGCGTTAGAACAGTTCTACCGTTGCATTGATGAGGATGTCAAGCTCTGGCTGCAAGATAGGCTAAAGGAGGTTAAGCTAGACAAGGCAGCAGAATTAGCTGGAGAGTATTACCTCCGCCGCAGCTTGCACAGCAGGGCAGTGCGTGTAGAAAAAGCAGATAAGAGAGACGGGTTTTCAAGGAAGCCCGACGAACGGAAGCAAATCAAGCGTCGCGAGTTTCGGAAAGACGAGTCCCTTACCAAAGAAACTGTGAAGGAAGGGCAGAATGCATCTCAGAATGCTAGCGATGGTCCCAAGCAGCGAAACGATGCGACGCGTTCTTTTGAAAAACGGAAGCCGTTAATCTGCTACAACTGCGAAAAGCAAGGGCACATCGCGGCGAACTGCCAAGAGAAAGTTGCTTTTGCAACGATACGGGAAACAACCAAAAACATGCGACTGTTGGAGCCATACATGCAGGAAATTAAAGTAAACGGCAAGAAGTGCAGAGCACTTCGGGACTCGGCAGCAACTATGGACGTCGTCCACCCGTCTTTCGTCTCCTCTAGTGACTTTACAGGAGAATGCGCTTGGATACGGCAAGTGGCCGAGGATGAGAGTAGCCGCGTTTACATGAATACGACAAGAGCGCATCGTATTAACTTTCTGGCGTATCGCACTCATGTAAACCGGCATAACGCGCCAGGAAAGCGGATCGCATCAATCAGCCAGTCGGGGGTAGATCGAGAGAGACCAGTCGACTTGCGCGGTGCATGTAAACAGAGCGGCGCATCGTATTGTGAATGATGGGAAGGCGCGCCAAATTTCACTTCCGGTGAGATCCGGCCCGCGCGCAGACGGTGTACAGACGGCACGCAGGATGTCGGCGGACGGAAACAACGCGCCGTGCGCTGCACGTGTACTCTTCTCTCGCGAGGAAACATCGTCATTTCTCGCAATCATCAGCGAGATCGACATTGGTCGTCTCGTTGATTCAAGGCGGCAGCGCAATCAAGCACATTTTCAAATCATACAACAGAAAATGGAAGAGTTGTGCTACCACTGGACCTGGCAGCAGCTTCGCACTCATTGGAAAAATCTTAAAGCGAAGTATACCAAGGTATGTCTCTGGATATTAGTCACGTTCACCCGTTTCATAAGCGATTGTGCTTGCCTTGTAGTTCTGCTTTAAAGGGGCACCGAGGAGAAATTGAAGTTGGCTTGTATCGACAGAATACCAGCTCCTGATTACAAAAACGCCACTCATACTGACAACAAAGCTCTTGTAACGTAGAAAAGAGCAAGAACCAAAATACAGGTATCGCCGCCACAGGCCAAACTCGCAAGTACAAGCGTGATGACGTCATAGGACAAAGCGGTATTGCTAGAACCAATGGTTTTAGCAATTTTAGGACCCGAGAAGTCACAAATCCCTGAGGCGCAGCCAATGCATGCGCAAATGTCCTTGACGTCGCCAGATGGCGCCACGTGCCCGGCAGCTACGCGCGCTCCTGAAGCATCGGGACCAATCAGCGCCTGTTTTCCGGCGGTAGGCGGGCTCCCGGTATTCCGCTAGCGGTAACAAGGTACACGGCATGCTAAAGTTGTCTATTTGCGAGAACTTCGTTGACGACTTCGAAAACGAGATCCATCGTAACGCTGGCAGAACGCCAGTGCAAACGTAATCGAAGCGACTATAGCGACGGCCGCAATAGCCGATAGATGCCTTCAACGTGCGGTCGGCGGTAGCTTTCTTTTCGGCTGCTGCTAGGCCGCACTGCTGGCGGCCAGAAATCACGGAGTCTGCGGTACGTCATGCGCACGTCATGTTTCACGTCACTTAGTCCTGTGTCGTCACAGGAGAATCCCAAGTTTGAATCAGAGCGGCGGGAAAAACTTTTTCAACTTCGAATCCAAATTTCTTAGAAATAAATGCATATTTCGCTGCCGGCCAAGTGGCACAAAGCCATGGCATGCCGAACTATCGAATTTTACTATAAAAAATATTAATAGTGCTCTCCTCAGTGTCCCTTTAAGAATGGCTCGTTTGTTTCCGCAGGAAAGAGAGCTGCAGAAGCTTAGTGGTGCGGCACCGTCCAAGTGGCAATGGTTTGATATAATGAGCGCCATACTGTCTCACCGCCCGATGGTTGAAGCCCAAACATATGGCATCGATACCAACGCAACCGGCGATGACGACAGCATTGCAGGTGGAGTCCTTAAATGCCCGCTTTTTGCGTCTGCATGCACCGGTAGTCGCTGTACGTGCACATATGAAATGTCAGCATTTTATGAGTTTATGCAGCGATGCGAGTGTGTTTACGGGCTTCACATATGATTGCCGGGGAAAGTTTAAAATGTGGGACTCGGTGATAGCTTAGGTTCGGTGGCAGTAAGAAAAGAACTCGGTTAGAATTGGGTACTTTAAAATGTCACTCCTTTGCAGCGCAAATTTTGCTGAGGCATTTATGATGGCTATGTACGAGCCTTGCTGTATTTTTAATAAACAGTACTCGCTCAGTTTGAGATATACCGCGCCAGCGCGTATCAAAGCCATCGCGCGCCTAAGGGCGTTGAACTTGTGCTGGGAGTCGCTCCATACACGTTGCATGCCGCGGTAGGCAGAAGCCGATCGGCAGCCGCATAACGTGGCCTTGTAGAGTACTCATGTATCCCAGGCGAAGCCAAATATTTCCCACGCTCGCCGAGAGCAGACGTACGGTCTGGCCCCTCCGCCAGGGCACGGAACGCGCGGTATCGGTTGGCGTAAGAGGGACAGCGCCTGAGCGATGCCGTGAATAGGGCAGAACGTATTTCCTTACATACATTTAGAAATGCCAATGTAATTCCGTTTGATTTACTTACCTGAATATAATATTGCACCAGGTAGAATTTACTGCTTTAACTGATTCACAGTGCACAGCATACGAACACGCGCCTTTATTTATTGCTGTTCAATTACAGACACAAGCGACGCAGATGATGATACGATGTCACCTGAGGGCAGTTCGCAATTCTCTGCAAGCACTTCACAGTGTAAGTAAAAACTTGACTATTATTTAACACTTGCACGTTCTTTTTTGCGTTTAAGTACTACGTGCTAGGAGCAAATATGTGCGAATAGCTGCAGTACATAGATTTTATGCACTCTGAATTTACTTCGCGCAAAACCTCTTTTAGGGAAGTCAAGAATAACAAATATTTGCATATAATTGCATTGGATAACAACTGAGGTGCCTATTTCATGCGTCGTCAGGTGAAATAAAAGATAAAAAAATGTGATACGCAGGAGGCTCTCAACAGCATCAGACTACATGACATTCTTTGAAACAAATTCGTCTATTCTAGAGTTGAACTAATGGTTGCACTTTTACTCTTTGCCCTTTTTCTCGATTCCTTGCAGCGAATGGCGCCGGCAGCTCTTCACCACCACCAAAGCGGATAAGGCGCAGCAGGAATTCGGAGCTTGCCGACCTCCTAAAGGAGCAACATAAACAAAATGGCGAGCTCATGATAGAACAAACGAGGCTTATTTTTGAGCAACAAAAGAAACTGCTTGAGGAAGAGAACAGAAACTTCAAGGAGACAATGGCCCAAATTACGGCCTCTTTATTTTCAAGCACACAGGCCTTAGTAACGCAAATAATGGCCCAGCCTGTCCATGCTTTAGGCCAGCCAATGTTTCACCAATCACCTGCACAACTGTTTGGCCAGCCAGCACAGGTTTTCCAGCACCCTGTACAAGCATTTGGGCCTATTTCTAATGTTCTGGCATCGCCAACTCCAGCAACCCCCCAGCACGAGCAAAGCCACGGCCCTAGTCAATGCAGGCAGTGAGAACCCTGTACACCGTAAATGTACTCATTGACTGCGTGATTTCTCTCTACTCACTTTTTGTTCTCGTGTTGTGTGATTTATCTGCACTTGCGTTAAAAGTCTGAAAATCAGTTACAAACACTGTTTGAAGTATTACGTTGCATATAATGTCACTGAAATTTATAGTTAAATTCGTATTCCTTGTAAATGTTTCGAATTAAACTCGTGTTACGTCCCACTACTGTAATGGCCCCACAGCCAACAGCATTTGCGAATACTAATTACATCATATGCTCATGCCTAACAGTATAATAAATTGCTTGTGGTGTGTATCAGCTGAGTATTATTTTATCATGTACAGCAAGTCATGCTACCTTCTCTGCGGGCACTCACAATGGCCAAGACGCATAAGTTCATTTCTGCAGTTAAAGCAGTTTCTTTTCTAAGCGTAATATCAGTTAATTGAGGGGAACTTAGAAGGAGACAGCATCAGTGGCTCTCCCGTATGCATCATCGGAAGTCACACTGCTTTTACATTTCATTGAGATCTGTTTTGTTCACCATGAAGACGAACGTAGGGGTAAGTTCTGTGCCAGTAAATCGCAAAGAAAGTCTCGTACTCCACTAGCAGAATTGCCTTGGCGAGGACGTGTTGGTGGTTGGGGAAATATGTTGCATTCCCAGCCTCTCACATCCACTAACCAAACGTCTGGAACTGTATCTGCCCTCTCCTCACAAAAATTGTGTAGGATGCATACTGCTGTGACGACAGTAGGCATAAACTTGTAGTTGATGTCAGCACGCTTAAGCGCCACACGCCATCGTCCCTTCAGTCTCCCAAAAGCATGCTCCACCACGTTGCGGCCAGAGCTGCGGTAGACGTTAAAGGACTCCTGCTCTTTTGTGAGTCTTCCTTGTGAAGATGTATAACCTTTCAATATCCACGGAAGCGACGGATATGCGGGATCACCCAACAGCATAAAAGGGATTGCGTGTCCGTGGAAAACCTTCTCCCCTTTCGGCAGCAGCTCATCACTTCTCCTGTACACATTCGATATCCTCAGCAATGTAGCGTCATGGCCACTTCCAGGCACATTGCACGTGACGCTCCTGAATCTGCAAAGCAAACGTACAGCAATATGGACACTGTGAACATGTTAATGATCATAAGTCTTTCATTACAAGCTTGCAAACTTCACAAAGATAAAATTAAGACGCTTAACTGAGCTTAATCTCGCAAAAGCAATAATACTGCCAAGCAAAAGACGCAATAGGAATTAATTAGCAGCGTACATTAAAGGAATGCTTTCAAAAGAACTATAAAGGCATCTTCGAACGAATGACAAAATGAAACTTACCGGCCCTTGTCATCCACTATGCCTTGCACATTATAGGACGTCCACATTTTTCGGTTGACGAAATCCCGATAGCCGTGTTTGGGTGCTACGATAGATATGTGGGTACAGTCAATGGCCCCAAATATCTGTGGCAGGTGACATTTACTTTCAAAATTTTGAGCTATGGATGCTGCTTATTCTTCAGTGGGCAACACTATAAATTTCTGCATGTAATGTTTCACCAACGTACGGCACAAAGCGTACACATAATGTTTTACCGTGCCCTTGTGCACACCAAACTGATTAGCCACTACCCTGTACTCGCAACAACTTCCTAGCTTATAAAGAGCGATGGCCACTCTCTTTTCTAACGGTACAGGCGCCCTGACGCAGTCCGCTTCGGGTGACATATAAGGGGCCACTAGTGCTACAAGCTCGAGGAATGATGCATGTGTAATTGTGAAATTTTCTTTCCAGTCGTCGTCTGTAAACTCTGTTTTCACAATTCTGCTCCACCAGTCGTCAGACCGTGTTTTGATTCAAAGCGTTCGTCTTTTCCGTTCATTGCTGAATACATCTAAAAAAAAAAGTTCGAACAATAATATCGTATGTCATAATTATGAAACGTCAACAAAACAGTAATGCAGAAGAAGAAGAGGTAACTGTTTTCATTGTTATCGATGTCAGCAGTGCTGTGCGTGCGCTGTATGTGTTCACTATTTTGTTTGGTTTAGGTGCATTCAGTTTTGTCCGTGGGCAGCTGCAAGGTCACATAACCCTGCCGCCTAAACAACTTCTTTAGATAGCAAACAGCAAGACCCATGAAACACACATTTTGAGCATGTGTTAGTTCAGAAGAACGTCAATTTGGGCTAGATGGTGCATTATTTGAGACAGAAATGGTAATATCGCTACAGCAAGACGTAGCGCATGTCCTGTGTCAGTCCTGTGTCGGTCTTTCTTGGGTACGTACGTCTTGCTGTAGCGCTATTACCATTTCTGTGTCAAGCATGTTAGTTCGATGCTGCGAGCTGCCCGTCTTAGAGAAATCATTTTTTGAAGCTAGTACTGAGCTTTCTTCGCACCGCCGGGCATTATTCGAGCGCTTTGTACACGCTTGTCCACACCTGCACTATATTCTTACCTTGTTTTAGGATCCATTCGTTGGGGGTCCACCTTGCAGCAAGTCCGGTAGCGCGCAAGAGCGCTTCGTTGCAAGCGGCCTGTATCCGACGGCGCCGCTGTAGATGTTGTACGTAGGCCATGGTGTACAGCAGGACGTGAGCATTAGTCCATGCTGATAAAATAATAACAACGGCTAAACGAAATGCTGCCGTGAGATGCATGCCGCAAGTATCGCATGAAAGACGCGCCGTCCTGTTCAGCCGCTGAGCGGGAAGCCGAGAACACAACCGGAAAGCGAGTGGATCCGAATACATCCGATGGGAGACCTCTTCCGCTCTCTCAAATCTGACACTGAGTGGCGCCACCGACATGACGCGGTACATATAAACGATGTCGCATCGTATTATTGAGATTCGCTAAGAAATGCGATGCGCTACTGTCGCATTCATGTAAACGCGGCTAGTGTCTGCTTACCGATCGCAGCGGTCATCATTGAAGGAGAGTTTGGAAAACTTAACACAGAAGCCGCTGTGTCTGCCGCCCTTCCGGAGCAATTTCCCTACCTGTTCTCAAATAGCTCGGAGCAGATGCTGAAGGATCAGGGCAAATCATTCTTTGCCGACGTGGCGTACATGGCCCTCACGCGATCCAAAGCGCGCCAACTGTCGAGGGAACTGGACTTTGAGTCGGTGAACGAACAGCCGTGCGGCACGCGGAACGATCAAGGTAACTTGAGTGGCGGGCAGACACGGGAGATGCAGAGCTCGGAGGCTGGCTTGGGAGAGCGCGGTTTGGACGAGACTGAGAGTGATACATGCACTGCTAGCCGCGATCTGGACACGACGCCGCAGTTAGGCGACGCGGGCTCCATACTCGCTCCGGTTTCCGCCAGCTGGCAGGAGCTGGCCGCAGTTGAAAAGGAAACGCTCATTCGCGAGCAGCAGCAAGACTGCTCAATAGCCGATCTGATGAAGAGCGTCAGACTGGGAGTGGAGAAAAAGAGGGTTTCATTTTACGAGAGATCTGGCTTATTGTATCGCAGCTACACCGATAAGCAGGGTCGCAAATATGAGCAGATTTTGATCCCTCGAAAATATCGCTGTCAGTTACTGGAACTCGCGCACGAAAATGCGTGGGCAGGGCATCTTGGCTTAAAAAAGACCAAGGCTAGATTGGCTCAGGAGTTTTACTGGCCGTATTGTTGGAAGGATGTCGAACAATTCGTGCGATCTTGCGAAACCTGCCAGAGAGTGGGCAAATCCACTGACAAGTGGAAGGCGCCGATGAAGTTAGTGCCAGTCATAACAGAACCTTTTCGGCGACTGGTAATTGATATTGTAGGTCCTTTGCCAGAATCAACGAACGGGTGTAGGTATGTTCTGACGGCCCTGTGCGTCGCGACCAAGTTCCCGGAGGCGGTACCACTTAAGGAGCTAAATTCTTCCCAGGTCGTGGACGCTCTGCTCTCAATGTTCGCACGCGTCGGGTTCCCTTCTGAGATCCAGTGCGACAATGGCAGCGTCTTCACCAGCTGCCTAACTTGTACCTTTTTGGAAAGATGCGGCATTAAAGTGGTGCACAGTTCTATCCATCACCCGCAATCTAATCCAGTAGAGCGAATGCATTCGGTGCTGAAGCGCATATTGAGAGCCCTGTGCTTTGAGCGTCACTGTGACTGGGAGGCCTGCATTCCCGCCGCTATGTTCGCCTTGAGGTCTGCTCCCCATGAGAGCACAGGCTTTATCCCCGCGGAGCTCGTGTATGGCCCAAGCCTTAGAACTCCGCTGCGCATGTTGCGAGAGTCTTGGGAAGGCAGTGATGACGACCCAAATGTAGTCTCCTACGTCCTCGACCTTCTTCAGAGGCTCGGGAAAACAAAAGATATTGTAGAGAGGCACATGAAGGCGGCGCAAATCTTGTCAAAGGGATATTACGACAAGTCAGCAAAAAAACGCACCTTCGAAGTGGGTAGTCAAGTGATGTTGCTGCGTCCGTCGAAGAAAAACAAGCTCGAGGTTCACTGGGAAGGACCCGCGAAGGTTGTATCGAAGCTTTCCGATACCAACTACGAAGTGAAATTAGGGAGACGGCCCAACAAAATTTATCACAGCAACTTGATGAAGCCCTACATTCAGCGTCACGCGATTGTAAGCATGACGATAAATGCTGCCGATGAGGAAGGGGCGGAAATCCTGACGACAGCTGACATGAAAGATTGTGGTTTAGAGCTAATGTTGGAACAGCTGACTTTGGACGCGCGTCTAAGTACTACCCAAAAGGAGGATTTGAAGGGAATAGTTTCCGAGTTTAAGGAGGTTTTTTCGAACCGTCCCGGAAAGACCACGGTCTTAGAGCACGACATCGAGCTAACATCTGAGCAACCGATCCGCAGTAAACCGTATAGTTGTTCACCCGTGCAGAAAAAAATCATGGCTGAGGAGATTCAGCGCATGCGTGACTTGGGGGTTATAGTGCCAAGTGAGAGCGACTACACATCGCCCCTGATACTTGTCCAGGTTCCGGGAAAGGATCCGAGGCCATGCGTCGATTATCGGCGTCTGAACGCGATCACCCGAGATAAGACATATCCGATACCGAACCTAGAAGAAAGAGTGGAGACGGTGTCGAAGTCAAATTATATATCTACGCTGGACCTCGTGCGAGGCTATTGCAAGTACCCCTTACGGAACGGGCTAGCCGTTGCGCCGCGTTCGTTCCCACTTCGGAACCTTCCGCCCACTCATGCTGAGCTTCGGACTTAAAAACGCGCCGTATTGTTTCTCTAGCCTGATGGACAGAGTGCTTCATGGTTTGGGCGAGTTTGCATTGCCATACCTCGACGATGTTGCCATCTTTTCGGACACTTGGGAAGAACATCTCGAGCACTTGCGCGTCGTATTGTGCAGGTTGAAAGAGGCAGGCCTCACTGTGAAACCAGCTAAATGTCACCTAGGTTGCGGTGAAGTGACTTATTTGGGCCATGTGGTGGGGCGCGGCCGGCGTAGACCTTCCGACATCAAGGTAGCCGCTATTGTAAACTATCCCCGGCCAACCACTAAGACGGATATAAGGGCTTTTTTAGGTTTAGCTGGATATTACCAACACTATGTGAGAGACTACACTGACCTTGCCAGCCCGCTAACAGACGCGCTTCGAAAATCGGAGCCCGTTAAGGTGACGTGGGACTCGAAGAAAGAAAATGCGTTCCAAATGTTGAAACAAGCATTGAGCCATAAGCCGGTTCTAACGGCGCCAGACTTTTCGATAGGTTTCATCATTCAATGTGACGCGAGTGATCGCGGAATGGGAGCGGTGCTATGCCAAGAAGATGCTAGTGGTCATGAACGACCAATTTTGTATTTGAGTCGAAAACTAAGTTGTAGGGAAGAGGCATACAGCACCTCTGAAAAAGACTGCGCCTGCCTTGTGTGGGCAGTTCAGAAGCTGGCTTGTTATGTATCCGGTTCTAAGTTTGTTGTGGAAACGGACCATTGCCCCCTAACCTGGTTAAGTAACATGTCGTCTAAAAGCGGCCGTTTGCTGAGGTGGAGCATGACCCTCCAGCAGCACAATCTGGTTGTCCGCTATAAGAAGGGAAGGTTGAACGCGAACGCCGATGCTCTAAGTCGTGCATTCTAGGCCTCGCTTCTTTCAGTGACCTCCTCGTTACTTACCTTCTCTCGCTTTGCAGCAAACTATCATGTTCGAAGGAAGAAAGGGGCAAAAATGAATGACGTCATTTGCTTCCTCAGTAGTGTGTTTTCGGTCCAAATGATTTCAAGGGGACCAATCTTATTTTCATTATTATTGTTGATTATTAAGTGCTCCTGCTATTTTGATGTGTTGATACTTTGCAAAATGGTTGTTTGAACCTTGTGTACCAGATTTTTATTTATTTATTTGGTCATACTGTTAACCCTCAAATGAGGGTCGTTACAGGGAGGGAACAAAAACAAATACATAAATGAGCAATCATGAGTCAGAGTTCAAAATTTGTGCACCATTTCTCAAAAATATATCAACACCTAGCTCAAATTGTTGCACGTTCATACTCTCCACAACATCACTTGGCAATCTGTTCCACATTTCAATTACATCAGGGAAGAAAGAATACCGGTACACATCCGTACGTGTGTTAATAGGCTGTAGTACCCTGCTGTGGTTTTTCCGGGAACCACGTTTTAGAGGCGCTTTCACATAATGTTCTTTATTTATTTTTAATGTCCCTTGCATTATCTGGAAAAAAAGTTTGAGTCTATGTTTTATTCTTCTAATTTCCAGCGTTTCCAGTTCACACTGCTGCATCATCTTTGTAACCGAGTCAGTACGGCGATACTTTGAACATATAAAACGTGCTGAAATCCGCTGTACTCTTTCTACCTTCTTTTTTAAGCATTTTTGGGGAGGGCTCCACACAGCATTCGCATATTCCAGAACTGGTCGTATAAACGTTTTGTAGGCGACTAACTTAATTTCTCTAGTTGCGTTTGGAAGTTTTCTCCTAAGAAAGCAAAGCTTCTGGTACGCTTTTGAATAGATATTCTCAATATGAATACGTCAGTCTAGATTATGCGTCACTGTCACCCCTAAGTACCGGAAACTCTGCACCTCGACCAAGGTATTTTCTCCAATATTATATTCAAATCTGATAACGTTCTGTTTTTTAGTTACGTGAGTGTATGTAGATTTATTGTAGTTAATTACCATGCCCCATCTTTGGCACCACGAGTTTAATGATTGTAGGCATTTATTTAGTTTGATCTGATCTTCTGTGCAGGCTACACGCGTGTAAATTAGACAATCATCGGCGAATAGTTTAATTTTTACAGGTGGGTTAATATTAGACGGAATATCATTAATATACAATAAAAACAAAAGTGGGCCTAAAACAGACCCCTGCGGCACTCCAGACACAACTTCACACTTCCCCGACTCACTTTTCCCGATTCTGACCCTTTGATAACGGTTTTTTAAATATGCCTGAATCCACAATACTACATTTTCACTAATTCCTAGGCTCCTCAATTTGGAAAGTAGTTTATGATGTGCAACTTTATCGAATGCCTTCGCAAAGTCTATACATACAACATCTACCTGTTGGCATTCATCTGTAGCTGTACAAAGGTCATGTACAGTTTCGATTAGCTGTGTCACCGTCGAAAGGCCAGATCGGAAACCGTGCTGAACTGGGCATAATAAATCGTTTTTTTCTAAAAAATACAGAATATGTTTTGCTATTGCATGCTCTAGGACTTTACAGCACATAGAAGTGAGCGAGACCGGTCTGTAGTTGTTTACACATAGCCTATTGCCACTTTTAAATGTCGGAACAACGGTGGCATCGCGCCAGTCCTGAGGTACTGAATGATCCCGCAAAGATTTTTCGAATAAAAGCTGCAAATAATACGACATCCATTCAGCGTACCGTTGAAGAAATACCTTTGGTATTTCATCTGGGCCACACGATTTTTTTGCATCCAACCTAAGCAAATGCTGGAACACGCCCTCCCTTGTAATGCGTAGGTCTTCCATTGGGTATTGTATTGCGCAGACTAAAGGATCACCGTCACTGTCACATCTATCCTTCGTGAAAACTGATTGGAAAAAATGATTAAATACGTTTGCAATATCTTTCTTTTCTGTCACGACTGCGTCGCCACCCACTATCTGTTCTATTTCATTCTTTCTATCTGCGAAATATCGCCAAAACTTTTGTGGCGAGCTTTTAAGGAAGTTTGTAAGCGTTTTATTGAAGAACGTTTTCTTCGACTCCACCAATGCAGATTTTAGCATTTGTTTGGTTATTGAAAGTTCTGTTGCCCTGCTTTTTTTCTTCCTTAACCTTTTTATGTTACGCTTAAGGTGTATGATGCTCCTAGTTATCCATGGATTTTTTTGCTGTGATTTCCTTATACGTGTGGGGACAAAATGATCTATGCAATATTTGATTATGCCTTTAAGTCGGTCCCATAGTTCTTCTACACTTTCGCGGTTGGATGCTATTTCAAATTCATTAAAGCTTTCTTCCAGAACGTCTAGGATGGACGTGTCATTCGCACGGCCATAATCCTTAACATGCATCACGACATATGGTTTCTTACAGATTCTTGTGTGCAGCGGTACATTCAAGCAAACCATCTTATGATCTGATAAACCATTCTCAACTGATACAGTATAGTCTGGTATTCTACCGGATATGAAAACCAAGTCCAACAATGACTGGGACTTTGGTGTAACTCTTGTGAAGTCTTTAACTATTTGCTTAAGATTATGTGAAAACATGATCTGCATCATTTTATTGGCGCTCCTTATTTCTGCATTACCCGTTGATAGACTTTCCCAGTTAATATGCGGCAAATTAAAGTCACCAGCCATTATTAGTCTTGTGTTTTCATTTACATGGGAGTTAAGAAATACATTCAAGCCATCCAAAAATTCTGGCGGAGTGGCTGGTGGTCTGTACACAGTCCCTAACATATACCACATGTTTGCACAGCTGATCTTGCACCAGACCGTTTCAGAGACATTGCAATCAAGGGCGACTGCGTTTATAGTGCTTTTCACAATAATAGCCACGCCACCACCTCTGGAATCTCTGTCGCATCTGAACACCTTGTAGTCAGGAGGAAAAATACTACTGTCATTAATTGCGCTATGTAACCATGTCTCAGTCAACATCAATACATCAGGGCTCTCAGAAATTAGTAGATACTCTAAATCAGTTACTTTATTTGCTATACTGCGGGCGTTTACAAGTAGAATTCTGAGCTATGACCGAGAAGAATCGCTTTCCGTGTCAGAAGCCTTGTCTGAAGTTTGCAACTGAAGCAATGTAGGGCTAGCAGTCTTTTCCCTCTTTTTGAATCGAGGAACCTTAACTTGCTCAGTACGGTACAGACACCGTTCATTCTTTTCACGATCCCAAACGTAGATATGATTGTTTATCTTAAGCTTGTCATGTACCAGTTGCACCTTGTTGCCGTTTGCTCGTTCCTTTTCACTGCTTTGCCATAGTTTCTTTCGTAATTCAACAGTTTCTTTAGCGTAGTCTTGACTAATGCTTATCGAGCTGCCTTTCGGCTTGCCGCAGTTCTGCATCACAGACTGTTTTTCTCGCGAATCATAAAAATGCATGATTACCGGCCGATTACTACCGTCTTTTTTCTTCCCAATACGATGAATTTTGTCGATCGTGTTCACTTCTACTCCCAAGGTTCCTTTAAATACATTATCAATAACAGCTTGTTTCAGGTCGCGTTCTGATTCACCCTTGTCCTCATCGATACCAAAAACTAAGAGATTATTGGATCGGCTTCTATTTTCATACTCTACCAACTTATCCGCCTGATGACGAACAAGGGATTCTAGGGTTTGTACTCGCTTGTTCAATTCTGCAATCACATTAAGTGCAGCGGTCAGTTCTCCGCATTTCACGTTCATTTCGGTCATTTCAGCTCTTAATGCATCTATCTTAGCATCTGATGAAGCCTGATTATCAATAATTAATTGCAACATTTCTGCGGTTTTAGGTCCAGGATTTTCTTCAACATCACCTGAAACCAACAGTGTCAACACCATAGACCAAGAGTCAACCAAAAAATTCAGGAAACTGCGAGGGCACGGCAGGGCTAACAAAAAGCGGTCGTCACTTCTGAAAGTTTTAGCATTATTCAAATAACGAACCTGCAACAGCAGTAACGGACGCTTAGGCATGTTGTCGCCAGGCCAGGTGCCGTGCCCTCTGAAGCCTCCCTCGCTGCTTGGCTCCTTTTGTAGCCGGTCCACTGATGACGTCACCGTCGTCGACGAAAGACGATCCACGAGCTGGATGCCATCAATCCGAAAGTCTTGATAAGGCGTGAAGAATAGCGGTGCCCCGTCCGGACTGCAGAAAGATGTAGCGTTGGCGAAAAACGATGTCAGAACCTGCAACAGCAGTAACGGACGCTTAGGCATGTTGTCGCCAGGCCAGGTGCCGTGCCCTCTGAAGCCTCCCTCGCTGCTTGGCTCCTTTTGTAGCCGGTCCACTGATGACGTCACCGTCGTCGACGAAAGACGAGCCACGAGCTGGATGCCATCAATCCGAAAGTCTTGATAAGGCGTGAAGAATAGCGGTGCCCCGTCCGGACTGCAGAAAGATGTAGCGTTGGCGAAAAACGATGTCAGAACCTGCAACAGCAGTAACGGACGCTTAGGCATGTTGTCGCCAGGCCAGGTGCCGTGCCCTCTCGTACACATGCCTCTTGTTGCAGCGGGAATATATGGGGACATCAATTTAGTTAGGTTAATTTGGATTATGGCTTCGTCTGGTGTTTGATGGGAGACAGAGGGCACTTGCTTGTGTTGGGTGTTGCCTTTTGCCGGTCGGTTTTGTAGTCTGCAGAACGACCAACCATGACCAGTGGCGAGAAGCAAGGGGATCGGAACGACCTCAGCGAAGCTGGTCGAGGTGCCTTGGCGACAACGAGGTCAACAGAGCTCCTGGCCTGCGAGTGGGACCTGGTGCTCGTGAAGTTACCTGGACTGGACGTGAACTTGGAAGAGCCTGACGAAGATGCGCGCCTGGCATCCGAGCCACGTGGAAGCAGCTCGTCTTCCCGGCGCCTTATCTGATGGCGGGGATGCTGTCATGCCGGGAAACCCGCCCGGATTCCAATTCTACCGGCCGCCCTTTTGACAAGCCCTGGTGCTGCGCCGCAAGGCACGCGCCCTAACACTCCCTGACAAGCCACGATGCTGCGCCGTACGGCAGCGGAGTCCTAAGGAGAAGCATCTGCAAGCAACACGCCTGGACCTGTCGCAAGAGGCCAGAAAGCGAGGCGCCAGATTCCTTCTCTCCCGGACGCCACCGCGCGCGGCAAAATTTGAAGCGGTTGGCCCGCGCGATCGCTGATTGGTCCTTTCGGACTGCCGTCGAGTGCTGCCTTTGGATTGGCCAGTTCTGAGGGGCCACCGTTCCTCAGGCTATATAAGCCCCAACGCTGCAGCTTGGAAGTGTGTGACGGAGTGACCGAGTGACCGACCCACCGTGAGTCGAGTGCTGCTCACGAGTGGAGTCGGATGGTGTGACGTGCTGGTGTCTCGCTGATCGTCGCTGTGCGAGAACAGTCGCGTTGTATAGCTCTCGGCCCCCCCGTGCCGATGTTGAACTATATTATGTCCTGTACATAGTGTATAAAGCGTTTTCTTAGTCTCACCGACGCCTGACTCGGAGTCTTCGCTACCGCTAAGAGAGCTGGCAACGCTCAGTCACGAAACGGGTGGCGAGCGCAACGGGACCACCTCTATGGCACAACAGCTGCAAACTTTTAATTTTCTTTTTTTTTGCAGTTTATAGATTCATGTACCGCTTAACTTCGCTTCGCAGAAAAGCCTTTTCGGGAATACCTTGTTGGGCCTGGAGCTGAAATTAGGTTTAACACAAATGAAGCACTACCTAATCACACATTCCAGAGAATAACGTAAACAGCTAAATACATTAGCTCATTCATGTCTAAAAGTTGCATAGCACATCATGGAAAGTGGCCAGTGCAAAAATTACCAATTTACATGCTTAATTCACTAGCATTCAAACTTTTGTATAGGATATAATGTAATTTTATGCATGAAAGCATATCAGGCAGCCCCACGGCACTGCTGTACAAAATCAAGAAAAAGTTTTCAGTTAATGATGCTGGAACATATTTGATACTGTATACCGTTTCAATTGTGCAAAAGCAATTCTTAGGAACAAAAGGTATCTGAACAAGGTGGTGCGTTACTTTCTAGATGTCTTTTTAGCTGCATGGCTTGACAATTCATCTTGAAACAATTGCAGATAAAGCTCAAATAAAGCATCTAATAAGAAATGTTAAAAATCCTTTCATGGTAATCCTGATTTTTTTATTTTAGATGCACAAACTATATGAAGTAGCAAGTATGTACAACGCTCTCCGAGTCTGGACCATCATTAATCACAGAAAAAACATTAGAGCTTCCAGCAACAGATCTTTCTAACGCTTTCTTACCGTTTCACATTGTTACATTGACGGTCTTTCTAAGATGTGGCTAGCTTGCAAGGACGGAGGTGAAGAGACATCCATCATCCATACTTTCTTCATGCTGCCTTGAACTGCCTGGCTAGAGAAAATGTGACCACAATGCATGTAAGCAAAGAGGTTTGTTCCGTTAAAGTAATCAGCTCAAAGTTCTCTTTATAACTGGTGCAAGAGCAGAAAAAAATTGCGGTAAACAACTCTGTTTCGGTTTCTACTTTATGTATCCTTACCTCCTCCCCCCAAAATGAATATATTTTACGTTCGTTTCTATTTGGTAGAGGAGCTGTACCGGTAGTCTCGTGATAACTCCATAAGGCATCTTGACGGTGCACGATCGGATATGTCCATCTCGCCTCTTCAAGACCTCCACAACGCGAGCAGTCTGCAACATATGCCTCGACGCATTTTCTTTCTCCACGATCACCAAGTCGTCCACAACTGTGACACTCGTAAAGGTGAAGTGGGCTGACCGTAGCTGAAGGAGGTACTCCTTCAACCATCGCTTCCAAGGAGAATTCATGATCGTTTGCCGGTATTTCCATCTTCGACCTATGTCGATTGCGGTGGCCCAAGGAATGGGCGCGGTCCTCGCTTCGGGCAAAGCGATTAGCCATTTGCCCGTGATGAGATGGGAAAGCTTCATGAGAGATGGTTCCTTCGGGTCTGCGGAGGCTTACGTCAATGGCTGGGAATCAATCGCTGCCTGCACGTCTGCCAGTGCTGTGGCTAGCTCCTGGAATAAGAGGCTTTGGTGTCCGAGGTTTTTCCGCAGTGATTCCTTCACTGTCTTCACCATTTGTTCCCACCAGCCTCCCCACCATGCTGCTTACTCTACGATGAACTTCGAGGAGAGCTGCTGAGAAGTAGCGTAATCTTGCGTTCCGCGGCTGCGAAGAATTTTCCACAGCATCTGCAGGTCTTTGGAAGCCTCCTTAATCGTCAGAGCATTGTCGCTGTACATAGTCGATGGTAGTCCCTGGCGCACGCCAAAGCGTCACCGAGAGTAAAAAACATTGGGTCGTTAAATTGGAGACAGGCTCCAGGTGAATTACTATTGTTGCGCAGGTGAAAAACGCAATGTAACATTTGGAGATGCCATCATTCCTTCTTCTGTACAATAGGCTGGCAAGTTCAATGCCCACAACCTCATAGGCCTGAGTGCCGCTCACTCTGTCGCTAGAAAGTGTTGCCATGGGTGCTGTTGCGCCTTAATTTTTTGTAATAACCCTATCTGAAATATACATAGTCTAAAAGCGACATCTTGTTCACTTCAAAATCGTGAATTCCGAGAATGGACGCACAAACGGATTGGCTCGCTGGGTCACGTGCCACACCCCACACTTCTACTGTATTAGACAAGCTCTCTCCTCAATGAAAGAAAAAGCAAAAAATGCAAAAACAGCATAGCAAAACACTTCCACGAGTGCGCTGGTCCCCCCAGGATCCGTGACCTCGACGGCTCTTGGAATTAGGGTAGTTATCTCTCCGAAACGCGAGCCTTGACCCTCGCGAACAACAACCGGGAGCGCCGAACTACGTTCCCATGCGAGTCGGATTACCGCGGACTGCTGACCCAGCAGACGGCCCCCGGAGTCCGGCCGGTGGCACAACTCAACTGGCCGTTACTGCCTTTAAGCAAGTGGCGGCCTTCGCTCTGTCTGGTGACGTCTCCTGCGCTCGGCCCTTTCTCAAGAACCGCTGATTTACAGCTTTTGCGCTATCACCGAACACCAGCCAGCCGCACTGTCGCCGACAACTCCCATTTATCTGTCCCCGTCCAGAGTGAGCGCCTGACCCTGCTTCGTCTTGTAGTGTTTCATTTTCAAAAAAGCTGTCAAACCTTTACATCTGGCGCGAAGCGGCCCTGACGAGAAACAAACCCCACGACCCCACCACTCGTGTCTTTCGCCGAAAGGGGACAATGGAAAGCCTGCGCAAGCCGACCGCTCCCTCTGTGACTGCTAACTTCCTTGAGCGCTACTTGCCGCCTCCTGCCGGGGGGCCTCCGGCAGCGGCGGGGCAGAGGAGAAAGAAGGACGGACGCTCGTAATGATCCCCGAAAGCATGTTTGCAACTGCCTCCCCTCCTACTTAGGTAAGCATGACGACGAGTGCCAGATATCGTCATTAACGCCTTCTTCGGATCGTCAGAGGCACATTAATCTCTTACACGCCCCTCCCAAGATTCTAAAAGGGGACCCAGTGGTACCTTTCAGAATTATGGCTCTCAGGGGATCAGTGTTCCACGTGGCGTTACTCTGCGGGCCATGTAGTGCTACACGCGGACGCTGCGCTCAAAATAGGCGTCATCGTTAACACCAACAACAAAACAAAAACAAAACTAATCACACACTTCAAAAGTCAAAAGGGTTCGTGCATGCTGTGCTCGTATCACGGGTGTGCAGGTCCATTACCTGTTCTTACAGTCAGTGTCACACACGCACACCACAAAGCCTAAAAAAATACCTTCTACCCGCGCGCAGAATTAGTGTATTGTCCTTAAGGAGGCACCAGAGGAGTCCCGCCCTGCTCCGATGTCGGCGGAGCACTGCTGTCCTCATCACAACAATGGTTGGCCACCCGCGATAAGGCGTCAGCGTTGGCGTGTTCACTACTCTTTCGTTGTTTGAGTACTACATTCTAGCGCTGAAGCTCCAACGCCCATCTAGTCCGCTTTGCGCATGGCGGCGTGCTTAACGTTAGGTACGCGATAGGGTTGTGGTCGGAGATGACTGTAACGTCGGCGCCACAAAGCCAGTGATCAAATTTTTTGAGCCCCCAGATGACTGCGAAAGCTTCCCTCTCGATTGTAGACCATCGAGTTTGTGCTGGCGAGAACTTGTGGCTCGCGATAGCGATGGGGCGTTCCGAGCAACCATCTAGTTTTTGTGAGAGGCAGGCACCTGCTGCAAAAGCGGATGCGTCCGTATGTAACCAGTATGGCCTTTGAAGGTTGGGAGTAGCTAGGATTGCGGACTCATAGAGCGCAGCGTTGAGCTGTTCAAATGCAGCTTCAGCTTGACCTGACCATGGAATCTTGTTAGGAGTCCTTTTCCCTGCCAGTTCCGTAAGCTGCCTGGCCAGTTCAGCGCAGTTCGGTACATAGTTGCGGTAGTACCCGCTCAAACCCAGTACACTACGAAGCTCCTGTTTTGTCGTTGGTGGCTTGGATCCCTTTATTTCCGCCAGTTTCTCTGGGTCGGGAGCGTGCCGCCCCGAACAAACAACGTGCCCCAAGTAGCGGATAGAAGGGCATGCCACTTGGAACTTCTCTAGTTTTGCCCTCAATTTCACGAGCTCTAGCATCTCGAACACCTTTTCAAGATGCCTCACGTGTTCGTCCATCCTCCCGCTGAACACTGCTATGTCGTCTAGATATGCGCACCAATACTCGGAGTGCGGGATCGACAGCTCGTTCATTACTTCCTGGAAAGCTTGCGCAGCGTTTTTCAGTCCGAATGGCATCTCTCCACGCGAACTGCCGCCGATGGCAGGTGAAAGTTCCGAGAAGCTGGGCTGCCGGTGCAAGCGGCACCTGCAAATACCCTCTTCGGAGGTCCAAAGGTGTAATACATTGCGCCCCTCCCACTCTCATGATCAACTCCTGCTGCAGCGTCATTGGATAGGTATCGCCCACTGTACCGGCATTTAATCTGTGGAAGTCGACGCACATTCTCACAGGGCAAGATTAATCCCCACTCCAGAAGTTCCTCGCCCTGCCTTCCTACATGCACTTTCAGGCTCGCAGGTGCGCGATACGGCAACGGCCCCTTAGGGGTGAAACCCTCTAGCAATACTATATTATGCTGCCTTACATGATACACTCCTGGTTGGTCGCGGAAAAGTTCTCGGTGCCTCATGAAAACGCTTAGCTTACGTTCTCGCTCTCTGCTTGGCAAATGGGCCAGCGCATCTCTCCACAATAGTGCATCTGATAGTGCTGCCGCTGGTCGGAGTACGTATTGGATCTCACTGTACGCGCTGTCCTCTTCGAACATCACCCCCACCGTCATTACCCTGCTCTTGTACAAGCGCAACTTCCTAGCATGTACTCGCCTTTTAGCCCCATCAGGCATGAAAACAAAATATGAATGCTGACAGTACCTTTCCACTATGTTGCCTAGCCCCTTCCATTTCGGATACATTTTTCCTGGCCGTTGGTCGTCGAATACCAAAACGGCACCTCCTATCTCAAAAGCCTTGGACGTAGCTTGTTTGTTAAACTGCGTGGCGTACGCGTTCTGCTGCTTGACACTGGTTACCCCTGCCACTTCGGCTGCCTCGCCTAACGGCTTCTCAGTTCCTGCTTGTACTTTGCCGGAGACGGCCGTAACGTCGCTGGAGAGGAGTTCTCTCCCATCGACGTACTCTTCAATACGCTCAGAGGGCCGGTTGGCTGCCTTCCATACTGCATTTCAAAAGTTGCTACTCCCGTCGTGTCATGGGGCACTTCTCGGTACGTCCACAACAAAAGCGGAACGAACTTGTCCCAGTCCCTGCCTTCCCGTTGTACCACACGATAGAGGATATTCTTGAGTGTTTTGTTCCAGCGCTCTACAGCCCCACTATTTTCTGGGTGGCCCGTGGTTGAAAACTTTGGGCAGCAACCCAGTTTCAGCAGGAATGTGTTGGTCAACTCAGCAGTGAAGCCGGTGCCGCAGTCTAACGATATCACTTCTGAGATGCCTGTCCTACTCAATACCGACAGGAGGGCGTCGCAGGTGGCTTTTGCACTGAGTGAGCTTAAGCATACGACCTCGGATCAGCGCGTGCACAAGTCAATGACGCACAACGCATACTTATGGCTTCTGTTTGATGCTGGCTCTAGCGGCCCAATTATATCGACATTCACTTGCTGGAATGGTACTGTAGCCTCACCAGGGGTTCTATTGGCACGCTGTCGGGTCGACGCAAGTCTGACCCCGTCTGGAAATCGTGACAGTTTGCACAGTATTGCCTTACCTTATCTTCCAAGCCTGGCCAATAAAAGCTCCGCTTGATCCTAGCTTTAGTCTTAAGGAGCCCCAAATAGACTCCCCAGGCCGGCTCATGTGCCAACTTTGGAACTTCACTGCGGCGGCATTCTGGGAGTACTAGCTGCGTTACCATCTGGCCTATCAGCTTACCCTTGTGGTAAAGGAACCCGTCTTTCACCGCCATGCCTTCCGTTCCCGATTTAGCGTCCTTGCACGTGTCATACAACGTTGTGTCTCTTCTCTGTTTGTCCCGGAATATCTCTGCAGAGCTTTTCTCTCCTTCCAATGGGAAATCTCCCGCGTTCGTGCTACCCGAGATCAGAAGCTCCTCTCCCCCATTGAGCGTCATCACCTGTGTGACGGCGGCTTCTGCGTTGCCTGACTGGTATGCGCACTGCAAGGTCTCGTCGTGTTCCGGCCCTCCTTGCTGTGCTTGATTTGAGCTGTTTTTAGCTTCGAAAGTTACGACTCCCTGAAGTTCGCACTCTGCTCTCGGCGACATCGAAGCCTCTTCCTAAAACAGACAATCTGTCTGAAAAACTAACTTGTCTGTTAAGGCATATAATACTGGTACAGACTGTTGGATGTCGGCGAAAACGCCTGAGTCACGGTCTGACGTAAGCGGTATCACTGCCAGCCTTGCCTGCACGCCCTCACCGAATGCAGAGATTAGGTTTATCATCCCATGTGGCTTCACCATATCAAGACGCACGATGCTCTCGTGCACTACTGTAATGTCATCACCAGTGCCTAGAATAGCGTTTAACTTCTGGCCGTGACTAAAGTCACTGGAACTCTAAAAGTACCGCAACCAGCGGGCGGCGCGCAGGCAACATTGGGGTGTTGTTGCCAGAGGTGGTCCAGCGCGGCGAGCGCGTCGTCTGCTAGGCGAAGAAAGTCTCCCTTGCGGCGGCCATGTTCATAGGTTTCGCGAAAAAATTAATGAAAGTATTCATGATTGAGAGCTTAGATGAGGTGAGGGTTTCGAAAACCTTGAAAGCCTTGCACGACAGCTGCGCAGCCTCTCGTATTCTTGAGCCCATGGGTGTGAGCTAACAACGCAAGAAGCCGGCTTGTCCTATCGCTTCCGCGAGAGGCTCGCAAATGCATGTTTTCGGGACCCGGAAAACTTTAAAGACGGCAGGCTGCGTACTTACCAGCGGTATATAACAAAACGTTTAGTAAATCGGTTCACTTGGAAGTCTGCTGCGTATAAAACGTTCCCTCTACGCGTACTGTATCCTGCCGCCTGTTCTTCCCTCCGTGTGGTCAGTAGCCGGTCGGAGGCTTGTGGGAGGCAGTTGGGCGACCCTAAAGTCAAGGAGCTCTCCGAAAGCTCGTAAAGCAACGTCTCCGAAGACATTTATAGCTGTCACGCTCACAAAGACACACGACGCACAGAGACACGCACACGCACGCACCCAGACACACGCGGTGCACAAAGACACGCGCGCACACAGATACGCTCGCAGACACACGGACTGACAGAGACGCGCATACACAGACACACGCACGCACACAGACACACGCGGTGCAGATACGCACGCAGACACACGCGGTGCACAGATGCGCACGCAGACACACGCACTGACAGAGACACGCATACACAGACACACGCACGCACACAGACACATGCGGTGCACAGATACGCACGCAGACACATGCACTGACAGAGACACGTATACACAGACACACGCACGCAAACAGACAAACGCGCGCGCAGCACACTGCGCGCACACGATACAGGCGTGCGCAGACACACGCGCGCGCACAGAGACACGCACACGCACGCAGACATACGCTCAGATAGAGGCACAGACACGCGCGCGCAAACGCACACAGACAGACACACACGCACACAGATGCGATACTGAACGTGCTACTTCGTAAAACACGCAGTCCAACCACATCGGAAGCACTGCGCCCCGTTGGCTCCTAGAGCGAGTGGACCATCTATGGAGGCGCCTAATCACGTGATCGCAACTGGCCAATAGTCGGCGCGGCGGCGAAGAGAAAACAGCTGCGGTACTTTCAGAGTTCCAGTGATTTTAGCCGTGACGAGAAAGCTTTATTGGTTCACGCTGACGACGCACTGCGGTGACCTCGCGAGTCGCCACGCGTGCTGGCTGGATGCAGTCGCCTGTGTTAGGTGTCTTGGCTGCGTCCGATGTTTTGGAGTGAGGACAGTTGAATCTCACATACCCGATTTCTCCGCACGAGAAAAGCCTTTTAAGTTGCGTCTTTACCACTACTGCTTGTGATCTATCCGTCATATATCTAGGCGGGTTCCTAACCTGTTTTCTCCTTGCTTCCGCACTCCTGGCCTCAGTTCTTTTCAACCCTGGCTTCCTTGCCACGCTGTTTTTGCCTTCCGCCTCGTCAAATGTTTGGAGCAGTGAGGCCAATTCGGATGATTTGCGCCATCCATCTCTTTCCTGTACCGTCACATACTTCGAAGCTGTTTCAGACAAATTGTTCTTGAGGCGGTGTGGAGTTAACAGTTCAAGCAGCCTGTCGAACGTAGTAACTCCTCGCGGATCGTCGTAGAAACACAAATAACTTTGGAGTCGGGTTACGTAAACTCTCCACCCTTCACCTGCGCTTTTCTTCGCTCCTTGGAACCTGCTGAGGTACTCCCCTGCGGACAACTGAATCTCCTCTAGTACGACCTTCTTGATCTCCTCGTACTGCCTATGCTGAGCCGGCTCTAGGCGCGTATACAGGAACTGTACTTTATCCGCCATTAACAGGAATACAGTCTGGCCCCAACACTTTTCAGAAATTTCGTACGCTGCGAGCGCATTTTCCGCCGCCTCAAACTATACTGCTACCTCGGCATCACTTGGCAATTTCGGTAGTGCCCCGCTAGTAATTTTCTGCAATGCCGCACGTCGTCCTGCCTCCAAGCAAGACTGGGGCTCTCACCAGCGTTTCTTTGCTGATTAAGTCTGGCAAGCTCAATTTGCAATTGCGCTAACCGGCATTGCTCTTGGACCAGTTGCAGCCGCCACAGGTCATCTCTCTGTTCGACCACTGGCTCGTTCAGTGTGTCTTCCTGGGATGCGGTGCCCTCCGCGAGTTTGGCATCATTTTTGCTCTGTGCCTATCCGGATTTAGATGGCCGAAGCGTAATTCCTTGCACCCACCCAAGCCCTAATGACAGCAGTGCTGCTTATAATTACTGTGTCGTCTGTGTCGTCGACATTACTGTGTCGTCTATGGCTTGGCATTGATTTCACAAATAAGTATGCTTTCCGGATCGCGATGGCCGACAGCCCTTCTTGTGTCAACTGTGCCTATGAAGAGACAATCACTCATCTCTTGTTTGAGTGCCCTGTGTTTGTGACCGAAAGGCATAAGCTGCGTTGTGCTCTGGACCGCCTTGATCCTCGCCCTTTCACAGAGGCGAAGGTCCTCGGTCCGTGGCCACAACAATCGACTGCCATCAAGGCTTATAAGGCACTGTTCTGTTTTTTGAGAGAGACCGCCTTCATTGACCGATTGTGACTGTTTCCCGTTCCTTCTCTCCTTCCTCCTTAATCCCCTCATTCCCTTCCCCTGTGCAGACTAGCCAACCGGAATCCTTTCTGGTTAACATCCCTGCCTTTACCCTCTCTATCTATCAATCTATCTGATAATGCGGATCAAGGACGGGACTCATCCTTTGCTGAGGAACACCTCGCGTGTTGCCGTTGCTGCTCTCTCGGTACACTGCTGCCGCCTTGTCTGCGCCCAGCCAGTCTGCAGGCGAAGTGGTCTTGCCTCAGGTAGCCTCACGCTGCTGCCGCCGATGCTGCTGCAGGTGGCGCCTTGCTTGATGTCTGGTACGGCGGTCTTGCCGTCACCTTTCCTCGAATGCCGCCTACAGAGACTGCAAGGTGGTCCCACTAGTGCACGCCTGACTTCTGCTGCGGCCCTCGCAGCTCACTTGCTTGCTCTTGCTCCTGAACCTGTTCACCTGCAATCAGCTGCCACTTGCCGTCCGGTGTCCCCGACTGTTGCCGCTCCACTGGAGCTCAAGGCAGTTGACTTCTGATGACTGGACCTGGCCTCCTCGACGGCTGCAGCTTCTCTCCGCCTGCACCTGGTGCTTACAAACCGCTGATGCTCGACTTGCTGATGCCTGGATGTCTCTCCTTTCTTGCCTTCTTTTCCTGTGCTTTCTTCTGACAGCAACAGGATCCTGTCGACTGCGGCAGTGAAGTTTTCAAAGGTTCCTTGACTTCCCTGCACCAGGGGTGCCCCGTCGGAGGCGGCTTGTTGTCTTGAAGGCTGAAGGTCTAGCAGACAATATTGTAGCGTGCAACGCGAATAGAACACCGGCGCAGAGAGGAAAAACCTGCGGCGGTCCCTCAGTGGTTCGAGCGCGCGCGAGAGACAACCAACTTCTTCCTCTACTAGCGCATGCACTACTACTGTCTCTTCGAAGGCATGTATCACTGCCCCCCTCTTCTGCAGCATCGACACGACGCGGCTAGGAGAGAAAAGACAGCGAGAGGGTAGAACACAGCTGCAGGGAACCGCAGTTCAGTCAGGTAGCCGGTCGTGATAAAGCTTCATGCGAACAACGTGCACGACTTCAGTTCGGTGCGACCGGCGCGATGAAGAAGCTGTCGGGGAGGGAGCAACTGCGTAAGTCACTTCACTGATGCGGCGCACTACTTCGTAAGGGCCGAAGTATCGGCGCAGCAAATTTTCAGAAAGCCCACGGCGACGAACAGGTGTCCAAATCCACACAAGGTCGCCGGGCGCGTAACCGACGAAACAGCGTCCAAGGTTGTACATAGCGGCGTCAGTCTCCTGTTGGCGGTTAATTCGCAGGCGTGCCAATCGCCGCGCTTCCTCAGCACGCTGAACAAAGGTTTCTACGTCGAGGTCAGCGTCAGAGTCGCAGTAAGGGTCGACGGGCAACATAGCATCCAAAGGAGTGGTCACCTGCCGACCGAAGACAAGCTGAAAGGGGGTCAGTCAGGTTGTTTCCTGCAGGGCGGTGTTGCACGCAAACGTCGCGTATGGCAGAATGGTGTCGCAAGTTCGATGCTCGACATCAACGTGTATCGATAGCATGTCGGCTATTGTGCGGTTGAGTCGCTCTACCAACCCGTTTGTCTGCGGGTGATCCGCCGTAGCACGTCGATGGCTCGTGTGCGTCAGAGTCATCACGGACTTGGTTAAGCGGGCCGTGAAAGCAGTTCCCCGGTCAGTAACAACAACGGCGGGTGCTCCATGACGCAAGACAATGTTGTGGACGAAGAACTGCGCCACTTCAGCAGCAGTGCCTTTGACAAGAGATGTGGTCTCAGCGTACCGTGTGAGGTAGTCAGTCGCAACGACTATCCAACGCTTTCCAGACAAAGACTTCGGAAATGGACCAAGGAGGTCCATGCCCACTTGTTGGAAAGCGGTCTTCAGTGGATCGACAGGGTGAAGAAATCCGGCTGGTTTCAATGGAGGAGTCTTCCGACGTTGGCATTCACGGCATGTTTTTTGCGTAGGCCCGCACCGATGGGAGTAACCTGGGCCAATAATACTTTTGTCTAATCCGCGCGAGTGTACGGCTGACACCAAGGTGGCCGGCGGTTGGTGCATCATGACAGGCACTCAAGATCTCAGACCGCCGCTGTGATGATACGACAAGTAGGAACACTTTGTCGCTGTTGGCAAAGTTCCGCTTGTAGAGAACACCAGACCGTAAAGTGAAGGCGTGAAGCCCTCGAAGAAAAACACGCGGAATGGGAGCTTCAATGCCTTCAAGGTAATCGATGAGCGGCGCCAACTCCGAGTCCGCCCTCTGAAGCTACGCCATTTGGGTGGTACTAACAGAGCCCAGGAAAGGAAAATCATCGGTGGTTTCTTCGGTATTGATTGGGATAGGCGCGCGCGACAGACAATCCGCATCCTGATGTTTACGGCCAGACTTGTAAACTACTGTTAAGTCGTATTCTTGCAAGCGTAAGCTCCATCTAGCCAAGCGTCCTGAGGGGTCTTTGAGGCTCGCCAGCCAGCATAAGGAGTGGTGGTCGCTTACAACACGGAAGGGTCGTCCGTAGAGGTACGGTCGGAACTTGCAGATGGCCCATATCACTGCAAGACATTCTTTCTCCGTCGTAGAATAATTTGTCTCGGAGCGCGTAAGTGTTCGACTAGCATAACTGATGACCCGTTCTGCACCGTATTGCCACTGGATCAGTACTGCACCAAGGCCAACATTGCTGGCGTCAGTGTGGATGTCCGTGGCAGCATGCTGGTCGAAATGGCCGAGTATCGGAGTGCTTTGCAGACGGCTGCGAAGCTCGATAAATGCAGCCTCTTCGTCGGTCCCCCACAGGAAGGGCGTGTCGTCACGGGTCAGTGCGTTCAGCGGTTCCGCGATGTTCGAGAAACCTTGAATAAAACGCCTATAATAGGAGCACAGGCACAAAAACCGGCGAACGGCCTTCTTGTCAGTTGGGCGTGGAAAACCTGAGACGACAGCGCTCTTGTCAGGGTCCAGGCGAAAACCTTGTGCGCTGACAACGTGTCCAAGAAAGCGAAGTTCCTCAAAGCCAAAATGGCATTTCTCGGCTTTGATGGTGAGTTGCGCGGATTTGAGCGCTTGTAGCACAATGCGCAACCGCTCCAAGTGTTGGTCAAAGGTGGTCGAAAATATAACGACATCGTCCAGGTACACCAAGCAGGACTGCCATTTCAAGCCGGAGAGAACAGTGTCCATCATGCGTTGGAACGTGGCCGGTGCTGAGCACAGACCAAATGGAAGCACTTTAAACTCATAGAGGTCGTCAGGCGTCACGAAAGCCGTCTTCTCCCGGTATCGCTCGTCAACTTCGATTTGCCAGTACCCGCTTTTAAGATCTAATGAGAAGTATAGGGCATTCCGCAATCGGTCGAGCGCGTCATCTATCCTGGGCAGCGGGTAAACGTCCTTTTTGGTCACGTTGTTAAGTTTCCTGTAGTCCACGCAGAAACGCAGAGTATTGTCCTTTTTTTTGACAACAACCACAGGCGATGTCCACGGACTGGTGGACGGCTGAATGACATCGTCTGCAAGCATCTCGGCAACCTGATTCTGAATGGCTTCTCTCTCCACCGGGGAAACACGATATGGGCGCTGGCAGACGGGTCGCGTAGTCTCATCAGTGATGATACGATGCTTGGCGAGTAGAGTTCGGCCGACCTTCGAGCACGTAGCGAAACAGTCCGCAAAGTCGGCCAAGAGGTTCGACAGAAGATCCCTCTGTACCGACGGCAGGGCAGGATTTATTCTGACTGACTGAAGAACGTGATGTGGGCCAGCATACTCCGGAGTGGGTCCTCCCACGGTGCACAAACCTGGAACCCGAGCAACGTCGTGGAGGAAGGCAATAGCCATGCCTTTGGCCAGGTGCTGATATTCGTTGGCAAAGTTAGTCAGGAGGACGTGGGTGCGGCCGTCACGTGGTTGGACGAGGCCTTTTGCAACGGCAAGTCCCCGCTTAAGCAGCAGTGGACTATGGCTGTCCGCTAGGCCCTCGTAGTCGTGAAAGAGGTCATTCCGCACGGGCACCAGAACACTGCACCGCGGCGGCACCGTAACGTCGTTCTCGACAATGCGAAGGGCGTTGCTGCAGGGATCGCGGGAGTCAAAGCACGCCACGGCCTGTTTGGTCGAGAACGTGACACGTGCTTCCTGAAAGTCAATGACAGCGCCGTTCGACTGCAGGAAGTCGATCCCCAGAATTAAGTCTCTGGAACACTCGGGGAGTACGACAAATTCACCAACGTACGTGAAACCACTAATCCCAACTCTAGCCGTGCACTTGCCTACAGGGGAAATTAGGTGGCCACCAGCGGTGCGAATGGGGGTCCCCGGCCACGGTGTCAGAACCTTCTTGAGTTCTCCAGCAAAGGCACGGCTCATAACAGAATAATCAGCACCGGTATCGAGCAGCGCGGTAATCTGAGTGCCATCAATTGTCACACGCAAATCGGATGCAGCGTATCTGATACTGTCGCTGCCTCTCTCTATCGAGGTATCGTCGGCTCGAGGGTTGCACGATGGACGATATTGACACGTCCCAACGTCAGCGGCCTTGCCTCCAGAGATCGCTGGTGTTAGTTTTCCCGACGCGGACTCGGTGAGCGACGGCCAGCAGAGCTACTCTGGCGGCCAGGGCTGGAAGAGCGATAACAGAGAGGCGAAGGCGAACGGGACTCGCGCCTTACAGAGTAGACAGGGTTCTGACGTGCCTAGAGATGCTGCGCAATCTCATGCGGTCGTTCGCCGTTCTGAGGGGAAGGTGCGTCGGGATGGAATCCGCGAAGGCCGACTTGGCGGTACGGACACGCTCAGTAGAGGTGACCGGGCTCCCCACATTGGTAGCAAAGAGGCCTGCGGTCCGGTGTACGCCACAAATCCGACTTGCGAGGGCGTGGAGCAGCTGTAGCAGATGCGGTGGCGGAATATGCGGCGATGTTACTCACGGGGATCGTAGGGGTCATACCGTAGCCAGGCATGTTTGCGTGACACGTACCGATGTTGGTCACGCCAGGCGTCGGGGTAATGGGACCGTAGCCAGTCGTGCGACGTACAACGGATGCGTACGTAGGTCTCTCATCGAACCGGGGCGGCGCTTCGGAGACCGGAGGCGCCTGCGAAACCTGTCGCACCTCGCCCCTGACGACTTTGGTCAGCGCTGCCAGCGGCGCAGGTGCAACCTGGGGCAGATGGATCCGTTTAAGTTCCTCCCGAACAACTGAGCGAATTAGTTCGCGCAGTGTGTCTGCACTGCCGCCGAGACACGACGAAAAGCCTTCGGGCACTATGCTGTTGATGTCCCGGTTGTACTGGCGGGCCCGTTGTTGCAGCGTTGTCTTCATCGTGGTCCCCTCGGTTATAAATTCCGCCACCGTGCGGGGTGGGCTGCGCACGAGGCCCGCGAACAGCTCCTGCTTAACTCCACGCATCAGATGGCGCAGCTTCTTCTCCTTTGTCATGTTGGGGTCGGCGCGCTTGAAGAGACGGGCCATATCTTCGGTATACATGCGCACATTGTGGTTCGTGCGCTGATTTCGGGAGTGCAGCGCAGCTTCAGCCTTCTCCCGGCGGTCAGCGTTGGGGAACGTGGCCAGGAGACTCCGGCAAAACGCCTCCCAAGTGGGAAGGGTAGCCTCGTGGTTCTCAAACCACGTCCTGGCAGACTCTTCAAGGACAAAGTAGACGTTATTTAGCTTGCGCTCGTCGCACCAACCGTTGTAGCGTGCCACCCGCTCGAAGGTCTGCAGTCAATCCTCAGCGTCTTCGAACACGTCTCCGTGAAAAGATGGCGGTGTTCGCGGTGGATGGCAAAGGATCGGCGCCAGGGGCCTGGTGTCAGCGGCCATGGCAGTTGGACTCGACGGTAGAGACTGGATCGGCGGCGGGGGCCTGGTGTCAGTGGCCATGTCAGTTGGGCTCGGCGGTCGAGGCTGCGTCGTCCTTGTTGGCGGGGGAAGGAGCCCAAATTCAGGCGACTCTCCGCGGAGACGGCGGCTGGGCCGCCTGTGAACCGGTGTGAGGTCCGTAGTGACGCTGTACGGAGTGCGTGGGTCGGGAAGCGTACCCCGCACCTCCACCAAACTGTAGCGTGCAACGCGAATAGAACACCGGCGCAGAGAGGAAAAACCTGCAGCGGTCCCTCAGTGGTTCGAGCGCGCGCGAGAGACAACCAACTTCTTCCTCTATTAGCGCATGCACTACTACTGTCTCTTCGAAGGCATGTATCAATATTCGGAAACAACAGAGGACTTGCAGGGGATATAAAATGATTATTTATATACATGAATTTACATATTTACAAAAACTTGAGCAGTGAGCACAACATGGAACTGGCTAACATTAGTGGACGCCCCTACTCGGCATAGCCGAAGATGCATTACATCTGACCGTAGCCCAGAACCCCTTTCCCGGGCTCGGAGACCCAGTTTTAAAGACCTAGGCCCGGCCTACATTCATCAGCATCCAATCATGTCAGACCATTAATACAATTGGTTATCAGCCGTGTGGCCCGCCTTCCAATTTCCGGAAGGCACATAACCCTCTCTCAAATACACATAGTCTTGAAACGACATCATTTTCACATCAGAATGGCACATTCCGACTGGACACAGCGGAAAGAAGGACGGACGCTCTTACTGATCCACGGAAGCCTGTTCCATTCAAGCCTGTTCCTGTACCACGGAAGCACCATCGCATCTCATTACAATTCCAAGGTCCGATACAATGCAGCTCATGTTAGTTACCTATGAACCTATGAACCGGGAGATCTTGTTTGGCCATATGGACATCATTACGACGCCGAGGCTTGTACCAGAAGTTCTTGTGTCGATGCGCCGGTCCCTTTGTCATCATCCATCGGCTGAGTGATATCATTTGTTATCGCAAAGGTGACCCTGGCGATTCATTGCAAACGACAGGAGCTCGGTCACGTTGCTCGGTTGAAACGCTGCAATCCTAGGTCCTACCGTCTCGCTTGAGGATGAGCTTCGTCTGCCCGGGAACAAGTTTTACGCCAATTACGCTGCATGGTGCGGCGGTACGCGCAAGGTATAGAAAAGAAGGAGGTTGTTTCGCGAGAACACCGGCTGTGGTTAGCCTGATGTTGGCTGTTCCCTGTTCTCAGCGACTTTCCAGCTCATCTTTTCTGAGTATTGCTTTTTCTTTTATGAACCGTTATTGCGGATGGCTTGCTTTACGGATAATTTTGCTTGGGAATGAAAATGTAGATATTATCGCGGCAAGATTATATGAACAAATGCTCTACTTCGAAATGGACTATATCTGCCATCTGACAATATTTAGCGAGAGCTTCACTCATTTTTGGGCACATCAATTGGACTTGGCTTGACTAATCTATGCCAGTGAAAGGACGAAATAATGTACATTTCATGCAGCTTAGAATGAGCAAGTTTGTGCTCTAACATTCCAATTTTCGAATTAGGAGCAAGGCTGCATTGTGACGTTCCCGCCTGCCGGGGTTCAGTCACAATGCAACACGATATTTGTTGCTATCTACGGGTTCTGCTGAAGCGAGGAGAATTGAGCCAACACACAACGCCACCGGGCCAACCTTATTTATTCACTCTCTGCCTGAAGGTGAAACTGGGGTTCCGCTCACCGCTGTCTTGTATTAGGCGTCGGTGCAGGCCGGCCAACAGGTGCCTCGCTCTCGGCTGCTCTGGCGGGGTGGCGCTCAGCCTGGTGACGGTCCCACGTTTCGGCGAATTGGCCCGGCGACCGCTAACTGGGGCTTCCATTTTGACACTGTCGGACCTTCCCGGGCGTCTCGGCTAGCGGTACTATGACGGGTTGAGGTGTCAGGCTTCTTGGGCGTCTCGGCTGGCGGTCAGTTTGCTGCGGATCCCCTCAGGTCCGGCCTCGCCGACTACAGACCAGCGTGAACTGCTTCCGTTCACCTCGCCCGTCCCTGCTCGTTCTGTCCTTTGTCTCTTCTGTCTCTAACGCGTCTCTCTGAGGACTCTCTTTCCTTCGGTGTCCTCCTCGCCCAACGGTTTTACGCCGTCGCTGCTCATGCAGCCGACCAAGGGCGCCCGCCGATTTTTCCCCGAAGCCGCGGCCGTTACGACGCGAAGGCCGGGGGCCCCGTTGGGGATGTGTCGAAGGGGATCAGGTGTCCCTCGGAGGGCAACGGTTTCCCTAAACTAGCGTCTCGCCTCCTCTGCTGGGAGCCCTCTTGGTGCTAGCCGCCGGCCTCCCCCGCCACCTCAAGCCGTTACGCGGTCTGTCGGGGCCGCCGCTAGTATGGCTGTTGCGTTGCAAGACGCTGCTGGCCTGTGGGCCTGCGAACTCCGGGAAACTTTGTGCCGCGAGCGTTCCGGCCTACCCTCGGCGCCGCAGGGTGCCGGCCTAGTCGCGAACGCGGGGCTCATGTTCAGCCGAAGTCGCACCCCTTCCGAACTTGATATGTTTATAAGGGTCACGGCTGTCCTCTCTCCTCTTTAGCCCTCTGGCTACTTTGCACGTCTTTCTGTTGCGGCTGCCGGATTCCACACAACCGCCTTCGCAGACGGGGCAGGGTAGTAGTTTTGAAGCCAGACACAGTGGAGAGAGTTCTTTTGGGCTATGCCTAGGCCTCCCGTACACGGTCCTTCACAGCATGATAAGGCTATGACAAGGCTGAAGCAAACATAGCCTGCAGGGGATTGCTCCTGCTGGCATACTGGTTCGGAGTCCCAGAAGCATGGCTGGGGACTGGAAGTTTGATGGGCAGGTAAGGTTTTGATTTCTACTGAAAGTGAGATCTTTACTCATTTTATTGTATTTATTGAAAGCTTCATTCATTTTGCGGAAAATTAATTTGCTTGACTGGACCATGTTCAGAAAAATTGTGGCTGGGCCAATCCATGGCAGTGAAATGATAAAATAATGTACATTTCACTCTGATTAGATTTTAGAAGTTAAGGCTATAACGTTAAAATTCTCAAAAAATTTGCACTAAGCCGAACAACATGCACATGTCAAAAACATAAACACAGAAAAAGTTAACACCGGCTGGCTGCAGCAGGGGTGCAGCAGACGTAGCCTGCTGAGGATTGCTGCTGCTGGCATACTTGTTCAGAGTACCAGAAGCATGGTTGGGGACTGGAAAGTTAATGACCACATAATATCGTTTCATTTTTAGCGAATATGCATAACATTTTCAAAATTCTTCCATTTGTTTTAATTTTATGCAACTTGACTTCTTATTTTGAAACGAATTCAAGCGCACAACAACACGCACACAAGAGAGGAAAGACACAGGACAGGCGCTAACTTCATCTGATTTATTTGCAGGTAAGAGAGCAGATTATATACATAAATGGAGACATGCGCAGTAAAGAAACACATCGTAAGTTCACAATGCGTGCTCGAGATACTTGTACTCGGCGTGCAAAAGATTAACAGACATGTCACTCACACAGTCATGCCCCCTCTTCCTGATGTGAAAGGCTTCTAATAGTTCACGTGCCGTCTTATCACCGCCTCTGCCAAGTATCTTTATCTCTTTCAGCCGCGGCTCGCACGCTCTGCAGTTCGCACAATGCTCTGCCAAATGTGTCCCTCCGCCCCTTAACGCCCGCAAATGTTCCCCCGCCCGGTCATTGACACACCGCCCGGTCTGGCCTATGTAAGCCTTCCCGCAGGTCAAAGGTATCTCGTAAACGACACCGGTACAGCAGTCGATATACTTTTTGAGTGCTTCTTCCTGCAGCCACTCTTCTTTTCCGCGCACGAAATGCGTGAGCAAAGTTGGGCAAGTTTCTTCGGTGCGGAGAACACCACAGGAACGCCGTGTCGGCCTGCCACTTTCTTCACATGATGGGCAACCTTGTGAATATACGGTACCACTACCGGTTTAACCGAGTGCCTTTCCAGTGTTTTCGCTTTGCCAAACATGACCTGCTTGGTTTTCCGGAGTAGGGCCTCGGCCACAGAAACAATGACCGCGCTGGGGAAACCGGCCGTAAGTAGCCGGTGTACTTGCTTATTAAAGCTACACTGCATAGCATGCGGGCACGACTTCGAGAGCCTCTCGAAGGGTCTGCTTGGGTCTGCTCTCTCGAAGTCGTGCCCGCATGCTATGCAGTGTAGCTTTAATAAGCAAGTACACCGGCTACTTACGGCCGGGTTCCCCAGCGCGGTCATTGTTTCTGTGGCCGAGGCCCTACTCCGGAAAACCAAGCAGGTTATGTTTGGCAAAGCGAAAACACTGGAAAGGCACTCGGTTAAACCGGTAGTGGTACCGTATATTCACAAGGTTGCCCATCATGTGAAGAAAGTGGCAGGCCGACACGGCGTTCCTGTGGTGTTCTCCGCACCGAAGAAACTTGCCCAACTTTGCTCACGCATTTCGTGCGCGGAAAAGAAGAGTGGCTGCAGGAAGAAGCACTCAAGAAGTATATCGACTGCTGTACCGGTGTCGTTTACGAGATACCTTTGACCTGCGGGAAGGCTTACATAGGCCAGACCGGGCGGTGTGTCAATGACCGGGCGGGGGAACATTTGCGGGCGTTAAGGGGCGGAGGGACACATTTGGCAGAGCATTGTGCGAACTGCAGAGCGTGCGAGCCGCGGCTGAAAGAGATAAAGATACTTGGCAGAGGCGGTGATAAGACGGCACGTGAACTATTAGAAGCCTTTCACATCAGGAAGAGGGGGCATGACTGTGTGAGTGGCACGTCTGTTAATCTTTTGCACGCAGAGTACAGGTATCTCGAGCAGGCGTTGTGAACTGACAATGTGTTTCTTTACTGCGCATGTCTCCATTTATGTATATAATCTGCTCTCTTACCTGCGAATAAATCAGATGAAGTTAGCGCCTGTCCTGTGTCTTTCCTCTCTTGTGTGCGTGTTGTTGTGCGCTTGAATTCGTTTCAAAATAAGCTATGCACCATCTAGCCCAAACAGAAGTTTTGTTAAACTTGACTTCCTTGCATTTGCCTTTATATTCTGCCTGGCTAAATGCATTTTGTATATGAACTGCACCTTGCATCCAGAGGTGCTTGTTAGCCCTTCAATTTGTATCAGCGAATTTACATTCGACTGACAACTTAATTTTAAGCACCAAATTTTTCAGGTGCAAGGGAATACTTACAACCCTATTACATGTCTGCACATTTCCGAAGGCCAGGAGTGGCGGTCGTCCTAATAGCGCCACCTGGCATGGACAGACCGAGTTGCTTTCTGTAAATGGTCTATATTACTAGCAATTGCTCCGACACATCTCCTCACTTGCTTGCTCTGAGGAGATGCAATGTGCGCTTGAAAAAACTAGTGGTGTAGCCTTAGGCTGGGAATCAGTGCTCAGGACACTCATTTTTCGGCAATGTTTTGGCAGGGAGCCATACAAGAATAATGTTTTTCAGGAAACGAACGGTGCACTAAATGTTTAACACCTGGGTCATCACCAACTGTGCTATGAGGGGAGGAAGGAGGGTACTAGCGAAAGAAGGAAGACTGGAAGAGGCACTGTGGTGGAGGGCTGCATATAAATTTCAAACATGCGGGGTTCATTCACAAGCAGTGATGCCACAAAGAAACGAGCGCTTTGCGCTTTAAAGAGAAGCAGCAGTTTACAAGGACATACTAGGCTCAACAAGCAAGAGATGCTAGCTGTAGACCTCAAGAATTATGCAACAATTGTTTTTTTTATGTTTGCAGTACTGAACAGAACGAAAGACTACGACCGAACATGGTGATATGGCAGAGCGAGTTTTCATCCGACTTAGTCATGCCATGCAAACAGATTTTGAATGCAGTTCTTCAAAAAGCAGTGCCATTTTTCTGTCAGCTTCACGATTACACAAAAGCTTTTGCTTCACCAGAGCACTTAGTGAACATAATGATAGCATATGTGAAATAGCAGACAAAGAAAATAGAGCAAAAGGCCTTGAGAGGACACCACAACATGCAAGCATCTGCAACATAACTTATTCATTCACCTGTGTCAAACATTTTGGCACATAGCGCCTATCATTCAGGTTTGAGAGACGTGTGTTTTCACATTAACAGTCTCCACTTGTGTATGTTGGCACTTGTCGCGTTTCCTATAAAGATGGTTAACATCGTATTCTTTCCCTGGTTCGTTATACGTTTGCTGCACACCGTGTTTATTCCTTCACTGCGGCGAATAAGACAGGCATAAGACAGGCAAGGCACGGTATACGGGCATGCGTATTTCGTTACAACAGCATACACACTATGTGCGGTTTTTAGGGCGGTTTGGATCCTGCACTCAGGGCCAACGCCACTCCGCTAGCTCGACCACACCTGTGGCCGCGAGGAACAACACCACCGAGGAATAGCCCGCAGGCAAAACCATTCATTGGGATCTCGCAATGGCTTCCCTCGGTTGCACGCAGACAGCAACGGCAGGCAGCAGGCACGGGAAACAGGCACAGAACAGTTCGGGCCACCTGGGCCGCCGCTGGTGTGTCGTCCGCTCTCTCCGGCTTCTCGCTGTCTACTCTCTGTTCTGTCTTTGCCGTGCGCACGGCAGGCCGCCGTGCGCACGGCAGGCCGCCGTGCGCACGGCGGGCGAGCCTCCTGCCGGGCGGCAGGAGGTTCGCCCGCACACGAGATGAACGGGGTCTCTCCACCCCCTCTCCGCGCCATCCTTGTCGCTCCGGGGTAAATCGAGGTAGGAGGAGAGAATACCAGCGGCGGGCTCCGAGCGAGAGAAGGGAAGCGTTGGACGCCCCAACAGCGGGCGAGGGTAGAGCGGTTTTCCACACCCTCCCTCAATCGGCACCCCCACCTCGAGTGTGATCCCGTGCTGGCCGGCCGCTCCCACCTATAAATTGGTCAGCAGGTCAAACTCGTCGAACTGCAGGCAGCTGGGCCCCCGGTCGGATGGACCAGGCTTGAGGGCAGCAGCCACGGCAAGGGCGGCGTTGTAGGCGGGGGAGGCCCGCCCTGGGCTCGCGTTGGCCACCGGTCCCGATTCGAAGGCCACCCTGGCAGCTGGACGACAGCCACCCTAGTGTAGAGCCAATGCCCGGTGACGTTTCTTGGTGATGACCAGCCCTCCGCACTGAGTGCAGTAGTCTGCGCCGGGGCCCGGGGCCATTACCCCGGTTGGGAACGCCGCACCGTGGTCACGGAGGGTGCGGCCGCGGAAGAGATGGGGCAAGGCGAAAAGTGGTAACTGTGGTAACTGCGCGGGGGGCAGCCGGCTTCCTGAGAAGTCCAACAAGGCCACCGTGCGGCGCTTGCGCTTTCGTCCAGTGGTCCCTCCCGAAGCCTCCGGGCGCCTTCCTTTAACGCGCCGAAATCGGCGGGGCTTGCCTGATTTGGCTGTGGTCTTTTCGTGCGGGAAACGTGGTCCGCCGCCAGTCCGCTCATCGGACCGAGGTGCCAATGACTCCCGTGGCTTGCGCTGATCCTCGGGCCGACGCTCCGCCTTACTAGTCCCCCGACGTCCGCCGATGCCTGCTGCGCTGCCGCTTCCGCGACGAGACTGGTTCATCCTTGGTCGCCTGTCTGGCTCAAACTAACTGTCTCTCCGTTATCCTGCAGCATCCGGAGCTCACCACCAAATAGCACGGCACGCTCTCGCACTATCGGGAACCATTTGCAGAACACAGTCCAACCACCGCAGGCGCTCCGCGCACTAAGTCAGCAGAAAACACAAACAGAGCAGCTATAGTTGCATGCGCGTGTTCGCGCGGCCGGCGACTCGTATTCTATTCCTCTAGATCATGGCTAAACGCGCTGAATTCGGATAATGCGACGCCGATGGCAGATAACTCCGTGCATTGTGGACTACCAGGGCGGTGGTCTCCCCTCCGACCCGGATAGTGTAACACCTGCAGCTGTCGGCACCTCGTCCGTCGTCAGCTCGTTCCCGCGCAGCTCCAGGAACCGCCGCAGCCGCCACCCTGGGCGACGGTGTCGGAGCTCAGTTCGGCGGCCCGATCCCCGGCCGCGCGCCGCTCTGCGTGGCCGGCGCTGAAGACGGGACCGTAAATCAGGGCAGCCGGAGGGGGCTCGGCTCCTCCGAGCGGACGTCTTGCAGTGTTCCGGGTACAGGAACTACACCGGCTTGTGTATCCACACAGGCAGGGTGGGCACGAGACCTCTCGCACCAGGCTTTCCCGTGGTCGGCATGGGTCACATTCGGCGATCTCGCCCAGTTCGGATATTGTGATGTCGGGGCAAGGACCTCCTTGCATTAGGTCCACAGTGTGCGATGTCGGGCGTCTGGCGTTCCTTCGCCGTGGCCGGCATAAATCACATTCGGGGATCTCGCCCAGTTCGGATATTGTGACGTCGGGGGCAAGGATCTCTTTGCATTAGGTCCACCGTGCGCGATCTCGCGCGTCTGGCGTTCCTTCGCCGCTTGCTCGATCTCGAGCTGTTTTGGCAACCGACGCCGCCGTGTGCGTGATCTCACGCGTTCGGCATTCTCCCGTTCTCCCAGTGAGCTCGCTGGCTTCGGGTATTATAGCGATGCCTGTAGAGATCTCTCTTGGTTTCGCTCGCCTTGGTGCAATCCTGCGCAGGTGGCATTTCTGCTTCCACAGCAACTTCCCTCTGGAAATACTGTTTCAGCTCTCCCACGTGAATGAGTCCACTGATTCGGCCCGTTCTCGGGTTTTTCAGCAGGTAGTTCAGCCGCGAAAGCTTCTCAGCGATCTGGAAAGGTCCCACCCATTTGGGCGCTAGACTGGTTGCGAAACCTGTGGGTGCGTCGCTGAGTGTGTGATAGCGCTTGAGAACGGGGTCTCCCATCTGAAAGTCCACGTCTCTGTGGGTGCGATCATAAGTGGCCTTTTGACTTGCCCTGGCCTTCGCGCGGCTGCGGTTCGCCTCCTTAATGGTATTTGCCAAATACTCGCGCAATAGCCTTGCGTAGTCGTCGACATCTGCCGTGACTTCGCGGACACCCTCCTACCCTCCGATCAGAATTGTGTCCCGTAGGCGTGTTCAGCTCCCTGCCAAACATGAGAAAAACCGGTGGGAAGCCGGTCGAGCAATTTGTCTTGAAAGAATGTCGTACGCCAAAAAAGGACGAAACAGGAAGGAAAAACACAGAACAGGAAAGAGGCGCCCTCTTTCCTGTTCTGTGTTTTTTCCTTCCTGTTTCGTCCTTTTTTGGCGTACGACATTCTTTCAAGACAATGTACCAACTAACCCGTCAAAAAGTGCTACTAGAGCAATTTGTGCTCGTGCGCAGATCGATAGAGATAGCGTCCAAGTGCTCGTCCCAATCATTGTGCGATCTCGCATATGCGCCCAGGAGCGGCTTGATATCTCGATTTCGGTGCTCGCTCACATTGGACTGGGGATGGTAGCACGTGGTTTTCTACTGCCGGACACCCAGTGCTGCACATGTATCACGGAAAACTTTCGAAGTGAAATACGTGGTATTGTCAGTGATCAGCCGCTTTGGGAAGCCGTAGCGGCAATACACTTCACAGAGCTTTGCCAGGATCTCCCGGACACTCACTTTTCGCAGAGGGTACAATTAGGCGATCCCACTGAAGTGACACTTGAATACCAGCACGTATTTGTACCCTCGTTTGCTGAGCGGCAGCCGCCCCATCAAATCACAGGCCAGGATCTCCCAAAGCTTGGTGCCTAGGATGGGTTGGAGTAAGCCAGGTGCCTTTCCACTTCTAGGCTTTCTCTCTTGGCAGAAGTGGCATGTTCGTACATATCTACATACATCAGCCTTCATTCCCGGCCAGGTAGCGAGCCGACAAAGCTTCTGCCATGTCTTTGGAGCGCTCCTGTGACCGTCCGCGTCGTGATAGTGCCGCATAGCGGCGCGCCGCAGTTTGCGCGGAATAACGGCTTTGAAACACTAATCCGAAGCCTCTTCGCCTGGCACGTATTTTATCAAAGCTCCATCACGGTCCAGCAGGAAGTTCTCCAACTCACTCGTCACAATACCAGCGACACTAGGGTTAGCGCCAACCACACTACCAATGGCTTCACAGCGCAATTTGGCCTGACTCGTCGGAGTGTCTGTCTCTTCACTAACCATCATCATCATCATCAGCCTGACTACACCCACTGCAGGGCAAAGGCCTCTCCCATGTCTCTCCAATTAACCCTGTCCTTTGTCAGTTGCTGCCACTGTATTCCCGCCAACTTCTTAATCTCATTCACCCACCTAACTTTCTGCCGTCCCCTGCTACGTTTGCTTTCTCTTGGAATCCACTCCGTTACCCTTAAGGACCAGCGGTTATCTTGCCTTCGCTACACATGCCCTGCCCAAGCCCATTTCTTCCTCTTGATTTCAACTAAGATGCCATTAACTGCCCCCCCCCCCCCAGCGGGCGAGGGTAGAGCGGTTTTCCGCACCTACAAAGTTCAATAGCTGATCTCTGAAATATGATCACACTGCAGCTGCTAAAAACTGCACTTGTTCGGTGATTATTGAGACTCCTGCAAGCTAAGCACATTACGTTCAGCAAGCATGAAAAAGTCATACAAGTTCGGTGCTAACCGAAATTCCATTAAGTTCGTAATTTCAGCAAGTACAGTAAATTCAGACCTTCTTTCGCGGCGGGCACACATTGCTTGAACTCTTCCGCGCTGTCGTGCGACGGTTTTTCATTTGTTGCTCCGTGTCTGGGACTTAGAAGAATAAGTAACGTAGAAGAATAACTAAGGGATGTCAATACAGTGTTCACCAACGCCTCAAACGATCGCAGCACTTGCCCTTCAAGTGGATGGCCCGCGCTTTGCAGACGCCCCCGTGTGTGTTTCCATCCCCTTCCTGAAAAGTCTTACTTCTTGCCGCGCTCAAAATCATCGATGTCGTGCGCCTTAAAATCTCCGACGTCGCCGTCCGTCACGACATACTTTTTATTCTCCGTCGTACTGAACTACCACAAGCATCTCTTTCATAGAAAAGATGTCGACGCACAACGCAACGACTTCGACACCGAGATGGTAAAACAGTAAACCACAAAATGGTATGCAGCAGCGTAGTAAAAATTTACTTTGTTTGTCTTTCTTCTTATTAGGTCCGGTAAAACAGTAAACCACAAAGAGGGATTCAGCCAGGCATAAAAAAATTGTCTGTCTTTCTTATTAGGTCCCATCTCCCTGCTTCGCCAAATGAACTTCTCGAATTGGCCGGAGTAGCTGAGCAGACTGATTTAATTAAACAGTTGATTACAACAATAATGAGGTACAGTAGAGGTTAAAATGACGGCATCAGCATAGAACAGAATAATTGACCTGGGCCTCCCCTGGACTTAGGTCAGTCCGTCGTCCTAAACGTGGATGCGGGAGGAAGTTTGTCTCCTACCGAGCTCCGACCTCAACGGCCGCCCGCTCACAGCTCGCGGCCGTCGCAAGGGTTTCTGCCCAAGAAACAATTACTAGTTTTGCTTTCCCACATTTCCAAAGGCCACTTTCCCACGGTTTCGGAGAATGCGTGTACCGCAGACGGGGCTGTGATGCCGACGCGCCTGAGCCCCGCTCGGCAATGTTGGGAAACCCATTCCCGCGGAGAAGCGCAAATTTACAAGCGGTTCTGATGTCTGCCAAAGAAAATAAATGCGAGCCCAGACACCTAACGGACGCGAAAGGTGTAGTTTCCCGAAGGCGTCCGGAGCCTCGTGAGCTAAATGATGCGCGAAGCATGTCTGCGGAGACACGCGGTGTTTCCCAAGTCACTGCCAGAACAAGACCAGACACAGGCAATAGCACCCGCATGCTCAGTCCACGCGAAGTGAGAGTTCCTCCGCGGAAACAAGCGCATCAAAATACGGGTGGTGAACGCCCGGACTATCTCGCCTAAGAAGTCTGGGCCCCACTCCCTACCACAAAAGAAAGTTACCCCCGATGCCGCAAGGCGCCCTGGGGACGCGCCTCTGGGGTGCCACTGTACTAAACAACTCCGAACGAACAACAGACAAGCAAAAGTACCCCCCCCCCCCCGAACCCCGAACGCGCGGCGACGCGGCTCGGGAGTGCCACTGTACAGAAGAAAACTCCGAACGAAAAACAAGACAAACAAAAGTCTTGGGACGCAACTGTAAAAAAAAAGTAGAAGCAAAAGAAACACGTGTGCACACGGCGACCTATACACACCCCTCCCTTCTAAGATGGTTGCAGTAATCTCACTGGCAGTTGCGCACGAACTAATAAAAAAAAGAATATGGCGCCTCCTTACATCATACACATAGACAGCGGCCACATGCAAGGCGTATAACATCACACCATGCAGATGAGTCTCACACGAAAACAACCCCTGAAGTGCTCCCTATGCTTGCCCTCAGAAACCACAGGTGGCATCAGCTATTTCTGGTGTTCAGTTCGAGACTCGCTCCCCGCGTGAGCCAGGCAAGCGTGACAGTGCGTCACCATTAGCATGAGTGGGTCCCTTCCTGTGAGTAACCGTCACGTTGTATCGCTACAGGGCCAACGCCCATCGAGCTTGCTTTCTGCCGGCTGGCTGGCTGGAGGTGGGATAGGCAGGGGTGTTGTGGTCGGGCATGACATGAACGCGTGCCATGTATACCCACGTGTCAAACCTGCGGAGCGCCCAGATAACAGCAAAAGCCTCCCGCTCAATGGTTGCCCACGTCATCGGCTTTTCGTTGAAACGGTGGCTCGCAAATGGCATGGGCAACTCCCTGTCCGGCTCACAGATTTGGGCCAAGCAGGCTTCCGCTGAAAAAGCAGATGCATCCGCAAATGGCCATGGCTGTCCGTGTGAAAGAAAATTACTTCATCGCCGATGTTGAATGTTTTTGCTCGCGCGCGACGGTTGTAGTGCGCGGCTAGGATCCCTGCTTCTCAGTGGCTGTCAGACCTGCCACTTCAGCCGCCGATTGCAACTACCTCTGCAATTTCTCCAGGTATCGGGCTGCCGGTTCTCTCAAACTGTTGGGAATACCTCTCCTTTCCATGTTTTCCTTAGTATAGACAGTGGCCTGGTTGAGCGTCTCCCATAGAGCATTTGGGATGTAGAAATTCCCTTCAAGTCATGCGGCACCTCCCGAATGCCCAGAGAAGGAAAGGTATGCATTTGCCCCACTTGCGCCTGTCTCTGTCGATTACATGATACAGCTTGTTTTTGAAAATGCGGTACCATCCCAGTTGAAAAATCCACCAGAATGTTTTAGTGTGTTCTGGTGTTAACACCAGGATTTCCTGGTGTGGCTGGTGTGGGCACCAGGCCAGCCTGGTGTGCACAGCAGACCAGCCTGGTGGTGCCTGGTGTGCACACCAGACCAGCCTGGTGGTGTCTGGTGTGCACAGCAGACCAGCCTGGTGGTGCTGGTGTGCACACCAGACCGGTGTGGTGGTGTCTGGTGTGCACACTAGACCGGTGTGGTGTTGTCTGATGTGCACACCAGACTGGTTTCATGTCGTCTGGTGTGCACACTAGACTGGTTTCGAGTCATCTGGCGTGTATGATCCAGCTCAAGCACACCAGACCTGTTGCTGTATTCATGCGCGGGAGCCGAGCGCCACCAAAAAGATCTGTTCGGTTCATTCTAGTTTGCATGCAAGATGTACCAGATACAATCTCAAGCACATGCCAGACATGTGGCCAAGGATTATTTCATGCACTGACCAACACGTAGGTTGGTTTGGTAGTTACTGAGAATAATGAAAGATTTCTGTCCTGCTTAATTGCATAGTCCATTGTTGCAACTATGGATGCTCATGTCACACCACAGTCAAACCGTAAAAAAGTCCAAGGTAAATTGTGAGGTGCATTTGCATATCATACACCATATAATTTAGTATTTATTACTATTAATAATTTAGTATTTATTAGCAGCAGAGCAACAAATAATGCACAAGACAGTACAACGCAACTTGACATTACCTAATAAGGCAGAATATTATATAAAAAAGGGCTCATATCACAGGATACAATGTCAGTCAGGTTATCCAGCTGAAGTAAGCAAAGAATAAAAATAAATGGGTGCAGTTTTCACTGGATATAAACGAATGCGTGAGAACTGCTTCAAAGAACTGTTCATGAACGCGGAACAGATTGAAAACACAGCGATAACAGTCATGATAAGTGTGTTCATTTAACAGAAATGAACACTTACAAAAAATGGCTCATTCGGGTTGCTAAGTCATATATATAGGGATATATCTTGTGGAGAAATCATCAGCTAAACTGCATATACTGTGGGGCAAAGGCTTCTCCGAATACTAAGTTCCGAACCTCATGTGAAACACGGCACTGCAGGAGCATTCACGCTTTGATTGGTCTGTCCAGCGGGCTCAATATTTAAGGCTACGTGTTCCCTTGATGGAGACAGTTGGCAAGTACGCATGTGAAGTTTGTACTAAGCTGCCATTGAAGCATGTATGTGTTGACGTGTTGGCAAATGCAAAGAAACACATGCCTATCGAAACATTTTCTTGCTGAACATGCACAAGACAGTGTACTGGATGCCACTGCCATGTGACAGTGAACATGCACAACAAACAAGACAGTGTGTTAATGATAATGCAACACGCTGCAACCTCAAACAACACTAACTAGGTACCTTGCAATGCGCTGCCAAGTTTCATGACATTTTGAATTTTGTAAAACGCAATAGCAAGTTGGCCACAATCATAAATGGAGATCAGTGAAAAAGTGGATGAGTGAAACTGCTATGAGGAAGATGTGCAACAGACTGGGCAAAGGGTATTTTGTCTTTGTCGAAAGGATCAGCATCATCATTTTTGCATTTTTCACAAAGCTGTATTCGTGTCTCACATGCTGCATACATATCGTAAAACTGTGCTCAGAATGACATCGCTTTCAAGCAGTTTTAACCACTGGTTTTGTAGAAAAAAAGAGGAACAGAGCTGTAGCAATCACTTCATAAAAAGACCTCAAATATGGTAAATATCCATGCCGCAGTCTTTTGGATGTATAAGACGACTTGCTTGTACACTGAAACTTGCTTCAAGAAGTATTATGTTGCAGTTCACCGATGAAAAAAGCTCAAGAGCTGAAGAAGTTTAAATTTTTTTTCCCCTGCAAAAGTGGGCCGTGTCGAACTGTACACCCGTACTTGTAAAAACATAACACCAAGGAGGCCTAAAAGTTAAAAATATGCTGAATGGTTTGTCTCATAGCTCGGTAGTATCCAGGATGCAAAAATATGATGCACAGGGGCAGCATTTTCCCATTTGACAGCATTTGAAGCAAGTGGGATACAAGTTTCTTACTCAAGAATATTTTCATGCTGTTCCCTCATGGTACTGAAAATGACTAATCACTTTCATGAAGATTAGGCATCTTCACTAAGAATATGCTCTCTTGTTCCACAAGCACACAAGATGAAACAACGCTTTCTTCGCAAAGCATGCAGAGAGCGGTGCCAAATGGAGGGTGCTCGATTCTGAACAAAAAGGGCAGCTCAAACACTTCAGTAATCAATTCTTGACACAACAGCACGATTTTACTGTCAGCAGCAAACACCTTGAGAATTTTAACAAGTTTGCCATTACTTGCTTCCAGGTAGCATGAAAATGTTCTTTCTGCTTGTTGATAATGGGCGCTGTGTACAGTGAACCCCCTGACACGAGCTCTAAGGTACTCACTTACACATGCCTCCGAACCAATGTTTTGCGTCAACAGTATTTGGATGGGTTCTTCATAGACACAAGGTGGCAAAGCTGCACCTAAGACACTAGATTTGCGCTCTTTAGAAATTTTACCTGAAATTAGCTCCTGATGCTATTTCAAAAACGGAGGAAGAGGTACCAGACGTTTCAAACAATTTAGAACTCCATTCATAATGAATCTTTCTGATATTTGCCGAGGAACCCCTTTCGCAGCAGACACAAGCTTCAAGATGTCCCCGTTGCCCCCTTCAAATGGGAAGGTTGACGTGGCCCACAGTGGACCTGTCATCCTAACAAATTTTGCCAGATGTAGAAGTTGATGAACATTCAATATTTGCGCACTTTCATCATAAAATATTTTCACTTCCTCCACAAACTGTTTCAGCAACCTTTCTGCAATAAAAGTGTCACTGCGTTCAACACTTTCTCTCAGCAGCATAAAAATGCCTTCTACCAGCAATGAAAAATGCCTAAAATATCTATCTGGCAGAATGTTTTGAAGGCATGGCACACTGCAGTATAGCAACCAATACTTCCATTCTGTGGCTTTCCAGAATGCCCTCTTTTAAATTGGCCTTGGCAGTCTCGAGAAGCTTATTGGTGGTCGTGCTTTCAATATACGCTGATTTAGCTCCGCAATTCTATTTCCTAGATACCAAGGCTTCCCAGTTACAGACAGCCAAAGCTCTGTCATTTGTGCAGTCACACGAGAGGGAATCCCCAGACCAAGTTCAATGTTCCTAGCTTCGTAACTGGAGATGGCCCCTTCACTCCATCGACAGAGCACTTTCTTGTAACTGCAAGGGACATGGCTGACAGCACAGTGTCGTGGGACCTTTCAACCATGGCACCGCCTTCAAACGAGTACTTTACTGTGCCTACAACAAAACACAACAAATAATTAAAATCAAAATTCACTTCATGCCGCACAGATCAAAACAGTAGTAAAGAACAAATGAAAATAATTAAAAACATGAATATAACACCGGCAAAGTATAAAACATCCAACTAGCCAAGTAGGCTGTTATTCCTTACTTTTACCGCTGGCAACCAATCTGCTCTGTAAAACAAGTGCTGTATATCTGTGTCCTTCATAAGACTGAATGAAAGCAGGAGTCTCACCGTGAACTAAAGTTCCCTTGTTAAGACACCAAGTGCAGCCGTAGTACCCATTGTACTGCTTTGCATTGAGCAAAGCAGTTCTGGCCGGTGAGTCCACACAGCAGCACACAATTCTGACTGCAGACTCCACAACTTGATCAGCAAAGGTCCACATCAGGCTGCTAACCTCTTGGAACTTCTCCACAAAGGTTTTCATGAAGAGATGTGCAGGTGGATGCTCCTTGCCGAACCAAACTGCTCCAACCAAAATATTCTTCCATCGCAGAGGAACGGGAAGCTCATTGAGGGCAACTTGTATTGGCCACACAGAACCTTTGCTTGACTTAAATACCGGTGCACCATCAGTATTCATCGTCAAAGTTAGGTCACTCCATTTCATTTCATGGTCGCTGCGAACTTTCTTGTAGAGCAGGCCATCTGTGATATCGGTGAGAGCCTCTGGGCATGATGAAGCAAGCTGAAGCAGGTTGCTTCCAACTATTTTGCCCATGCGTTTCAGGAGCTGTTGCAGTTGTCGCTTCAAGTTAAGAGTGATGAAAAAGCTCCCCTTCTTCAAAACCTCTCTTAGGCTTGCAACTTCTGAACAAATTCGGCAACGCCAGTGGCTGGTACCATTGCCATCAATTAAGAACTGGCAAGTCGGGCAGAAGGCATGAATGCTCACCATTTTTGACTGCTGAAGCTTCCACAGTTTTCGAAAACCAGATTTGGTTGAAGGAAAAACCTCTTCAGCAAAGAGGGCGTTCAGAAGCTTGAGCAAGCTGTCAACTTGTGTCCATGGTAGCTTAGCTGCCGCAACAAATGATAATATCAGGAGCATGGCTTGCAGTCGAGTTGTGGACTGGCCAGGAAGAGTCGCTTTTGAGTTGGCTGCGATGAAATCAGAAAGATCATCATCTGGGTCGTCAGCTTCCTCATGCACATCAGGGTCTCCCTGCTCACCATTCTGGTTAAAAGAGGCAGCACTTCCTGCTTGTTCAGAGAGCTGAGGTAGTGGCAGCAGACATTCTTCGCTCTCAGTTTGTTCGTCTGTAACCTCAGCGTCCCCTCTTGGTATCTCATTTACGGCAGCTGACTGCAAAGAATAAACAAAAGAGGAATGTATTAGCTACATCAGACAGTGACGAAAGCCCGAGTGGCATGCTTTGAGAAATCTGGCCGATTAGTGGGTCAGCATCTTATCATGGCATGACGTGGGCCAAATTAATGCTGAATTGTTGCTCCATCCTCACACCGCTTGTTCTTTAACCAGATTGAGCATTTGAGACTATTCCAGCTGACGAAATGAGAATGGATGTGAGAGGGCAGCAGTTGTAATTGCGTCCACTGCACACAACTCTGCCATTCGCTGTGATAAGATGCTGACCAAGTGACCGGTTCCAGCTCTCACAGTGCTATAAAGTGAGCTTCACACACTGACATGAGAAGATTTGTCTGAACCGGTGTTCTGCTGGACAAACAGAGACCTGAGAGATCCGCTATGTTGAGGACTCCGTGTTTTTACTTTTTGTCATTCTTACTGATATGCACATGAATTTTCGATAAAAATTACTACGGGCTTTAAAAAGTATCATAATAATAATAATAATAATAATAATTCTTTATTGCACCAAATATTTAAAAAAAATGTACAGAAATCCGGCCTGCCAAAGCCTCATAGGGCTTGAGTGGCAGAGCCCGACAGGCAGCGGAACCGCGCAGACATACACACAGGCAAAAAAAAAACACATTCAAAATAACGGACATCAAATTAGTATGACGGTGAGAACAAAATAGACACAAGACTCATGTTACATGAAGGAAAAAAAAATCCTCATCAGATTAAATCGCAAGGAAGAAAAACCAAAGTGGCATGACAATACCTCAGATCAGTGCAATAAATACAGCAGTAACCAATGACATCACAAGATTTACTTGACAGGTGGTAAAGCACATGCATGATGTCGTAAACCCTCTAATCAATGTATCGCAGCATCTTTTTTATTTTGTATTTAGTTTTTGCCCGGCGAACACTTGGAGGTAACCTGTTAAAGTGAAAGGGAACGTAATAATCTCTTAAACGCCTTCCATATCTTGTAGACCGTCGGGGAATACAAAAAGGTTCCTTCGGTCGAAGAGACCGTGTGGGAACATACGGAATCTTATAGTCACTAAGCCAAAAATGTTCATCCGTGCAGTGCATCCGTGCATCCGTGCATCAGGGCATCCGTGCTGCTCACAGATAATGTCAGAGCAGAATTGCATGCATATATCTCGGCATTTGTTGCATACTTAACCAAGTGTTGTCAGTAATCAGAGCTTTATTTTACAAACTGGGAAAACAGCGCAATCAAAGACGAGAAACAAGAGAAGGACAAAACACCAGCGCTGGTGTTTTGTCCTTCTCTTGTTTCTCGTCTTTGATTGCGCTGTTTTCCCAATTCGTAAAACATGTACCTACCAGCCCGTATTTGCCCTCTTCTAGAGCTTTATTTCCTCGGATGTCTTTTACGCCATCGCCTAGGATGGTGAGAAATGACAGGTGGTGGCTAATGTACGACACGTAAACTCATGTTTGCCACATCTACATATAGTATGCCGATGTAGTCGACACCTCTCACACATTTATAGTGTTCACTTGGAGTTCGTGTTTGACTGCATTTTTGTTGATGAACTCTTCTATACGCAGCATTTTCATTGGCGCCTGTGCTCAAGTCCCCAAATGATGGCGGTTACATTCAATTTGGCTGCTAATTGGCTGTATTTCAGCCTGGCTATGTTACAAAAGGCCCTCAGAACACAATATTTCGATCCACATTTTACCTCACCAATCCCCTTCTGCTTCTGTTTCTTGTTCCTCTTAATCCGATGCTGCGGAGTGCTTTTTTTTCCTGATCATTGTACGCCCGCGCTGTCTTGTTCTCTTCTGCCACAATCTTTGATGTGACAAACTTTTTTGCCATGGTTTATGCCGCATCAATTCATCATATCCGTTTCCTAGCCCTGTTTCTCATTTCTGCATGCTGCGTTCTGCTATCAGCCGTCTGCATCCATCACAGACAATGTTCTGGACGTTGATAGGCCATGCAAGCTCCGCCTTTTGAGGAACTCTCGTTAGATGCTTACCGCGCAGGCAAGAGCATGACCACTGCCTGCGGTGGGTGTAAGGACCCTAGGTTCTCGCGATTCCGCAAAAAAAATAGAGACTTTAGCTCTCTCCCCCCCCCCCTTTCCCAAAGAAAAATAAGTGGGGGGGGGGGGGCGAGTTGAAATACAGAATAAACGAATAGGTCCAAGTTATTCAAAAGGCAACGCTTGAAAGAAGCGCGGCACAGTCTAGCGAAGCAAATCCTCCATTACGGTAATGCACGCACATCACACAGCAGCAGCCGCGCCGTCATGATCCGTGCCGCCGGTGCTCGGTTTCGAGCTGTCCAGCTCCAGCACCCGTTTGCCCTTCTTTGCTGTCCCTACTTCGCTCAACTTCTGCAATGCCTTTTATTTCGCCTTTTCCGCATCCACACCCACAAATATGCACTTGCTCGCCCCGCGTTTTGCTTCAAAAATTCACTGAAAAGCGAGCTTCTCCTCAGGGCTCGCCAGCCTAATAGCAAAGGTCGCTTTTGCAACATTGCACAGCTCGGAAAAAAAAAAAAAACACTTGCGGATTCTTTATGAGCTCATGGAATGTAAAACTTTTCGCCGCAGAAAGTGAATGGGCCCTAGCATATGACGTAAACAAGTCGGTGAATTACCTGCGGTGCTTGAGACGTTGCAGCGGATTCCTTTTGCAGCCGGCTCCATGTCGTCTGCCGCGGAATTTTCGGTGATAGCGCATTTGGCTCCAAATAGGCGCGGTAGCGTTTTTTGGGAGGCATGTTGGAGCATCTCCTTTGCACGCTTGTAACAGGCTTGGACAAGTAGATGAGGCGTTAGCTTGTATAAGGTGCAAGAACGACACTGAAGACAGATGGAACGCACAACCAAGGAGGCGACGACAGACTGCGCGGGAAATTCCGCGCGCCCGCCTCTCCTTTCCTTTTTTTTTATAGCGTGCTTCAATGCGTGCCCGCCTCTCCCAGCGAGGCAAACGCTACAATCTAGCCAAAAAATAAAGTGGCGGTTACAAAGTTAACTACTACATTTGCAACATATAATACAGATAACAACTCAATCTGTTTCAGAGCAACGCGCTAAAGCTGTGCGCAGTCTCATCAGTATGCAATTTTTTGTTTGACAAGACTGCAGCGCCACACACACCATTACGTTGTCAAAAGATCATTTAGAGAGGTTGTTCAAACATCCTTGATTTGTTCTTACTGTGCGACGTTGGTGACTTGCTCACGAGTGTGCATCAGTGCAATGGTGTTTTACGTATACGTTAAGTATACGCTGGACAACGCTGGACAACGTAAAAAAAGTCACTTCATCTGTTCTTGTGAAAGATTTCCACCCAGAGAGAACGGATGATTTTGCGGCTGGGTATATCTATCAGGTGTATTGGGAGGGGGACGAGAAAGCAAAGGGCGGATACTACGACGCAGAAATCCTACAGATGACAGGTAAGAACGCCTTTATTACTGTCTGAGCACTTTCGAAATTTCTACTTTGCGGCAGCTGTAGCTACCCGTGTATTTCCAGTGGCTTTAATGTACACGTAGGGCGTTGATTGATATTGAAGCTTCATTCAGCCTCTATGTATGTACCGCCGTGAGCACGCTTAACACGGACGCTCGAGCGATTGTCTTTCACTGACGTTAGTGCCGCTGGGCGTCGGCCGCTGCGACTGAGGCAAAATTAAAGTGGAAGCAAGGCACGAGCTGTCTCACCGTGCAGCATGGTCTTGGACTCTGCGCCCAGCGCTCAGAGGCTGTAATATCAGTGCAGGACGCGCAAGCGAGCGTTTCTGTTACGCGTGCTGACGGCGGTACAGCACTCGAATTTGCTTGTCAGGGCTATAGGAATGTGTTCTTGAGCTTTTCTGCCTTTCGTAACGCGCACCGCTGTTGTGCAGTTCTCACGGTCAACTTGCAGGTTTGCGAATTCCGTCCTGTTTGCAGCATGTTGCATGTTGATGGATGTAACGAAATTAATCTGGCAGTGTCCGGTAGATGGTAGAGTCGCCCGGCTGAAATTCCCCCGGCCTCGTGAATACGTTTTTTTTCCCACTGGCGCCCCTCCAGGCACCCTTCAGTTGTAGTAATGAACTGTCTTATGTACAAGCGATGAGTGGCTGGTCTTCCCAGGGTGAACCCGCTGCTTGTTTTTTTTTTTTTGGGGGGGGGGGGGGGTGTATCACTTGGGACTAGTTCGGAAGCATAAAATGCATACTTCACTGCTCTCGGTTACAGCTCAGTTGATGACCACGTCCTAGCTACGTGTATCGAATATTAAACTGTGAAGGCCTCTGTAGCCGAGAAAGCTGCCTAATGTGACAGAGGTTCTCACGCCACACTAGGTAGGAAGTGTCGATTCTGCATTGTTTCTTGAAAACTTGACATGAATGCGAAATTCTAGAGGCCCCGTGTACTGTGCGGTCAGTGCATATTAAAGAACTCTAGGAGGTCGAAATTTCTGAAGCCGTTCACTGCGGTATCCCTCATAGCCTGAGTCCCGTTGGGAGGTTGAACCCATAAACAAAAAACCTGGGGCTGCAGTTTCATATAGCAATGTTTGTTACTGCTGCTGAACAGTGGCGAAAATGATTCATTCTAAAAAAAAGGACAGACTACTCAATTGAGCAGCCAGTCTCTGATGAGTGTTGGGGGAATTCTGGCTGATGGCCAGATAGGCACTGTCAATTAAATAATTTATAATAGAAGCTGCTGTAAAAGGCTTGGTGCAGGAAACATTATCTTGCGTTTTATCATTACAATCAAAGTGTGGAAAATTGTGCGAACACACTCCTAAAAGAGATTTCTTTTCTTCCCAGAATCCAAAGAAGAAAATGATCAACATCTTTCTGGTCAACGACATCGTGGAGCAGTCGCGCGCCCCGCAAAACGCCCAAGAGACCTGGCACGGGATAAAGTATGTATGCGCAACTGAAACCCGAACCTTGTAATGAAATGCGCCGTTTAATAGGTTTTCAGTAACGTTGTGTCACATGCAAGCATTTCTGCAGTTTGCGTCCAAATAATTTTAATTTTTTTTATAATGTTAAAGACAATAAGGGTGAATATGTGTTTAGACACTGTGTTAACTACTGCAGGTTCGAAACATCAAAAAGTTGCGGATGCTCGCGTGGCAGGCCGCAACGGACGACCTTATGGCCAGTGGCACGGAGACAGAAGCAGAGAAAGAGGTGCAGAAGCTGAGAAAAGAAAATGAGGAGCTGAGCCAGCTGAACATCAAGCTGCAGCACCAGCTCTTGCGCTTCCTCTCAGCTGATGGTACACTCCTTATAATGAGTTTTTTTTCCTGTATTTCCTGCTGGTCAAGCTTATTGATTAAATATTTTCAGGTCACATAACCTGGGAAAAATTTTTGGGTGGTTTAAGAAGGAAGTGTGTGTGTGTTGGGGTGGGAGGGGGTGAATAGCTTACGGCGCATATTGAAATCTGCGGACTGAAGAGCAACTTGCTCTCACTTTGAAGGATTTAACCTAGCCATGACTGCCGACAAATCTTGTGTTACTCTTTTACTCTCTTCCCTTGCTTTAAAACACCATACCAATAATTGTTGTACCTGCTTCGGTGGCTGAGTGGTCAGGGCACTTGGCTGCTTAGCCAGGACACCTGTGTTCAATCTTGGCCGTGGTGGCGGCGTTTTGATGGAGGCAGAACACAAAAAGGGTCCGTGTACTCTGCGACGTCTGCATATTAAAAACCAAATGTGGTCAAAGTTATTCCGAAGCCCTCCACTGCGGTGTCCCTCATAGCCTGTGTGTCGCTTCGGGACATGGAAAAATTGTAAATTGTGGCTAAGCCATAAATCACAATTTTTTATTTGTTCACAAAGTCAACACGCTAGTAGTTCACTCAGTCAGGTTGGCTTGTTCAATAAGACCAAGCTTTGCATTAATGTCAGATCTTAAAATTCATTAGTTCAGGTGTTAGAAAAAAAATAATAAATACCTGATAAGCCATATCTAAACATGCAATTTCTTGTGGGACACGAACTGATAGATTTTTTGGCACAGCAGTGAGCCATGCCGCAAAAAATCCGAAGCTATGGGAAGGAATAAGGGGGGATAAGGTTGTAGTGGAGCTTATTTTGGAGGCACTTTTCGCACAGGTGCATGGCTGATTATGTTGGAATGAGTGGAACATCTACCACAAAACTGCGTCTAAACTTGAGTCGGGCATGAATCTGCAGTCAAATTGTCAACCAGCACATGCATGAGCGTGTATGAGGGCTGTTTGTGGAGTGCGAGGCGTTTACCATGGGCAAAGGCACACAATATTATAAATATACGGGACATGTGCCTCGCGGCCCGCTCCTAACAGACTCAAGGAAACCATGTTCAGGTCCAAATTATGCCCTTGACTGTGTAGAGTGATCTGTGAGCGCATAATCGAGGCAGGGATGTCTCCAAGCTCGGTCGCTATGGGAGTTTGGAATATTGTACATTGCTGGGATCTCAAGTGAAATGATTCAAACTGTTTTGAAGCGAAAGCTTCACTACGGGACCTCGGGCTTCAATCACGGACCATGCAAAATTGACCTTCAAATGACCCTGAGCTTCGAAAGCAAAGGAAAGGCACATATATAACTGGCACCCAGGGACAGTGGACACCTTAGTAACGCTTTAAGCTATAAAACCAATGGAGCGGGAGTTTGGAAAGCAAAGGAAAGGCGCATAACTGCCTCAAGTCGTGCTTCAAGATATGTGGCAGTGCAGTTGTGCGCTGCATGCGTTGGCATTGACAACGTTGTGGCAGAATTGCGGCACTGAAGCAATAGGCCGTCGGCATTCGTTGTGTTCAGTGGCGTTAAAAACGTTTTACATTGAGATGATTTTAAGGAAAGGAAGTGCGCATAACTGGCTCCGGTTAGTGGATGCTTGAATCGTGCTGATAGGTATACGTGGTGTGATGAGAAAGAGATGTTGGCTGCATGTGGGCGCTGACAACGTAGTGGCAGACACGTGGCACTGCTGCAATAAGCCGCAGCGTTCATTAGGTGAGCAATTGCACTCGCTATCAACCATTAACTGCCACCTGCCAGGGTGGGTGTGCTGCCTATTCAGTGTCCATCCCAAACATATACGCCAGCTTCTGGTCATTCCTCCAATACCTGAGAACATGCACCCAGATTTCCACGCTGAACGTCGTACAGAGAGAGCCAAATCGTTAGGAAAACGCTTTCTTATTGATACTTCTCTGGTATATGTAGATAGAGCAGATTCTTCGGCTGACAAGACGGTAGCTGTGGTCACCACGGAAAGGGGTACACTCATAACTGGGGGCACTATTGCATTCAGCACACACATATGTTGGAGAGGAAACAGCCATTGCTCTAGCCATTGCGGGATCCTCGGCAGAAACCATTGTCACCGACTCAAAATTCGCGATACGTCTATACGTTGGGAAAAATCTCCCCACAAGCAGCACGGATTCTGCAAAATTATCAGCCCACACGGCGGATTTGCCTAATCTGGACGCCTGCTCATGTCTCCCTTGCTGGTAATGAGGCGGCTCATAACCTAGTTCGAGAACTGTCCCGCCGAGCTGGGTCGTGCAGCCCTCCCACCCTATGGTCCGGCAAGGACAGGTTGTTTTCTTAGAGAAATCCTGCAGCACTACAGGCTTGCAAGACGCAGATTCCCCCCAGAAGATAAAATGCTCTCCAAACAACAGGCCAAAGCCTGGCGTAATCTTCAAACTAACACCTATCCAAATCCCCGATTATGTAGCTTCTATTCGGAAGGACTCTACTCAGACAAATGCAAACATTGTGATAGCTAAGCCAATCTAAATCAAATGACCTGGAACTGCCAGCAGTCCCTACCCAGAAACCCTGGTGGTCTAAATTTCCGAAGCCCTCCACTACGGCGTCTCTCATAGCCTTAGTCGCTTTGGGACGTTAAACCCCATAAACCAACCAACCAACCGATTCATTACCGAATCTGATCATTGGGAAGCTCTATTGCTCAGCCTCGACCCGGGGACACAGATCAAGCCCCTCCAGCTGGCTGAAGATGCCGCCGCTGGCCAAGGGATAGCGGCCATCGTTTAAGCGAGGGGCGACTTTGAGTCATTCCTCTATATCTGCTGGAAATAAAGTTTCACCACCACCACCCGTGTTCGGAACACACTCAACGTTACAGATGTCAAGCCGCTTATTTATACTTAGTTGCCCGATAGGCCATAGCTTTCGCTCTGTAACCATGTTCAGCAGTGTTGAACGGCTTCATTTTTTTTCTGCTGTTTCGATATGTGCGTACCACATGGTATCTTGGGAAATCTCTTTTTTTTTTAAAGAATGAAGCTGTTGCTTCGGTCCATCCCCCTTTTTTTAGGGCGATCATTTGATGCATGCATGGTAGCCATGAATAATTGTTTTTTCGGCCTCGGTGCCAGCTATGAATACCCACCACGAACTCATTGAAGGGACGGGACAGGAACTTGCACGCAAACCCTGCCTACGGCCAGTGCTTGCATTGGCGTCTGCAGCGTGCTGTAGACATCATATGCGTTGGCATGCACGCCATATATGCTACCCCCCAGCAATAAATATATATCATAACCCAGGGTAGTTCTACATGCAAGGTTAGCCCTATAGCCACCCACGCAAAATGAAAAGGCAAGAACAGGAGATGGGACAGTTAACTGTGCCCCTGTGTGGGCATGTGCCATTGTATTAAGATAACAACAACAGCAATAAGACAGCTGGAAGATGAAGGGGAAGACAGGAAAGGGCGACTGCCGATTTCCCCCGGTCGGGCCAGGCCGGAGGTGCCGCGTCTTCGGGAAGCTGAAGCCAAAGTGGTGTGTTGCCTCCGCTGAAGGGCCTTAATTAATGGTCCAAATGCTCAGCATCGGTTCAATTGCCAAGATGTTTTCCCCGGAGATGGCTATGTCACGCACGACCAGGAGTGGTGGTCAGGTTCGTGGTGGCGCACTGCTCACCAAGATCCCCCAGACATGTTTCTATTGATTGCTGGGTCATGGAAATGGAACCCACGCCCTTTTCAAGTTGGATACCATTAAATGTAAGCTGGAAAATTCTATTTACAGCTAGATTATGGAACTGGAAATCATATCCAGCTGGAGTATGTATTTCTTGCTTCCAGCTACCTCCAGCTGGAAAGTTTTGATGTCCAGCTAGAAGTCGAAATGGAAGCACCATTAACTGACCATAACCTGCATATGTTGTAGATGCTCCTGCGAGGCCGAGGGACCTTTGAGACTTAATTATCTTTTCACTAGGAAATTTGCTTATGAGCAACTTCAAGATAAGCATGCACTCACATTTCTTCTCAAGGTAAACAATCCAGCTCGTCCAACCTGTCACCCTGCTAATTCTACCACCGGGACATATTGAGCGCACTGATTGCGTTAGAATGCAGTGACAAGGCAAGCACAGACTCTCCTTACCCCAGTGAACCAATCAAACTAGCTCAATGTAAAAGCTGTAGCTACTGTAAATAATGTAATCTCGTCATGTTTTTTTAGGCAAAGCTCACCGAGATTAAGTTTCATGAAATGTTTGGAACCTGGGTATTTTGATGTTAGGTTTGAATGAAACAGATTTATTCCTGTGGCATGCCACTTAAGTCTTGAGAATAGTGTTTTTACCTGACCTATTGCTGTGATTTTGATGGCAGTTGTATAGTATTATACTGTGCTACTGCCTCAAACTTAATGGAGCCCTGAAAGATGTGGAGGGTACCTTAAGCCTCATATATGCAATCATACGTGTTCATGGTGATGGGTGTGAAGGTAAGTTAACATTGCTGCGTCATATAGTTCCAAGAACATAAAGCAAAGTTGCAATCAGTGCATGTTTGCATATTGCATACACTTCTTGCTGTTTCGTATGCTTGAAGGAGTTTGCTACTCAAAAAAAAATATTGTAACTTCCTTGACTATTATGCAATTTGATAAAATTATTTTCAGAGCTAATAGTCTACAGCCTAAAGGCTTCTACTACAATGAGTCCACAGAGAGGGCCCGTTATGAGATGCAAAGAAAGAACTGCGTAAACGAGAAACAGACGGCAAAGAGGCAAATGCACACAAACGCAGGATAACAACTTCATCATGCGAAGGAAGACGAGGCGTGTATACAAAGTGATCTCAGCATCTTATCAAAAACGCTGCCATGTGGAGTCGTAAACACATGCAAAGAAATAAAACTCCAAAACTATCGCGTTGTAAACAACAGTCCTGAACTGCATGGGCCGGTCAACTCAAAGAAAATACAGAAACCATAAACATCGCACAGCCAAAGCACACAGTCGAGTGCCACCAGAACTGGATGGTTCAGGTGGCACGGGTGGCAAAAGGGAACGTGATAATGGCAGAAAAATCGCAGGCAAAAAATCATGCGAGATTTATATAAAGAACAGAAGATACAATTGCATAGTTATAACTTAAACTGTCCTCAGGGCATATTTTGATTCTTTACCAAACAAGGTATGATAGAGGTCTTTTATAGTTCATATGAAAATTATTTAGGAACATTTGCACATCTTAGACTGTTATCACCTACCACCTGAGAGGTAAGAGTTGAGACATGGAGACTTGAGACAGGGAAGGCCTTGCACGTTGCCATGAACCATAAACTATGAACGCATATCTACAGGATATGCAGTCAATGACCCTGCAGTTCAAATAACAGGGGCAGCTATTGCATTACGTTCAATTTGTCAGCAGTTGGCAATGAATAAATATTATACGATTTTATGTTGGGGTTTTTGGTGCTTTCATACCCATCTATTCGATATTTTGTGGTTTGCTGAGATAGCAGTTGCATGTATTGCTCACAATGTAAAGCACATTTGTACACCAGTAGCAGTTTGTTGCAAACCAGGTGCGCTCGGTGAGATTCTTTGGCACACACACATACACACACAAATGACAATACATTGCGCAGGACGCATGCAGCAAACACGGAAGAACAGAAACTGTTGCAAAGCTTCTGTTCAATCAAGCCCGCACTGCGTGCATGGTTCCAACTGTTCAGACTCCGGGCTTGGCTAGTGCTTCGACTTCACCATGGCCAAGCCAAGCTTCCACCCAGGTAGTAACAACCTCCATCCAATGAACAAAAAAATTTCAACTTGAGAGAAGCGCAAAAATTGAAAAGATCATGGACCTGTCCTTTACAGTGACCGTCGTGTCATAGCCCCGCGTGTAAACTTTGACGTTGACCGCCTTCAGGATATCGTACGCAGTACCCCTGCACTGCACATCATAACGGCAGACTTCAACACACACCATCCTGCATGGGAAGGCATCACATCAACAGCCAGAGGTCGACAGTTACTTGATATTGCACAGAGCAGGAATTTCACTTTACTTTTAATTTTTTATCGAGATGCAAGATCCAGTGCCCTTGACATTTGTATGATTTCTGCGCACCTGTCGTCTTCAACAATTTGGAGTGTCGGCATACAATCTTATGGCAGTGATCACCAACCTACGTACATTGAGATTGGTGGTGCTTTTTAAGTTCCCAGCAGTGCAAGGCACACTACATGAATTGGGAAGTTTTCCCTGACGCAGTTGAAAAACTGGAGCTCTCGAACCTAGATCACGAAAACTTATTGGTGCTGTAGCACATGCTAAAACTTCCAGCTCTAAAGTTATAACTCTACCAAAAGTGTGCTCAACTGTAGATGCTGAATATGAGCAATTCGCCACACAGGAGAGAGACGAGCTTGCAGGACGAATTATAGAGAAGAAATCATTGTTGCTAGGCATGGACAGAAACCTTGTAAATTATGATCCTTTTGCGCGAACTTTATCCCAGGAAGTCCCTTTCTAAGGTCAGCCCGCGCCACTAAAACCTTTCCAGTGCATAGTAGGATATGCGAATATTTCTCATTTCGATGCAGTGGATGCTTTCTGGCTTAAGATCAATGTTCGATTAAGGGCCGTATTGGTGCCATTGCCTCTCCAAACAATTGATAAAGTCATCAGGAAGGCGTCAGGAGTACATCGTCAATAAATTGAACAGATTACACACCGAGGCCTGTAAACTATGTCACCGTGTTGTGCTTCAGTGCTTACCCACTCACTGCGGCCTCGCAGACAACAAGCATGCTGACGGTGCAGCAAGGTCGGTGCATAGCGACACCTCCTTGATCCCACCCATATCCTTTTCTTGTACTGATGATGCGAGACTTCTGGCTACTAAATCCTGGCGGACGCAGCGCTCTTTGTGGGCTGATCCACAGCGTCAATAAAGACCCCTTCTTCATATCAACCCAAATGTGACTTGCGCATGCCTCACAATTTAGATAGACATGACTGCAATTACCTGCACTGAATTGGCATCGACGTTCCCTTCACTAAATGCCATCTTCATAAAATTGGTGCATTAAGTAGCCCTCTGTGCCCGACATGTGGTGTGCGGGATCTTCAACACTTGATCTGCTGCTGCCAAACCTTTATTAACCATTGCAAGGCACTGTTGAGTGCTTTAGGACTCCGTCAGGATGACCCCGTGCAACTGGAGCAGTTTCTTGGACCCTGGAGTGATGTGGCTTTCGCTGCATGAGATACAAAAGCATTATTAGTTTTTCTTAGGGAGATGGGTTGGTGGACACACTGATAATTATGTGTGTATGTGAGTCCATGAGTGTTGACTATGCTATATTTCACTTTTCACCCTTTAATTATTTCCTTTTCCTCTCTTTTTCACCCTCTTCTTCTCATCTTCTTCTCTTCTTTCACCCTCACCTGGAGTAGCATGCTGGGCTAACAACCAAGCAGACCTCTCCTGTATTCATTAGTCTCCCTCTCCCTTCAGGAAAACAGGGGCCCCATGCAGCACATAAAATACTCTTTGTCATTTCTAAAGGATGAGTAGGTATTTGATTTCAGGGAAAGAAAACTAAATATTATTTAACGCGACGAGGCTGTTCTTGACATTTCGAGACGCATAATATCACAGTTCCTTTTGTGAGAGAGCAATGCTAGGAGTTGTATTTTGTTTACAGACTACGTGATACAGGTGGACCAGCTCTGCAATTTTCATTGCAAGGCTAATCTTGCCTGCCCCTTAACAACATCACTAGTGCCACAACATCTACATGTCCTTGACAAGAAGTGAAATGTTCATGTAAGTTACTCTCTTAAGGTAACTGGCACAATTTTTTTTCCTTCAAAAACAGTACACTGCTTGAATTATCAGTTACCCTAACAAATAAAATTTTAAGACTGCTAGGCAGTGGCCTAGAAGTTTGGGCATGTGCCTGGCATGTGGACGGTGCCGGGTTCAATCCCCAGTGCTGCTGGGTAGGTGCCAGCTTTCTACAGCCCTTGCGTGTAGCTTTTGTGGCAAGAAATGCTTTGGAGAAGAGCCCTTGATCAGAAATTTTCTTCAACAGGCCAGTAACTTAAATCTGCTTTATGCGATAAAGCCCAATCGTGGCCCTTTTTTTCAATGTTTTAGGACAGGAAGACTACTGTTCCTTTGTCTTAAGAAGTACAATTCAAGCTACCCTAGGCAAAATCAAATTTACATGTTACAAAAGAACATTGCGTGTTGCATAGCTAATGCTGGTTTACATTACACACAGCAAAGCCATCAAACATACAAAATCCATTTCTCACCATGACCATACATCTTTCTACAACTGTCGCACCTCAAGCACGGTGTAAGAATATATTTAGGTGTTGACACTGGCCGCCCGCCGCGGCGGAGAGCGCGCACTGATTGTGTTCGCCCTCTAGTACATGCGCCGACCTCAGCGGCGCGGGGGCGCTGCGGAGCAGAGGCCCTTCGCTTTCGGTGCGGCAAGCGGCGTGCCCAGAGCCGTATATTCTCTTCTCCGGCGTGCCCTGCTTTAGGTGCCCTTTTAGGCTGCGTTGGTCGATGTTTTGGGCTGAGAGAGTGCATCACAAGCTGTGAACACCACGATCTCAGCTTCCACGTCGTCAGCTTCCATCGTGGACGAGCAAATTTTGCTAGAACTAGCTTTTTGTGTCGCGGTTTGGCACAAGCCGGATTGACAGTTGTGGAAACGCACGTGGTGGCGCGGGCCGACGCCATGGACGGTCGTCGCGGCCTATGTGCATTGTGTCTGTGATCTGTTGTTTGTTGCTGTGACACACCTGTCAACTTCAGCCGGGTCCAGAAGTCTGCTAGACGCAATTATGGGTAAGAAGTGCTTCGTACCCAACTGCAGTTCGGGCTAACGGAGTTGTCCGGATCAAGTTTCACTTTTTAAAGCTCCGTCGGAGCCTGCTCGCTTAGAACTTTGGCGCCGGGCAATTCCCAGAGCAGATAGGATATTGCAACCGAGCGACCACGTCTGCGCGAAGCACTTTCCCGAGCATATGATATCAAAATCGTACTATGCCGAGTTCAATGGCAAGGTACTTTTAAATGTACCGAAGAAGATCCCGGTGCTGTCGGCGAATGATGTGAGCAGTATTTTTCCCGGGTGTCCGAAATATCTGACAAAACCGACAAGGTCAAGAAAGCCTCCTAGAAAACGACAGTCTACGGCCACGTGTGGCGATCAGTCAAGCAAGCGGCCCGCTCCCGCCGCTGTCGCACTGCCCGTTGGGACGGTCTGTGAAAAACAAAAAGGCACCGATCCATCATCGAGCCCTCAGAAGAAACTGCAGACATGTGAGTGGAGTGATCAAGGAACGTGCCCTTCTCCCACCATGGAACTTGGAGGCACCTCCTCAAGTGCCACCTCCGTCTTCCTTGGCGTTCATGACGTTAAGGTTTGTTCTCTTCTGCACTGCTCCGGGTACTTAATATTCTAGGTGCTTAGTGTTCCCTGTACATAACTTTCTGCTAACCGTATCGGTCCTCCCGGCATGCCATAGATACCTATAGGTGCCCCTGGATAACGAGATACAGTTGCTTGCAATACAGGTTAATAGTAACTGCCCAGCCCAGGACATTAAATAATTTAGCTGTTGTTAACATACAGCATGATTAAGCCCTTAGCTTTTGAAGCAGTCCGCGAAACTTTTGCCTGTAGCTTTGGGTTTGGCTGCTTTTGATAGTAGCATATGTTTTATAACAATACCTTAAATCCATTTCCACTGATATAATTTCTCTCATTTTTCGTCAGGACAACCGCACGAGTCCACATCAGGGTGGTCCAGATGGATTGTGTCACGTCCAGACTGAAGCACCATTGGCAGCATGCAGCAGCCTCGGATTAGTCGAGGAAAGTCACGAGGGAGTGTCTGTCAGCGGCCAAGATGAAAAGGAACCGCTCACATTTTCTTGTCTCTCGAGTTATGTATCCAGCATTCAACTTCCAGGAACCTCGTGGGCAACACAAGTTGTTGATAGCTTTGGTGTGGAGGCTGTAGTCTTCACGGAAGTGGCTTTGGCGAAGAAACGCGACCAGGCACCTTTCCTGAGGAAGTCATTAGATGCTACAGTTTCATCCAGCGGAATGCTGTCACTGCGTGCCTTCATTTATGGTCACCCTATAACTGTCAACGACATAAGCGGCGATGTTGTTCCTTGCGGCCTAAGCGACTTGGAGAGTGTGCTTCACAAGTTTCACAACCTGCACGTATGCGCTGGTGGCACCGGTGGCGAGATGTACCACAACATCCAACCCGAGTGTGCATGTATCGACGCATGTGGCGTGTGGCGGCACAGAAACTGCATGTTATTTTCTGAACAAGCAAGTTGCGACCGTTGCGAAAGATTGAAAGACACACTCCGGATACATTACTCCCGTATGAAGAAGAGAGGAGAAATGAAGCACATTCGTCGTTTAAGCAGCCCTTCCAAAAAAGCCCGCATTGACCTTTTGCGGAAGGCAAGAATTTCCTGCTACAGGTCCAAAGTGCGACTTCTAAAAGGAAAAAAAAAGCTTGAGGCGGAACTGAGCAAATGCAAAGCCAAGCTTAAACAATTAAGTGATGAAACACTTGACCGCATTTCTCGTGATGCGAACCTTACTGAGGCACAGCAGCTTGTGTTAAAGGAATGTGTGGCTGCTGGCAAGACTGGTTCTAAGAAGGGACGACGATACTCGGACAGCTGGGTCCTGCTTTGCTTGCTCCTTCATATCAGGTCACCAGCAGCCTACAGGTTCCTGATGGAAAACGAAGTGCTCGCATTGCCGTCAGTCCGAACAATACGCCGGTATGTCTCTATGGTGGGATTTAAGTAGGGATTTGACAGCAAGTTCTTTTCTGCTCTGAAAAGGAAAATAGAAAAAATGGACGACTTCAAGCGACATGGGATTATCATGTTCGATGAAATGCAGGTTAGAAAAAGTAAACGTGTCAATTCTCGCACAATGACATATGTAGGGCTGGCAACAGACGCTGGAAACGCTGATGAGCTCGCTGATCACGCCCTCGTTTTCATGTTCTGTCCTTTTGGCGATAGCTACGCTCAACCTATAGGGGTGTTCGCAGCAAAAAATGCAACCAAAGGCTCCATTCTCGCTCAGTTGCTTCTCCAAGCTATTGTGATGCTCGAAGAAGCCGGTGCAAAGATTCATGGGTTTGACTGTGATGGCGCGTCAACAAACAGGAGCATGTGGAACATTCTAGGTGTTAACGGAAGCCTCAAGGAGAGCTGCAACTCGTTCACGCACCCAGTTGAGCCTGAAAGAAAAGTTTTTGCGTTTTCTGACACTCCACACTTGTTTAAGTGTGTGAGAAATAGACTTAAGCAGCAGCGATACTTGAAAAACGAAGGACAGTGGATCAAGTGGGAGTACTATGCTGAAGTCTACATGGAAGACGTTGCCAACGCGGGGGGCCTAAAAGTCTGCCCGAAAATAACGCACTCTCACATATACCCGAGTAACTGTGAGAAGATGCATGTGAAGTTAGCCACCCAAGTCTTTAGCCGCTCCATGGCGGCGGGTATTCAGTTTTATCGGGAACAAGGTATCCGCAAACTCATAGGCAGCGAGAAATTCAAGAATTCACGTTGTTTTTAAACAATTTGTTTGATGCACTGAACAGACGATTTCCAGCAGAAGGGATCACAACGAACAGCCGAGACCTCGAAATTCTCAAGCATGGAATTGACTGGCTGGACAGCTGGGAAAGAGAACTGGAAAGTGGCAACATTATAAAAGACATGTTCTTGACAAAGAGCATTTGCGAGGGACTTCGAGTCACATTGAAGTCCACTTTGGATCTTTGTGAGGTGCTGCTTGATTGCCACAACTTCAAATATGTCCTAACCAACAAAATGAACCAAGATCCTATCGAGCGGTTCTTTGGCAAAATACGGTTGGCAGGAAGCCAGAATGATCACCCTTCGATGCCCACCTTTATGCAGCTTTACCAGACGCTGTCGATCTACAGTATCCTTATACCTCCGAAGTATGGCAATTGCAAAGTCGTTGAGGGTGAGGAACCATTGCTGGATGCGTCATATTTCAGGGCCCTCATTAGAACAGACGACAAAGTGGCATCATGCCCAGGATTCATCAATCAAATTAAAGAAAAGCTAGACGATCTAGTTTCAGTAGAAGACTGGGAATGTGAAAATATCGTTCGGAAACACAAATCAGACGGAGGGCAAATTACAGACTGCATACTTTATTATGTCACCGGTTTTTTGAGCAGAAAGATGCGAAGAGTTACCAGCTGCGCTGCTTGCTTGTCAGCCTTCAGCGTAAAAAAATAATTCTTTTGCTGAAGCAGCTCTAACAAATGTGAAGACCAGAGGGGGTCTTACCCACCCTAACGTCAACATATTTGACCTTCTAAAGCATACGGAGCGGTTTTTTGTTGAATATGTAGACTGCCACATGGTGTACTGGGACACCATAGACGCAGTAATAGATACATACACGATGACATTCCCATGTGCTGATCACAAGGAAGAAGTACTCGCACAGCTCCTTCACTATTACGTCAGCATGCGTATTAGGCAGCATTGTAAGCACACCAATGCAGTCATGACAAAGCAGTGTCAAGAAAAAAAGAAACAGGCCAAGCTGTGCTCATCCTAGATGATAGAGGATGATTCGCTCAGTGTATCGTCCAAATAAACGAATGCAGTGATCATCACAATTGCAGTGACGGTCTTGGCTCTTGATTACACGAAAGTAGCCCAGTAGGTTGTGATTCACTGTGTTTTGTGCGTAACCTAGCGACTACAGGAAATCACATCTCTCAGAGAGGCTACTTGTAGTAATAAATTTGTTTGTTCAACAGAATGGCTATTCAGGCCGCATTTGAGCAAAAAAAAAAAGCAAATTGTGCTGTTAATGTCCCGAAGGGGCATATGGGCATTAATAGATGCCGCAATGGAGGGCTCCAAACTTAGACCACATAGGATTCTTCACATCACACAGCACACGGGCACCTTTTGCGTTGTTTCGCGGCCACCGCAGCCGGCATTACACCTACGTTCTCGGGCCTAGTGCTAGAGACAACCACTCAGCATCGTCGGTGCCGACCTGAGGGATAAGATTGGCAGAAACAACGCCAGTGGCATTTCCAGTAACTATTTGCGTTTCGCGTACCTAATTGTGGACTGCACTTGCTATTAAAAAGCCGCAAATGGACACGTGGATTTTTGTTTTGGTCCCGGCGTTCGCGTGTATAGCGGCAGTGGCGTTCTGCAATACAGCACAAGAGCGCGGGTTCTATTCGCGGCTGCGGAGTAAGTATTTCTGATGCAGGCGAAATGCGGAAACGTCCTTGAGGTTTCTGTGCAAATTAAAGAACTCCAGGTGGCCGAAGTTAACCATGTTCTCAACACGGCGGTCATCTCGCAGCATTGGCGCAATACACTGCTCAAGCTATGTTTGAATGCACGCGTAGGTTCTTCAGGCCAAATGTGGGCGCGTTGAGTCCGACCTTTTATATTTAAGAGGCAGTGTAGTTAACTATGCTCACAGCAGTCGCGCCGATGAACGAAAAAAAAATTTGCTATGAACGCATTTCGATAACGAGCTCGGAAGCAGCACAGGGCTGCGTCCTCGCTGCTGTTCCGCCCATTCATACAGTCTCAGCAAGAAAAACACGAAGTAGCCCAAAATTATTTGGTGTAGACAGCAGTTTCAATCCTTCGTTGTCTTGCCGCACTTCACAAAGCACGCGTACACGCAGCGGCACCGAAAGATCCCGTGGCATCTGCATTACGGCTGCCGAAGCTCGGCGACTAGGGGCCCCGGGTGCGTAGCGCCATCTGTCAGCGTTCGAGAGAAGCGCAGGGAGCGGCGAACAAGTCCTGGTCGCGCCGCCGAGCGCAGTGTCAACACCTAAATATATTCTTACACCGTGACCTCAAGCAAACCTTGGCACTGTTTTATAAATTTTGAAAACAAGTATATTGGAACCTTTGCTTCAGCCTTACAGGACTTGGCTGACAAATGATCCAATACGCAGCCCCATGATTAATTAAGAAACTAACTTCAACATGTTTTTCAGTACAAAAACCTAGTCTCTGAACACTCCAAGAATATTTTCTGTAAGCGTCTTTCTATTTCTTCAGTGTTATTATGTGTATATGCATTTCAGTTTGCACGTGTCTTTTGGTAGCGAAACATCCTATGTGTGTTAATGAACACTCGTGAGCGTTTACCATAGGTGGTTGCATTTGAAAATTTTATTCCCCTCTTCTGCTTTGTGCTCTTTACCTATTTTTTTTCTTTACTGCTTGTGCTTGCTGTATGCCCTCCTCATATCATAGGGATGTGACGAAATCTGACTCGACATAATTGTCTTACCGATACAAATGGCTTAGTAGTCTTATAAATCTAATACTGCTCATGTTGCCGATACTGGCAAGCATCAGACTGATACAGAGTTGTGGTGCAGTTTTCATATACAATAATAACGCATTCTGACGTGCTTACCAAACAATGTGAAACATTTAGACTCTTTTATAAGCATAGCATTCATATTGTGTTTAGAGTACAATCAAAATTATGCTTGATATGTATCTGGTCTAAAGGGCAACTGCACCACTTTTTGAAAATTCCAAGCTACTCAAGGATTCAAATCTATACAAGCTGTAGGTAAAGCATGCCAACAGTTCTGGCGTCAGCATTTAAAATATTGACATATTCAAAGATTAAGTTTAACCTTTTCCTCACAACACCGGAGGAGTGCAGAGAAGGTTGGTGTGACATCACGGAAGGCCAGATTTCAAATGTTCACTGTCGTCGACCACCCCCTGTCGTGCCTTGTTACGTGCTGCTCAACAACGGTAGGCGACATTTGCTTTCGACGACCTTAGATTTTTTTCCTTGAAAACAAGCCTTGATGCATTGGAAATGTAGCGGTACCTTCGATGACATCATAATGCAGACCCCAACTTGGTGCTATGCGCTGCGGAGAAGCTTCAACGCCGTCAGGATTTCAGACAGCATTTACATCGTCATTTCAAATACTCGCCCGAAAGGACTTTGCATGCTTTACCTTCAAGTTTCATACATTCACCCCCTTTAAGCTCTTCTAATTTCTGAAACCTATGCAGTTGCTTTTTCAATGTCAAACTTGGCTAGTTATGAAACTTACTATATTTGTGCCATTAAAATGCTGATGCTTGAAATCATCTGCTTCCCAGAGCCTCCATTGCTAACGAGTAAAGCTAGCACAAGGAAGCATGCCTTTTCTAGGCACATAACTTTCATCCTTAGAAGCACCTGATGTAACATCGCTCCATCCATTGCGAGATGAAGTCCCCTCCAATATCTCGCCTATTAACCATGTCCTCCTGCTCTAGATGCGGCCACCTTATCCCTGCGAATTAAACTAATCTGACCTGCCCACCTGACTCTCTGCTATGTCTTTCTTGCAACAGAATCTATTCCTTTAGTATAATGGATCATCAGTTATCCGTCCTCCACATACTCACTGTGTACATTTCCTTGATTTCAGCTAGCATTTCCTTACCTCCTACTTGCTCCCTAACTCATTAGGATATCCTCAAACCCTTTATCGTTGCCCTGCCATGTTACTTTCCATGCTTCACTGCGCTGTCCTTAATTAAAATACCACCCTGAGTATCACTCTCAGAGTTTTCCCTCATAAGTGAGTGCAAACAAGATATCATGCTTTCCTCTTGAGGAAAATAGGTTACCTGGTTTTCATGGCTCAGTTCAGAATATTTGCCAGCTACGCTACACTACTGATCTCAATAAAAGTCCGACTCCGGGGCCACTTTACTATTCTATACACATGAACACATCACGAGAGGCACGTTTTGAAGACTGTGTCATGTGCCTGTGCGTGCTTAACAAAATTAAACGTTTTTCTTCCTTTTTCCACACTCAACATGGACAAGAATAAGCTGGATGGTCTCCGCCACAGTTCACACAATATGTTAGAAGGTGGAAGTGATCTGGGCTAAAGGATGCTGCTGATGCCCAAAATTTTGAAATTGCCAGAACTGCCTCTGTTCACATAAACTGGGCTCCAGGGGCGGATTTATGCCGCGATGGGGAGGAAAATCTTTCCCAAGCAAGACATTTCACATAGGCAAACCAAACTGAACCCTATCTTTCAGACAAAAAAGCGCCCGTAAATACATGGTCCAAATGTGATTCTCCCCCCAAACCACCTCCTCCAGGAGTGACCCATAAGTCTACCACTGCTTGGCCCATGCCCATTTCTGTAACAACTAATGCCAATGGGGTGCAGAGTGCTTTTCATGTCAGGTGTGATTTTTGTTTTAGGAAGGGGCATAGAACTAAATTTAAAAAACAACCTTTTTATTTTCCTCACATCACATCATTATTTTTTACACAGCAATTACAAAATGGTATTGTGAACTCAGACATTTTCTTTTTATAGACATCAAAACTTTTTCAAAATAAAAATTTGCTTCGTGTTCGTAGACTTGTGGGTTGTTGATGTTTTGCTGAAGGCACCGAGTTTCTGTAAATTTGGGCTGAGCCCGACAAAAACATTGCTTCTGCAGCCAAATTGTTCAGGCTATAAATTTGCACCACGCTGTATTGGGCGAGTTGGATGCAGTTCATCTTGAAGACGAGCCAAAAGCAGACAAAGGACCGGCAAAAGAGAAGATGACACGGACACTGTCTAACAATTGAAGGTTTAATGGAAAAATCAGAAAATATATAAGGTGAAAACGCATGAAACTTAAAACGAAAGAAAAACAGAAAAACATCAAGAATTAACTGCACAGGAAAGGCACTTATTAAGGAATGCTGTCTCGTTTCTCTGCAAAGCAACAGATGGTTTTGCTACACACGTGTACGAGTTCTTAGCGATGCAACATGCTGTGAAAATTTGCCTGCCTATCTGGTTACTACTCTTGCATGCTATCGACGTGTTATGTAAGTCCCGCACGCAGAGATGACCTTCATGTTCCTTGCATTCGTAGCAGTGTAGCACGAGGTTATAAGAAGGGGATTTTTTCCTTGTGAAGAAATTTTTCACACTCTTTCAATCTGACGTTTCAGCACCTAGCCGTTTGAGCGCATTACAAAGGAACCCTACACACCACCCCTTCGTTGCAACTAATGAACTTGTCTACATGCGACACAGTGCACCTTTGAACCTCCTTTCTGGAAGAGGCCGGTACCAGCCTCTTATTCACTGCAGCAAACACTTTCTAAACTTTATGAATGGCGGAGAACACCACCTGCACATTGTGTCACGCTGCGATCTTTCCTAGACGATGAGAGACACCGTGCAGATACCCAGATGGACACGACCTTCTTCTGTGTCTCTTCCTGGTGCCCCTGAGGGGAAGGTGTAGCCTTTTTCTTCAGCTCTCCAACGAGTCTTTCCGCCAACCGAGCAAGGTTCTTCTCTTAAATTTGGCACTGCAGGCATACTGAAGTCACTATAAGAACTGCAAAATAAGTCATATCAGCACACTACTTTTGGCTCTGGGACTCAGCTAAAGTGCCTTAGAACAAAGATGTTTCAGGCGTTTTTTTTGGTCTGCTCTATCCTTTCAAAGGATAATGAGGATGAGGAAATTAAGTGTTCCCATGCAGTTTTCTGCTCTACCTATGGCACCACTCACCCACCGTATATAACAATTAAGCGTGAATGGGTGTAAATGTCTCCCTACTCTCCTATGGAGAGAAATATACGTTAAGATTCACAAGACTAACTTGAGCTCCCTAGAAATTGGAAAAAAAATTTAATTGTAAACTATGTGACTTAACATCCCTCAGCGACGCGTGAGCTATTAGGAACACCACAGCGGTGGACACCAGATTAACTTTGACCAGCTGGGGTTCTTTAGGGTGCACGTGCAATGCCCAGCAATTGAGGTTTTCTGAATTTCTCCTTGACTGAAGTCATACTGACCTAGCCACATGCCGCGGTAAGGCCGCTGACCTAGTGGTTCAAATTGGAGGAGTAGATAGAACAGCAGCACGAAAAACTATTTTGTAAAAAGGACTCGAGAAAGAAAAAAACTTGCAAAGACAAAGCTAGGAAAATGCGGTAAATATCTTTACTCTGTTAATATCCTACAAGAATCTGCTCGAGCATTTCGAAAAACAGAACCCAAAGCTATCTGCACCCAGTTTATACATTTTACATCACTGCATATATCCTCATATATGCAACCAAGATATACAATGCACCATTTCCAAACGCAGTTCTCACTCTGTCAGACAAGAAATAATGATCTAATTCTAGACGAAGAAGGATAGGGTTTTCGCATAGTTCACCTGAACAGACATGTGAAAGCATGTGTTTAGCCTGATTGGCTCATGGTTTTGTTGTACTAGGTCGTCGGCAAGTCTGGCAAGGATATTAGACGAGGTTAAGCTCTGATCGAGGCTAAGGTGAACCGATCTATTCACGCCTGCAAGCTGATGAAGATGACAAAATGCAGTGCATAGTGCAAGAGTGTGTTGTACTTTAACACGAGGCGTGATCGGCTGTGCCGACAGCTGTGTGCACTAGAGAACTGGCCATCGAAGCTGACCTGTTCGTTTGAAAAACAAAAGTAGGAGACTTTTATTCCAGGCCACACTGCTGGAGAGCTTATTTACAGAAACATGCGCAGACATGCAATTCTCTTTATGTGACAGTAACCAATGGAAGCCAGACAAACAGTCTGGCTAGAGAGCACTTCAGGTCTTTCGTATTTGAAGGCTTTATGGAATTTTCATAACCATAAAAAAAAAACAATTTTGAGGGGCGGGCAGAGAGAACTTTTTTTGCTTTCAATAGCTTGAAGCATCAGAGTGGCATCGAGCACAGTGCGCCATCGAAGCCCTGTATGTAGTTAGAAATTGCACTCGATGAAATTGCTATGCACGCCAAATCTTCTGAGATCCTGCATGATAACTCTTTCCCCCTTGTGGAACAGTGGATAGCTGAGTTAGTCGAGACAGCCTGATGATGACGGTGGGCGTGTCCTTTGAATCAGGTGGGCACAGCTGGTGTGGTGCCCAGCCAGAGTAGACAAACACATGCACATAGCACACACAACTAGTTACTCCCTACACATAACGCATGCACATGCATGAACAAACACACACATATAGACAGCTGGAACAGAAATGACTGCAGCACATCGTAAGCTTGGTGGCCATTTCAGTGACTGCTGCCACATGACACCCCCAACCAGTGTTTTTAGAAGTGCTCCTAGTATCGTCGGCACACAGCACCGAACAGCCAGCAAGGTGCTTCTCGATGGTCTCCACTGGGACTCCGATATTACGTTTGCTGCTGTGATCGCGATCCAGTTCCTCTAGCTGGGTGGGAAATGGAGACCCAAACGCCTGTAGAATTTGTCATCCGCGGTGGACTAGAAAGGCCTTGGCAGGAGAGAGCCAAGTGTTCCGCAGTTTTGTCTGCTTGCCCACACATTCAGCATAGCGCCTGATCAAATCGGCGCCATGGAAGGTAAGGGCAGCTTTTCGGTAGCCTTGTGAAGGCCGTAACGGATTTCCAGCGAGCATCTCCACTCCCAGACATAGGAACTATAAACTCTGGGCGAAGGTCTTATTTTCCAAGGTTAATTCTCAATCCGCCGTGTTGCTTCCAGCCAAACAGGCAACCACAGTCTTCTTGGAGCTGAGCCGTCGGTTCAAACGAGTAACCACATTCTGGCAGTCGCTCAGCAGAAATTGCAAATCCTTGGCGGGTATTCCACAGGCAGTACTAGATCGTCCGCGAAGGTTTTACCCGGCAGTTAGCGGTCGTCATCCATGCCAGCTGAGGCGGAAACCGATGTGCGACCTTAGCAGCTCTCGCTCGATGCTCACCGACGACAGACACCCTTGGCGCAGACCTTTCTTCACTGCGATGGGGCCGATCGAGGACCCGAAGTGCGCGACGACCGTGTTTTCCTCACAGAGACGTACAATGTCGACCAGCAGATGCTCCGGAGGCCCCAGGTCCGAGTTCGACAGGGAGGTAAAAATATGGGCAAAAGCACGGCATGGGGTACGCTGTCGTACTCTTGCTCGGCATCGAGTATCTCCGTGTGGGCGAACTAAGTCCCTCTGAGCCGACGGTCTGGACGAATTTCAATTCATTTTATACAGTTCATGGGTGCGAACTCCGCCGCAAGCCATGGCCGCCGCCTCGCCTTAACACATGCGCTTTAAAGACATTTCGACCAAATTTTAAAACAAAACCTAACAGTTGTACTATTATAGGAGATTATTTAAGCTGTAATTGAATATTACAAACGGTTTATGTTGATTTTATGCGCCCTTTTGTTTATTTATGTTGTCACGTGGGTATCTGCGTGTCACGAGCGATATAGCCCCCTACGTCGCTGTTGACACGCGCATGTCAGAATCCCTTGGCTTTTTTTAATGATAACTCAAGAGGCAGTGCCCTACTTTTTGAAGCTAGGTCAGGGTGTCTTGGAACGCGCAGCTACAAAAAGAAATTTAACGAAGAAGATGACACTTGTGCAGTATTTGGTAGATCTGTGGAAGCAATTGAACACCTCATAATTAAAAATGATGGTATCCATCCGGATGTCGATGCAAGCACAGTCACTCTTCCTGAGGCCCTAGGGTTTAAAGATAACAATGATCATGTAAATAAATCTGCAGTGGAAGTTAGCAAAAAGCGATTGGAGGATTGGTGGCTGAAAAGCAGAGATGTGGCATAATGTTAGAATTGTAGGAAACTGTAGGTAAAGATGATAGCGATTCTGAATGAGAATTGCCAACACAGTAAACAAAAAATAATAAAGAAAGAAAAGCTGCGCATGGTGGCAATTGCCACCGCCCCGTTTCAAAGGGGGCGCTCCCATCCATCCATCCATCCGGTTGGAGCGCAGCTGAAGCGGTTGCTGGGCAACGCTAACTCAAGGTAGTTTGGTAGCCGCACCGCCACTAGCATACGTACGCGACGCGCCGAGCTGGGCTCCAGTGGTGTTTTCGCAACAAAAAGTCATCGCGAAAACCAGGTCAAAGGATGTCGAAATGGAAGAAAAGGAACAACTAAATAGTGCTCCTCCAACCGATACAGCCGCCGCGGTGGCGCAGTGGTTATGGTGCTCGCCTGCTGACCCGAAAGACGCAGGTTCGATCCCGGCCGCGGCGTTTGAATTTCTTTGGAGGAGAAATTCTAGCGGCCCGTGTACTGTGCGCTGTCAGTGCGCGTTAAAGAACCCCAGGTGGTCGAAATTTCCGGATGCCTCCACTACGGCGTCTCTCATAGCCTTAACCGCTTGGGTACGTTTAACCCCATAAACAAAACCATGAAACCAATACAAATACTATGTTCCGAATATTAAATGAATGAAAACTGGAAACATATGTTAGGATATGCAATAAAAAAAAAGATCTCCTGGTCAAAGAGCATATCGTCAAAGGGACAAGTCTTTGTGGGAAAAATCGCCCACTTTTGCTTCTAAACTGGTTTTGCATGAGTCAATCATGTTCCCGCCGTCTTTCTTCTCCCGATTAGAGACGCCTTGGTAAGAAGAGGGTATGAGTAGTATCCGCATGGCCCTCCCGGTCAGAAGACACATGATTTGCTCGTCACACCAGAGACACGTGCGCCGGTGACGTATGCAGGGTGAGGTGTATTGAAAGTGGGCGTTTTCTTTTTTTGGTTTCTACTTCAGCAGGTATGGAAAGGCGCAGCACAAAGATGCGGCTCTAGATGCACGTGAGAAAGGAAGGAACGGGTGTTGGGTATTCTTGGACACAATTATTATGTGGTGCGGGGCGACTGGTTGCGGGAGGGAGGCGCTCTTGAAGGGGCGTGGCGACGCCTTGTGCTGTTCTGAGCCATACCATTCACTCACTTGTTCTCTATTTCGTTTCTGCGAGCTCTGCGGAGCATGAGGCAAGTCTCGGAATGCCGTCCAATGTTTATGTTCTGGGTTAGCTAAGAAGTGGATTGGAACAGTGTAAAACTTCGACTGAAATTTTGGTCATGTCTCGGGTACCTTTGGGGTCGGTGCAATCTAGATGACCGGTAGCTCCATGCGCTCCCTAAAGAAGCTCCAAGCGTAATTCTTACCCTGCTTCTATTTTTCAGCTTTTTGTTACACCAGTGCAAGTCGTCAGGCACTTCCCAAAGAGATTTCGTCCATTAGGTCTTCATCTCTTTCTATTTGGGGCAACGAGGAATATTTACCTGATGAAAAAGATGCCCACAAATCAAGCTAGAAAAATGCATAGCCGAGTGCCCCACTGGAGAGACATTTAATGGATAACAATCCTCGCGTCCTGAAGAGCAAACCATGTGTCCTTACTCTTCTCCGCAAATGAGGGGTATACCAAAAAAAAAACACGAAATATAAACGCAGATAAAAAATTATGGGGGCATCTGAGCAATTCTTATGATTAGTACCTGCCAGGGCATTGCTTTTTGCTGAGTTGTTTTTGGTGGCTTGGGCGCTGAATGTTCTGTCGTTGCAGCAGCTCGCTTAGCACGTTTCGCTGCTTTAGGTTCGCCACGTATTTCATCGGCAGTGAACTGCCGCCTTCGGCCACGCTTTCCTGCCTTGCCTGTCGATGTAGATGCGAGAGATTGAACTTGGACGACGAAGGCTCCGTAGCACCGCAACCTCAGTCACCGAAAGCTGAACGCCAAATGTCGGCGGTGCCGGGATATCTCTTTTGTGTAATATCTAGCCACGTTTGCACGAATACGACAGTGGGGCATCGTATTTCCTAGCGTATCTCGCCGAGGCGACCCGCCATCAGGTCAGGCGGTAGAGATATTAGTTTGGGCTTAAAAAAAGAAATAAGAAAATAGTGCCCTGCCCGCACCGTCATACGGCACAGTGGCATATCGCCCAGTGCCTGAGCCTGTTCTTTGTTATACAGGTGAGGGATATTGTATAACAACGCGAGGCATGCAGTGGGGCGCCGAAATCTGTTTCCGTTCATCACGGAAGTCGTCTTTCCCTTCTCGGAAGGGGAGAGTCGCATTGATGATGATGATGACGTCACTCGCGTGCGGCGTCTCTGCCACGCGTGCCTTCCAGTCTAGGTAGTTCTGGCCTGCCATGGCTTACTGGCTACGTCGGGGTTTCCGCATAACGAGCCTTGTCACACAGGGGGGTTTCGTGACACTTTCACGAAGGGCACTTCTCTTGAACGAATGACACTTTTGGTGCGCGAGCCGCCACGGTGGCTCAGTGGTTATGGTGTTCGGCTGCTGACCTGAAAGACGCGGGTTCGATCCCGGTCGCGGCGGTTGAATTTCTTTGGAGGAGAAATTTAGAGCCCGTGTACTGTGCGATGTGAATGCACGTTAAAGAACCCCAGGTGGTCGAAATTTCCGGAGCCCTCCACTACGGAGTCTCTCATAGCCTTAGTCGCGTTGGGACGTTAAACCCCATAAAACCAAACCAAGCTTTTGCTGCGCGCAGTCACACGGCAAAAAGGAGTGTTATTTGGTAATGATGGCAGTGGCGAGAGATGTTGCAGTAGCTTCGAGAATTTTTTTTTTGTGTTATTACCTATAAAATACAATTTTTTCGCAAGTGTAGTTACTCCGAGTCAATTTTCAGATTTATTTCCACATCTGACTACATGTTCACGACGAAAAGCGTCACGATCCGTTACAAGTAATACCCCTGCTACACCGGGGTTTGGAATGCCTTCTAACTGAATGTCAATCGACTCGACTGCCGCATTGTGCTGCTAGACAAATTTTTTTACAGCATTCGGCTGAGATACATTATAGTCCAGGGAGCTGCGCGAATTCATTCGAGATATTGGGATGCCTCCAAAGCTCGAACACAGCCCGCACTACCCGCACTGACCTACAGCCGTCGCCATCGCTTCGCCCCCCCCCCCCCCCCCCCTCGGCCCTCCCGCCACAGCAACACCGGAGTGCTCTGGTTTTGTGGATGTTGATTTTAATAATAACAACGCCTCTATTCGTGTATCACACGGTACAGAACCGTGGAGGCCGACTGTAAAAGTTGTCATAAATGACAGCTTGACAAAGGCGCATGCCCCAAGCACTAGACAGCGGTACAGTGGTATTGCGTATTAAAAACAGAAAACACAGTACACAATACGCCCTGATCAATGAAATTCCACTCTTGCAGAGTGAATAGAGCACATGGAATTAGCTTGTTATCAGGCAGAAAGAAAAGACAAAACAAATTCACTGAACGCAAAAAAGTTGCAAAACTGCATACACAATTGTAGTAGAGTTAGGCTGGAGAGAACAATCGTAATTACCATCCACTCGCCCTATGGAAAGGAGGTTATATTAAAACTCCCTATGGAAACAACTTGAGTGCATATACAATTACAACGGCTAAGCCAAGCAAGGTCACAAGGAGAAAGGATTTAACGGAAAGAGATGTAGGTTGAGAACAAAAAAAAGCCTACAAAACAGGCCTCAAATGAAGTAGTCCAATGCGGCTCGTCACTGACGAAGCCAAAGACAATCATTCGGAGATGCAATATTTTCATGTGTGTTGTTCGCTTTTTTGCTTCTCTTTAGCAAATAGTTTGTGCACACGCTAAATGAGTGCTTGAAGACCATAGTACATGACTGAACATTAACTGTATAAGCGCGAAATTTCCCCAGAAATGCACAGGTGAGGACGACTGGACTCCTTTGCTCTTGTTTACGTCGCTGTGTACACACTGCTAGTGCTCGGTTGCATGACATAATACACGAGCTGCGCATCACTTATCTTAATTAATCTCACTGTTGTACCGGTTGTACTCTTGCTTATTTACTAAGCTCGACAACTCTGTAGGAAGCGCCGATGTGACTGCGCGCCTGGGAAATACTCTGTAGCCTGGTTGCTGATATGGCGTAGGATCGGCGCTTCTCGGTAATCGTTTCTGCTTTCTCCGATAAGAAGAGTAGCTCATTTTAAATCAGTTTACGCAGAAACATATTCGGTGACCATTCATTGAAGCGGCCTTATTTTTCACCCAGAAGCGGCGGCAGCGATTGTTGCCAGCTGCCCAAAACACTGAGCTGCAGTCTGAGTCCCACTGGCGCTTCCCGGTCAGCGCATGCGCGTCCTGTAAAGTAACCGACAGTCGATTTCAGATCACTTTTAGCAAAACTACACTCGCTGTCCATTTGGGTTCGCTGAAACTTGAGAATTCGCTCTCCACAATCGCCGAAATTCAGTACACACACCCTGTGGACTCATTAGACCCATCGCGAAAGGGGGTCGTCATCTGCAAAGCGGGAGTAGCTGTTCAAGTGCGCGCATTACTTTCATTTGCATACGAATTAAAACATGCTTTCATTAAAATGCGCTATCAAGGAAATAAAAAGGAGGTTTCTAATTCCCAAAACAAAATTTTTGAATGTCGGAGAACTGCTGTTCAGGCTACGCACTCGCCTTGCCGGACCTAGAGGAGTTAGCATACCAAACCCACTACGAGGAAAGTACGTTCTGAAGCGAGTGTCACTAAAGCTCATCGTGTGCCAGTGCGCAAATGACACTTTAAGCGAATGCCACTTGTCGAAAGTGGCACTAAATGAGCCATTGTGGCAGGAGTATAATGCTCTCGCGTTAAACTGTTCCAATCCGTGCTAAATCTGGAATACCACATTGCAGTAATGCATGCGTAGTGTGCCGTGTTTTGTAGCAATGTATAGATGTCGAGCGTTGTCACTACAGAAAGCTTTATCAATTTGTCTCGTTCCTTCTTCCATTTCGCTTCCATTTCGGGCTGTCGCCAAGGGCGCCTTACGCGTGAAGTCTTCAAGGGAAACCTCGTTTATTGTTCTGGCTTCTATGGCCAAGTGTTCGACGGCGTGTGGTGATGACTTGACTAGACTACATGCTGAAAACGCTGCTGCATGAAATCAACGTCGCTTTTCAGTTCTCGGTCGCTGTTTGTGAAGGGGATCTCGGCGCCTCTTTGCCGCGACAAATGCCCCGGCCCGCTGTCGCCTTGTCATGGCGCCAGGCGAAAGTGCGCCTCTTCGGACGGCTTCTTCCACCTCTGTTCCCATTCCTGTCGCAAACTCCGCCTTACTGTGTACCCTAGGCCATCCATTTAGTGTCCATGTCTCTTGCCTCAGTTTCTAGTCTTTTCGTCTTGCTGTTCTGCCATGAAGGAGTCGCTTCTCGCAGCTCAGCACAGTGCTAACTTTTGCAAGTTTAAATTCCTTCTAGAGACATGCGTTGGTGACTTATGGCGATAGTCGAGCTGTGTACAATGCCACACACTTTTATGGTTGCCCCTTAAAGGTTAGAAACACGCTGGAACTTCAAATTATCCCACATGTACTTTTTTTCGGGTGGCTTCTTAAGTCAAGTCGAAGGTGTAGCATCGAAATGCATGCCTGTATTAATACACGCTTGAACAATACTCACGGCCACAAGAGAAGAGCATCGGACAAAAACAAAATATATCAACTGATCGCATTTCTGGAGTGTAGGAAACTGTCTCCTCGTTTTCCGTCACTCTTTGATTTTCTGAGTTCTGTTACTATAATTTTACTTGGTCCATGGGGCAGACAGCGCACTCACTTATTCCTCAGTCAAGGTTGCCATAAAGAACAATACTTCTCTTGCATTCTTGATCACCGATTTTGCGAATACAGTTTTCTCAAAATTCAGCGCATGTTGCCAGCGCGATATTCGGTAAATCGGCCATATGGCGCCACGCAGATATGCAGACGCCCGCTACGTGCGCTTTCGGGGCTCCTGCTTGCGTTCATGCGTGGTGCGTGGGTGTGTGCAAACGTGTAGCATAGCGCGTGTGTAGCGAAAGATATGCGCAACGTAGCACAACGTAGGGACGTAGCACAATCTGCCGCGAATCTTTGTAGCGTTTGTTTGTAGTGTTTGTTCATGCTTCAAGGCTGCCGGCACGCCGCTTTATCGCTTCGTTTGTGACGCAAGACGCGCCTAGATGTATCTCGACTGATCGCATCCAGGCCGAGCTGATTCTACTTTGCGCCACAATGTCTCTAGTACCTTTCCAGCACGGCCGACAGCTGCAAGGATACTGTTCGACGACCGCCGAGCACGCTTGTTGCTACGCCGCCGCCGAGTTGTTCAGTTCCTTGCGGGCGAAAGTCAGCCCAAATAAAGAGTTCCGTTTGGAAGACATTCTCGCTGTTTTCCTGTTCGCCCGACTGCAGTCACCACTACGTGACATCTGGTGGAGGTGCTAACGGATGTCCCGGTCTTACTCCCGGAGGGGAGTACGTGTCGTCAACCCGTCTTTCCCGTTCGCCTTCACCGTACACCGCGCGTTTTGCATCACCGGGCCGCAGCTAAGCCACGGCTGTCCTAGAAAGGTCCCCTAGCCCCCGTAGGGGAAACTAAACAGAACAGCCTGTGGAGGTCAGGTTGCTTGCCGAGGAAAAGACGAAGATCCTCCAGCGACCACGCCGTATAAAGACGTCGCACCTACTACGCCGACGCCGCATACAATGACAACCTCGACCACGACGCGAACCACCTTCAAAACGACGCCGTCATCAGGAAAAGCTTCGACCACACGCTCACCCACAATTCACATACGTACCCAAGGAAGCCGCAACCCGACGCCGAACACGACGTGCAACGCCAGAGCCAGGACATCCGACTTAGAAGTCGTAATCGACGGCCGGAAAGTTACCGCTCTCCTCGGCACAGGAGCTGATTATTCGGTGATGGATGGACCATTCGCTGCGCAGCTGAGGAAAGTAACGACAGCTTGGGACGGCCCGCAAATTCGCAACGCAGGGGGCCACCTCATTACGCCATCAGGCCGATGCTCGGCGCGAGTGACTCTCAAGAGACATGCCTATCGCGCAACCTTCGTAGAGCTGCGGCAATGTTTCCGCGAAGTGATCTTGGGCATGGATTTCTTTAATGAACTACAGGCAATCATCCAAGCTGATCTGCGATCCAAGCTGATCACACTTTCCACGGACGACGTCATCCCGTCGATGAGGACTCCGGAACATCACGTTGCACTTAGTGTCCTGGAAGAAGTGAGTGTGTCGCCCCGCTCAAGCGTCATCGTCACCGTAGGCGCCACGGGAGCGAATAACACTGTAGCCATTATCGAGGGGAACATGCAGTTGCTTCTCGACTGAGGAATCGGCATCGCAAGAGGCATCGCACAATTCCGCAAAGGGCCAGCCGAAGTACTGCTGACTAACTTCAGCGAAGAATACCGGCACATTAACAGAGAAACGGCGATTGCTTTCCTCGACGAAATGTCCGATGCACCTCAATAGCGGCTACTGGCAAATTGAGGTCGATGAAAGAGATCACGAGAAGACCGCATTCGTCACTCCAGATGGCCTCTTCGAGTTCAAGGTGATGCCGTTGGGTCTCTAGTCCGCTCCAGCGACATTTCAGCGAATAATGGATGCAGTGCTGGCAGGCCTGAAGTGGGAGATTTGTCCGCTATATTTAGAAGACGTTGTTGTCTTCGCCTCGAACTTTGAGGAGCACCTAAAAAGGCTTCGAACAGTACTAGACGCAATCAAATCGTCCGGCCTAACTTTGAAAGCAGAGAAATGCCACTTTGTCTATGAAACGCTGCTTTTTCTAGGCCACATTGTTAGCATGGAGGGAGTACGCCCAGACCCGCAGAAAACAGCTGCCATCGCAATGTTTCCGCAACCGGCCGATAAGAAAGCTCTGCGCAGATTTTTCGGACTGTGAGCATACTACCGACGATTTGTGACGAAATTTTCGCGCATCGCCGAGCCACTGCCCCACCTGACAAAGGCAGACGTGCCATTTAAATGGGAAGTGTCGTGTATAGTGGTTGAGTGCGGGCGCGAGAGATGGCGCCACCACCCTGTGTGGGGACAGGGGTGAACGCACGGAGTGGCGGGAAACGAGCGCGGGCAGTTGCCCGGTGGCTGGCGCCATGGTTGGAGGTACGGCAGTGCAATAAATGTGTGTGTGCTGTTAACAAGGGCCGTCATTCCCTTGGTAACGCGACATGGTTGCAGCGGTGTGTAAACGGTGAAGTGAACACGGAGGACGACCGAGTGGTGAGCGACCACGCATCAATCAGCCTCCAGCATGCCTGTCGAGAGAGAAGACGCCACACAAAGGGCCGCCGCAGCGCAGCATGAAAATGGCGGGAACTTCTTCAATCCCTTTGCCATCGAGCTTCCCGAAAAGCTGGACTTCCACGACCCAGCGGATTGGAAACGCTGGATTTCAAGGTGGGTACGCTACCGACTCGTATCTTCACTGCACCTCCGTGAAGAAACAACGCAAGTATATACCTTCTTGAACGCGATGGGGAAGGAAGCTGAAGATATTCTAGCGTCACTGAAGATGACAGGCGCTCAAATGGCGAACTATGCTACTGTTAAATGCAAGTTTGAGGAGCATTTCATACCCTGCACGAACATAATTTACGAGAGGGCAAGGTTCAACCGTCGGGTTCAGCAAAGCAGTGAGTCATTCGAGGCGTTCATTACAGACTTACACAAACTTGCCGAGACGTGCGAATACGGCGAACTCAAAGATGAGCTCATTCGTGGCCGCCTCGTAGTGAGACATTTGGACGTTGGACTTAGCGAGAGGATGCAACTCGATCCCAAGCTTACTCTACAGTCTGCGACAAAAATGGCGCGAAACTCAGTGGTTGTGAAAAGGCAGCAGAACTAGTTGCGCGAGACGGCTGAACAAAACGCTGTAGTTGAGGAGCTGCGATTCCCGAAAGGTTGACCAAGGTACAAATACGGGCCACGGAAAGCAGCCAAGTCTTCAGGCGGACAGGAAACCGGCCAAAACGTGTGCAAATGGTGCGGCAGTGCGCAACAGCACTTCAAGAAACAGTGCCCGGCATCGAGGAAAGTGTGCAGTTACTGTGGAAAAACCAGTCACTTTGTGTGTTTGTCTGCACGCCGGCAGTCATCGAGACGGCCTGCACGAGGAGATACCACTGCAAAGAAAGGCACCGCTAATACAGAGGAAGTATTCCTTGGGGATGTCAACAATATCGATGATCAGGAACCTTGGTTCATAACAGCATTTGTTGATGGAAGTCCCGTCCAGTTTAAGGTCGATACTGGAGCAGATTTTACCCGACCAGCAGGATTTCTGTACCCCATTGAACCCCCTAAAGGCCCTTTCAGCAGATCTCCATGGACTTGCTTGGCCCTTTCCCGAAATCAACATCTGGAAATAAGTGGTTAGTTAGTTATATGGGGTTTTATGGCGCATAATTCAACTATGGCTATCATGCGCCAAACACAAGGTTAGATGATGTTATGTTAAGTGCATAGAGGCTACATTATAATAGATTTAAAACATTGGCTTTCTTTAAAAACTTACAAACAAGTGAAAACTCGACAAGTGTTTGCTCGCCTAAAAGCAATGCGGGATAAAATGGAATGTGTTCATTGTAAAATACCGTAAAAAATGTTTTGCGAAGTTCTTCGAGATTCGAACAAGAAATTCAAATGGGATTTACTGTGAGCTCCTCACCACACATTTCACACACAGGTTTGTCTTTTTTTGTTAATAAGAAGTTATGGGTGATGTGTGTGTGACCTATCCGTAAACGACATAAAATTACTTCGATAAAACGCCGTTTATGACGGCATGATTTCCATAGTTTTAAAATGGGCTTTATGGTATGCAGCTTGTTGTTTCCTTCATTTTCCCTACAATCTTGCCACTTGGCTCTTAGTTTGCTATGTACTGACTTCATGTAATCCCTAGGAGGCAAATTCAAATGTTTTATTTCCATGGTTCTGGTCTGTGCAGCACACAAGTCGGCTCTTTCATTGTTCCTAATGCCAACGTGACTGGGAACCCAGCAGAATTTTATAACATGTTTTTGTGCTGTGACCTCTACTATATTGTGTATGATGCTTCTTATTAGTGGCTCCGTGGCATTTTTGGAGTTTAATGCTGTTAGGACGCTCAGTGAATCTGTATAAATGATGCTGTTTTTGATGTTTTCATTTGTTATTTTCTGTACCGCAACACAAATGGCACAACACGCAGCGGTGAAAACTGTAGAACATGAGGGCAGTCGTAGTGTATTTTTATTTTTTCCTTGTATTACTGCGCTTTTTACATGGGCATGAGTTTTTGACCCATCAGTATAAAATGCAGTATAATTTCTGTATTTATCTTGTAGTGCTAGGTATTCTTGTATTATGTGGTCGTGTGGCGTACAGGTTTTCGTGAGGCGTGTTAGTGTGACGTCACACACTGTGGGGAGAGTGTACCATGGTGGTAGCGCTTCGTGTCTTGGGGCAATATTTTTAATTTCATTTAGCATGTTCAGAGCGTGGCATTTTTCTTCGAAGCGTAAGAGCAACGGCTTAATCGCGTGAGGCTTGTTGTTGAAGAGTATTCAGGATGAGCATTTCGTGACAATTGGGAACAGAGATGTTTGGGCTGAGAAAGGATTTTGAGGATGTATGTGCAAGTTAGTCCAGTTCTTCGATCTTCTAAGGGAGGTTCATTTGTTTCCACATACAGACTTGCTATTGGGGAAGTTCTGTAAGCACCAGAAGACAACCTTAAACCAAGATTGTGGACAGGATCCAGTCGTTTTATGTAGGACGGTCTTGCTGAGCCATATACTATACAACCATAGTCTAACTTAGAGCGAACCAGAGAACGATATCTATGTAACAGGCATGCCCTATCAGACCCCGAGCGTTTTCTTGACAGTAATTTCAGCACATTCAGGGCCTGGGAAGCTTTTTTCTTTAAGCTGTTTATATGTGGCCAGAAAGTGAGCTTTTTATCGAAAGTTATCCCTAGAAATTTATGCTCTTGTTTGACAGGTAATGGGGTTTGGTTTAGATATAGTGTGGGGTCATCCTGTAGGACTCGTCTCAAAGAGAACAGAACCGCTACTGTTTTCTGAGGGGAAATCTAAATCCGTTTCTATCTGCCCTGGTAGCCAGTTTATTTATTGTTATTTGTATCTGTCGCTCACAGGTAGGTATGCTGGAAGACGTGCATGCTATTTGGAGGTCGTGTACGTAAACTGAGTACATTATGGATTTTGGGATTACTTTTCCTATGCAGTTCATTTTGATGGGGAATAAGGTCGTGCTGAGGATGCACCCCTGGGGTACGCCAGTTTCTTGATTAAAAGTGTTGGAGAAGGTTGCGTCTAGTTGGACTCTGAATGTACGGTTGCTTAGGAATTCGCTCAAACAGCCCAGCATCGTGCCGCGGATACCTAGGTCCGCTAGGTCGCGGAGGATACCGAACCTCCACGTGGTATCGTAAGCCTTCTCCAGGTCGAAGAAGACCCCGATGCAGTGTTGGTTGTGGATGAACGCTTCCCGAACTGTGTTCTGAAAGCGAACGACGTGATCGGTTGTGGAACGTGTCTTTTTAAAGCTGCACTGGTGTATATCTAAAAGTTGCTGGGACTGAAGTATGAAGGTTAGTCTGATGTTTAGAATGCTTTCGAACGATTTTGCTATACAGCTATTGAGTGCTATTGGCCTGTAACTGGTGGGACTAGTTGGTGGTTTCCCAGGTTTTAGGAAGGGTACTATTATTGCTTCTTTCCGTGCTTGGGGGATTTCTCCACTCATCCATATTTTATTGAAAATTTTTAGGAGGGCCTCTATGGCAATCTCATAGAGGTGAGCAAGCATGGCATAATGTATATTGTCTGGGCCTGGTGCTGTCATTTTACCGGATGTTAGTACTGTGTTTAGTTCCTGTATTTTAATAAGCTGATTGTAGTCTTCATGTATGCATTGTCCAAAGGGAAGCTTTTGTTTTTCTACTATTGTTTTGTGCTTTTGAAATGTTTGCGTTTAGTTGGATGAGCTTGAAACTGTGGAAAAATGTTCACTCAATATGTTGGCCTGCTGTTCTAATGTTGTTTGAGTACCGGGCGTTTTTAGCATTGGAAATGTGAACGGAGTAAAATTTCCAGTGAATTTCCGCACCTGCTCCCACATTTTCTTTGATGATATTGAGCTGTTTATGAAGGATATGTACTGTTGCCATGATGCCCTTCCTGCGTTGTGTCTAATGTATCGTGCTTTGGCTCTAGCCCTTTTGAAGATGAGCAAGTTTCCTGCTGTGGGATATCTGCGAAGGTTGCCCCAAGCCTTGTTTTGCTGCTTTTTAGCCAATGAGCATTTATTTGACCACCAAACTTTATGTGTTTTTCGTGATATTTCGGACGTTTGTGGGATTGCTTCTATTGCTGCAGATTAAGCATGTGACAATTTTTTTATTTCTTTCTTCTATCGTAAGGGTTTAGGCATATTCTTTTACCAGTGTGGCCTTCGTTCTGAAAGTGCTCAATCGGCGAGGTGAATTTTCCATCGCCGTGGCTTCGTAGGGAGGATGACTGTAGCTGACGTTAGCTTTAAAACTGTTGGTAAGTTATCACTTCCCCGAGGGTTGTCTAAAACATCCCAAATAAAATCATTAAGAACCGAATGCAAATGCTAAATCGAGGCAGGTCATTTTTCCAGAGCTGGGGTAGCAGTACGTGGCTTTTCCCGTATTCATTAAACATATGTTATTCGAAAGAATAAAATCCTCGATGAGCTGACCCCTGGAATCAGTATGGTCACTTCCCCAGAATGAGGAGTGTGCGTTAAAATCCCCAATTATCACATATGGCTCAGGCAACTGTTCCAGAAGTTCTTCTAGGTCATGCATGGTAATTGTGTTGTGTGGTGGTATGTACACAGAGCATATTGTTATTATTTTATGGCTAATTATGTTTACTGCGACCGCTTCTAAGTTTGTCTTTAATGATACCTCTCTTGCAGGGACATCGCTTTGCGTAATGATAGCGACGCCTCCCGAGAGTCGGCCAGCTTGCACTCGGTCTTTCCGGAAAATATTATATCTGTTTAGGATGTTTGTGTGCTGTGGCCCAAGGTTCGTTTCCTGCAGGAACACAGCTAGCTGTAGGTGCCATTGTTTTGAGCATATCGGTTATGTCTGTGTAGTTTCTGTGTAGACCTCTACAGTTCCACTGTATTAGATAAGCCATTGTGAAAAGCTGGGGATTGGGGAAAGTTACTTATTCTCAGGAGCAGTGATTCGTGGTTTCCCTTTTTTCTCTAAGGAGTCTCGCCGCCGCTGCAGCGGTGGCGAACCAGGAGTTGTATCCATCGCCACTTTCGTGGCGCCGGATTTCCGCGGAGAATCCGCGGATGCGTGTGTTTTAGATATCGGCGGACTTTCGCTGACGTCCATGTCCTCCACGGTGGAAGTGGAGGATGCTTCCTTTTTGCGATGGCCCGTGGCCTTCGCATTCGTCTTTTTTGTTGCCACCTCTGAACCCGGCCCTGCTCAAGTGGCAGAGTCTCTTGGGCCAGCCGTTGCCTTCTGAGAGGGGTGGGGCGACAGGTCCAGTTCAGCAGAGTTGTTCTGGGTGTCTGTCGCCGAGGATGCCGCTGCTTAAAGTGGGGCCTGAGGGCCTCCGGCGAGGATTGCGTGGTCTTCTCGCGAAATTTTCAGCCCTGTGAACTGTACCACCGACTTCTGTGGTGGGGACTTGGGTATCGAAATCAGGTCCACGGGATCGACTTGTGTGCCGACAGAAACTGAAGCCGGCGGCGCTCCCCGCGTCACCGCTTCAGAGTATGTCCCTTTCTGTTGGAAAGAGACGCGTTTTTTTGCTCAAGGTAGGACGGGTTTTCTGTGGTCTTCGAAGTTATGATTTGTTTTCCTGTTTTCCAGACTGGGCACGACCTGGAGTACGCGCCATGTGCGCCATTGCAGTTGATGCATTTTGGAGTGCGTTCGCATCTTTCCTCTGTATGTGCGTCTCCTGCGCATGTGACACAAGTGGGTTTACCCCGGCAAGCCAACATGCTGTGTCCAAAGCGCTGGCACTTGAAACATCCTCTGGGATTCGGTATGTACGGGCGGACTTTACAATGGAGGTATGCGGCGTGGATGGAATCAGGAAGAGTTGTGCTATTGAAAGGACAATGTGTTTGGTCTTGATTTCAGCATTCTTTCTCCGGATGGTTATTCGTCGCGCTACTATTACTCCTCGTTCAGCTAGTTCTTCTTCCATTTCCGCATCGGTATTCTGCAGGAGTTCATATTCAGATGTGACGCCCTTTGAGTGGTTCAGGGTGCGGTGCGGGGTTACCTGTACACTCATTTCTCCAAGACTCTGTAATGACATCAGTTTGTTGCTTTCTTCTTTTGTGTTTATTTCGACAAGGAGATCTCCGGTTCGCTGCTTTTTTGCTTTGTAGTCTTTGCCTACGCAGCTTTTTAGCGTGTTGGCGATGACAAATGCACACAGGTTGGCTACAGGTTCATCAGTGTTTGAGTGAACCATAAAAAACTTCGCAAACGTTTTTGGCTTCTGTACATTCAATTTCTGCACATCGGTGCGACCCCTTTTCGGGGGCCGATCAGATTTTTTTTGCAAATTTATCCTTACGGCATGTATAAACTAAGGTTTCCAAATAATTTGTCGCCTCTGATTCGCCCTTATACACAGAGGAAGGTCCCGGGACACCCCGCCTGCTAGACAGACGAGGAGCCCATCGGCCAAGGATTGACCACTTCCTCGACCGCCACCGTTCATGGTTTCTTCCCTCCAGCTCTCAACCTATCGCCACGGTCGGATGACAGCTTCGGTATGGGGGCTAAGGGTCCGTGGTGGCGCCAAGCACCAACACCTCGTTACACAAGGTGCCCCTGCGGGGCTTCTAAACGACTATTAATAATAAGGCAGTATACAGATTGTGTTTCGGAATCGCAGTCCAGTCCGCAAAAATCCGAATACATGGGCGCTATGCCGGAAGGCACGAGTTTGGCGCTATCCCGAGTTTAAGTGGATTGCCGCCGCGGTGGCTCAGCGGTTATGGTGCTCGGCTGCTGACCCAAAAGACGCGGGTTCGATCCCGGCCGCGGCGGCTAGAATTTCTTTGGAGGAGAAATTCTAGAGGCCCGTGTACTGTGCGATGTCAGTGCACGTTAAAGAACCACAGGTGGTCGAAATTTCCGGAGCCCTCCACTACGGCGTCTCTCATAGCCTTAGTCGCTTTGGGACGTTAAACCCCATAAACCAAACCAAACCAACCAGTTTAAGTGGATCGTTATAGGGACCGACTACCTGACGCGATACGCCGAGGCAACAGCCCTCCCGAACGGAACAGCAGCAGAAGTCGCCAAATTTTTCGTGGAGAACATTCTTCTGCGACACAACGACCCCGATGTGCTCATCACTAACAGAGGAACAGCATTCACGGCAGAACTGACGCAAGCCATCCTCCATTACAGCCAAACCAGCCACCGGAGAACAACTGCATACCACCCGCGGACCAACGGACTGACCGAGCGCCTCAACAAAACCATCGCCGATATGCTCGCCATGTATGCCGATGCGGAACACAAGACCTGGGACGTCATCTTGCCTTACGCAGTCTTCGCCTACTACACCGCAGTGCAGGAGACCACCCAGATGACGCCTTTTAGGCTCGACCATGGCAGAGAGGCCACGACCACGCTGGACGCCATGCTGCCGAACGTTACCGAGGAAGACACCGAGAGAACGTTACCTTGAACGCCTCGCAGAAGAAGCCTGGGCCGGCTTGCACGAAACAAATAAGACCGGCTTATTTCCAGTCTAATCTTATTCGCGGTGTAAAAGCTCTCTCGGTTTTGAAGAAAGGAAAGGCGCATAGCTGGTTCATTTTGTCAGTGGACACCTCAAAAACACCACGAACTCCGACTGAAAGTTCGGTAACTCAATGTTTTAGTCGGCGTTCGTGCGCACGTGAGGCATTCACCGACAAAGTGAACCATCTATGCGCATTTTCTTTTCTCAAAATCGAGAGAGGTCTTTCAAAACCGAGAGAGCTTTTAGACCGCGAATAAGATTAGACTGGAAATAAGCAGGTCTTATTTGTTTCGTGCAAGCCGGCCCTGAATACTTGTCCGATTAAGGATCAAAAACCAGCAGCGGACCGAAGCCTGACGCTACAACCTACGAAGATGGAACGCGGACACCGAGTCTGGGTTTGGATGCCCATTCGCCGCCGTGGATTGACAGAAAAGCTCTTGCGCCGCTATTTCGGCCCGTACCAAATTCTTTGTC